>NC_138975.1:13430000-14005000 GCF_055761805.1 Camellia sinensis
GAGACACAATTTGTGAAAAATAAACAGAAAAACAATAAAAATTGTTACCAAAAGCATAGTTGTTAACTCATTACCTTTTGCCTCTTACATGCTATGAGGGAGAGTGGTATAGAAAGCAGTGAGAAGACCACAATAACTAACTTATCCGTGGTTAACATAAAGAGTCAAGTAATGGACGTAGGGTTTGGCATTAGGGGGTTTGAGTCTGTACTATTGAGCGCAATGTTGGCCTCAATGTTCTAGTCTATTCCACTTTGGTTTAGCTTGGTGCGGTTGTACCCTATAGATATGTGTATGTATATGTATATACATAGAATAGAACTTTGTTGAACCATCTCATATTACTCATTTTCTACATCGGAGCCCTGTATTAGAATTGTAATTTTAGATGTCTTGAATGAAGACTGTTGAGTTTAGTTGATATATGGGCCTCCTTGATATGTGAGACTCATGTTATAAAGGTGTGCCCCATCACCATTGTTTGAGTTTAGTGCCATAAACTTGGTTAAAAACAAACCAAGAAGGGGTGTTTTTTCAAAAGACCAGATAATTTAAAGGAAGTGGATCCAATGTGGTCCATTTTTCAGACTATCAAAACAATCCCTTACTTGCTTTTTAAAAGGTTGATTAATTATAATATTCTTCCTTTTTTTTTTTTTGGCATATGATTGAGTAAACTGATCTTAACTTTTATTTTCAGTAGATTAAAGCTCACTTTTAGGAATGAATTTGCAACAAGTAGTACAGCCCAGATCTTCAGTTAATGGGTATGGCCGTCGGAGGGGTGACAGAGAAAGTGTGAGTAGGCCAGAGCATAAGTCGCAATCTGGAAAAACAAACCTGAGCAGACAGAACAGTGCAGGTGAGAATAGTTGAGCTAGATTGGCTATTGTTGTGTTACATTCTTTGGTCTAACTTTAGAAGGAACAGGTCTATCAACTGGCAGTAAAGGTGGAGGTTATGAAAGTCTTTCACGTGACCGATTGGTATATATAACGACCTGTCTAATTGGTCAAAATGTTGAAGTCCAAGTTAAAGATGGATCTTTATTTTCTGGAATATTTCACGCGACAAATGCTGAAAAAGATTTTGGTATGTACTGAAAGTTTGGAATTTTTCTGAAAATAATGCATTTGTCCTACGTGTTGTTGAAGTTGGTTCCTTACCTTTTCTTAGCAAACCATTAAATGCAGTTTGGTATATAGACATTTTCCTCTCAACATTAACTTGGTTGTCATTTGCAGGAATTATTTTGAAGATGGCCCGCTCAATAAGGCCTGGTTCTTCACGTGGACAGAAGTCTATTGCAGATTCCATGAGCAAGGCTCCTTCAAGGACTTTGATAATACCGGCTAAAGAACTCATACAAATTATTGCAAAGGTTCTGCTGTGTTCTCTTTCCATGTTTTTTAACTTCATTACTCCAGTGCTGGATTTCGCTTGGTAAAATTAATTTTAATTTTTAAGTATTTGAGACCAATGATTGTAGGGATACTTTAGAAAGGTAAAGATAGCCAAAGGATAGTATTCTGATGTTTGCAGCATTTTGTACTTGTAACGTGTTTGTTGGATGAAGTGGCCGTATCTGTCGATTAGATATATAATGATCTATTTGTGTTTTCACTTGGACCAGGGTGTGTCTGTAACCAGGGATGGTTTTGCAAATGATCTCCAACATGTAAAACAGCAGGACATCATGCTAGACTCTTCTATATCACAATCTCGTCATGGCGACGTAGAGAGGGAGTTGGAACGCTGGGTCCCTGATGAAGATGATCCTCAATGTCCTGATTTGGAGAATATATTTGATGGCACTTGGAATAGGTTGGTTTTTTATTTTTTATTTTTATGATCTCTTGGGTAAATATTCTGTAGGGGTTTTTCATGGATCATATTATTAGGAAATTATATGTGGTTTTGTATATATCTTGAATATGCTATTGGTTAATGAGTTTAAAGTTTCCTAATCTTTAATCATTGTCTTTCTAGAATTAAGAAAAACCAACTGGCAACGGCCTATAAATATCTATGTAATTCTTCTATTTGATGGAATTTAGTTTAGGAGAAATACCACTGAATCAAGCTTAAACAAAAAGCTCTAAATAGTGGTTTAGAGATTTCTTGCAACTTATTCGAGAAATCCTGCAATCTGCCTTTTCAGATATTAAGCCACATTATAGCCCTATTCCTTTCCAAACACAAAATTCTTTCTTCTCCTTTTCAAAAATCTGAAATCTAGAAGCTTCTTGATCCTGTTTTTTTGGTATAGTTGGTGTTTGGACTCGGTTAATCTGTTGTTGAACCAATTTTTGGATTTGTAGAGGCCTATGAGTAAGGTTTTTGATGTATAGTTTATACACTTGTGTTTACAGCCTACAGCTTACACCCCCTTCGTGCTGCTTCAATATAATCTTATACTTATGAAAAATAAAAAGCATGTGAATATATTTCAGTTGCGTCTTTTCCAATGTTATATTATATCATTACTAACTTCTCCATCAGGTATATATTTGATCACATAAGTATGCCTAGTGAAATCCTTTTTTTGTGTTCTTAGCACCAGGCATTTTACCTCTCTACGATTCATATTAGATGGTGCTTTAAGATATGGTATGTAGATCTCTTTCCATATGATAAATAACATACTTGTTGAAATCCAAAATAGAGCAGGAAATTTGCTTTTATGGTTGATATCTCTGACATCGAGATCAAGTTGATTTTTGTTACTTGTTTCATGTATTCAATCATTGCTCAATTATCACTTGCTATCAAGGTTCTGAAAAGTGGTTGCGGCCGCTGTAACGGTGGCGGTAGCGCGGTTGCGGTAACTGAAATAGTGAATTTTTTTATTTTTCACACAATTTAAAAAAAATTTACCGATACGCATGTTTTTTTTCCATGATCATATTTATTGGGTTTAAAATAAATATTGATCAATTTTTGTAAATTTTTAAGTGGTATCCAATATATTTTATATTTTTAAATCACTATAAACTGAGTCTTTTACATTTTATTTTAATAATTAATGACTTTATATTATTCAAAAAATCAATCACTAACTATTGTATATAAGATAAACAGAGACAAAAGTAAGAGAATAAATAAGAGCCTAAATATATGTATATATATATTTTAACCAAGCCAAATAGATAATGACCACACTTACTACTATTATTATTATTATTATTATTTTCAAACAATATATAGATAGTCACACAAACAAAATGGTTGAGTGATAGCAGCTGAATAGAATAGCATAAGTCTTACAGTTTCAACAAATCAATAACATGTTCTTCATCTTCCCTCTCTCTCCATCTCTCGCTTGCTCCTCCATTTTCTCTCTTTATCTTCCCTCTTCTCTCTATTCCTCTTCTCCCATTTTCAGTTTTTTTTTTTTTGTGTTTTTTCAAAAGAAACAGTTTGGAACCGTTACGTAACGGTGCGTAATAGGCCATTACAACTGTTACGGCGCCATTACGACTGTTACGGCAGCCGCTACGGCCGACACACCTGTGAATCTCAGTCACACTGCAAAAGCGGCCATAACAGGTGGCGGTAACCACCAAACCGTTACGTAACGGTTGCGGCCGCTTTTTAAAACCTTGTTTGCTATAGTTTCTTAGATAGACCTTGTCTAGCTTAATAGCATACTAGAGTCTGAAATCCATTTTATAATGTTAAGAGTCTGAAATCCATTTTATATTCAATTTACCATTTAAAAAAAACTTCTGTCATACTAGCTCATTAGAAATAGCTTTAGATCAGTAGTTATTAGAAGTTTTAATTGTAACTAAACCCAGCCTACATGCAGCTCCATTTGATATGTTGTGGGAGTGACCCTTTCACCCTTACCTTAAACCTCCACCTCATTGCTTTTTCACTAAATATTTTGATCTCAACATTTATTCTCTTCCATGATTCTAGTCATAGAGATTTAAGTCAGACTCACAGGTGCTATGAACGTAATCCAGGAGATTAACAAGAAAAAATGAAAAAATAGATGAGGTTTAATTTGTTGAGAAAAGAATTATCTGCCTTGATTTGACAAAAGTTGATACGTAGTGTTATTTGACAGGGGATTGCTTTAAATCCTTCTCTTGACAGTTTTTTATTTTTATTTTTTGTATAAGGGTTTCCTGTAGTTTTTATGTATATTTCTGTTCCAGTTTTATTATAATGTCATTGAAGTTCATTCATTTTATATTGCTTTGATGGATGCACTTTTATAATCATAGGTCCTGGAATCAATTTGAAGTAAATGAAACATTATTTGGAGTGAAAAGCACCTTTGACGAGGAAATTTATACAACAAAACTTGAGAGGGGTCCACAGATGAGAGAGTTGGAAAGGGAAGCTTCAAGAATAGCGGGAGAAATTGAGGGTGAGGAAACCCAAGATATACATTTAGCAGAGGTGATGACTGATCTCAATTTATATGAACCCTTTATCTCCTTATCTGCCTCCTTCAAAAATTTCTCCTCAAATTTCTTACATCACATTTCTTTTATATGATAGGAACGAGGGATTCACCTTCATGAAAAATTTGATATTGACGAGGAAACGAGATTCTCATCGGTCTTTAGGGGGGTTGACGACAGTGGATATGATGAAGATGAGGACGCATTATTGGATTCATGTAATAGTGAAACCTTTGGTGGTGCCTCTGGTTCTGTTGTTGGCAGGCCGTTGGCTAACTTGACCAGTGGGAAAAGTAATGATGGAGCTCAAATGTCATCTTGTTCTTCATCTATGGTAATCTCTTAACCATTTGTTATCTTTTTGTGGACTTGTTATTATCATTCATGGCTGTAGGGATTCAGGTTACTGTGTAGGTCAGTTGTTTTATGTATCAAGCCAAGTAAAATGATTTCTTTCTTTCTATCTTATATATATATATGATATGATATAAGTGAAGTTAAATCCACAAACGGCGCCAAAAGGGGAGCAATCTCTGTACACTACTTAAAAGTGTGCCTATTCCTCTCCCTTCATACACACTGCATCAAACACAATGAAGCCACTACCCTAGCAGCACCCATCTGCGCAACACACGTATAACTATATAACTGACTTCAGCATAACCCACAGAACTCCAAAAATAGAGAAGAGCATAGTGAAGAAATGTGTAACCACCTCACATTGCAGAAGCAAAATGATCCACTGACTAGACCTTTCTGCACATGCAGTGCCAATTGGGAAGCAAGTAACCAATTTTCCCAACTTGTCAATGGTGTGTGAGAATAGCATCTAGGATGCTAAAAGTTGGGCAACCTTTTTCAACCCTGGTAAATCAAGTTGAAATGAAATAATGACCGTGAAAAATATTTATTGAAATCATATCATGGCCTAAATAGTTAATGGCAAATGTAAGAGTCTGCTCGACTAGAATTTTTTTGCACATGTTTTTTTTAACTCCCGGCTGTTATGTGATTGGGATACGACTACAAGTGACAAACTTTTTGTCGTCCATTTGTCTTTTTTTCTGTAGAGGAATAACTGAGCATCTTCTAATTTTAATGATATGTGCTTTTCTTCATATTTTTTGGTATGCAGGATGAAATACAATCTTCTCTATCAAACACTGCAAGGGATGTACACTGCTCTGATTCTAATGATCATTCTGGACAGCTGTCATCTGAATCTCTCTCTAAAAGTTCAGCTTTAGATAGTGAAATCAGGTTTCTTGTTATTTTCGCTGATTAAATGTTAATTACTTTTTTATATTAGGATAAAGGAACTACTTACATTGTCATTAGAACTAAAAGAGGCTTATCTTTGTTTTATGTCTAATTCCACATCCTGAATTTTAGGATTCAGGAGAATCAGTTCAGTGCACAGTATGCAGGAAATAATTACGTTAAGGAGTTTGTAGAAAAGCAAATGGTGAGTTAAGATTTGATTGCTATTACTTGTCCTGTGTAAATTTAGAGGGATTTCGTTTAATTGATTTTTGGTTTTGTTGCTTATGATACTTTCTAACAATCATATTTTGGTAATATCGATGCAGTTAGCTGAGGAGGCACAAACATCAAAATCTGAGGGTGAGTGAACTTTTTCATCCAGATTTCTGTGAACTTTGCATTGTATTTTAGCTGCCCACTGTAATTACAGGCTAATTACAGCCTTAAATAATTCTAATGAGATTCATCTGTTTTTTTATTTTTTATTTATTTTTTATACGTAGTTCATCACTCTGTAGATGAATTGAGTCTAAGATTAGGTCAATTGGATGAAATAATGATTACGGTTTGCTGTGCAGTAAGCTTATTGATAGATCTTTTTAATCTGTAGTTGATGGTTAGTGCCCAGCATTAGAAAGTCTGATTGTCTATGACTCCGCCTGTCATTTTGGTGTTCGTCATAGGATTAAAGTTACTGAGATAAGTGCTCAAAACGCAGAGAATGAGAGTGGGAGCGAGAGCACAAGAGTGCAACTTCTTAGACTTCATAAGATGTACAACGTGTGAAAAGAGAAGGCTCAAATTGACATTAATAGAAATTTCTAGACTCTCACATGGATGAGAGATAGAAACCCTCTTTTTCCCTGAAGTCCCATTTAAGTGCATTGCTAAATAAATTACAACATCTTAGGTCAAAATATTATACAGTCTGTATTATATTTATAAATGTTCAACCTTGGGATACTATCCTTATATCCTAAGATTTAGGGTTTAGGAAGGTCTGATCCTTGGACCCACACCCACACCTGAGTCCATGTTACATAGGAAATTGCCAATTGGAAGATCAAAAGAGCATTTGCTCACTTGGGTGGAAGGATTAGGTCACTTATGTTGATAATCTAGCAGGAATTGAATGTAATGTAATAGATGGTCTGCCATAAGGGTTTCTCTGTGGAAGAGGAATCCAAACCAATGAGAAAAAGAAAATGAGCCCATAGCAATTGCTTTAGCTTATGATGCTCTTTTAGTAATTTTACATATTAGGACTATTTGGCCAGTTATTGTTGTTATCCGTCTTGTATCTTATGTAGTTCGGATTAGGTGAATCATTTTTTGCTATGTGAAACAATTTATTAATTTGGAATTGCTTATCATTTTTGAGTTACATTTCCTTTAGTTGCCATATTGTAATTGTTTTCATATTTTAGGCGTTGTACTTTGATTTGAGTTGGTGTCTTCTCTTAGAAGGTAATCCAACTTTTTAGTTGTTTACGTGCTTTGGAGTTCCAAGGTTTATGTATGCCTTCTGGGTTTTTTTGTTATATATAATAAAGGTATGCAGATTAAACAGGACTAGAGGTAAAAGAATTGATTTGCCAACAAATGAGGGTTATACTTTTTTATTGATTTGAGTCTGGATCTCAAATATGCTCTCATATAGTAGGGTGGCTTCAATTCACATCCTTGTTAAATTTCTTTTATCTTCCTGCATATACATTTGTTTCTTATACATTCTTTTCTTGCAAAGTTGCTCATCAAGTCATCTTAACATTCACATTTTTAAATATTCTAATTTTTTAACATATTTTTTCTTGGCTAACCAACATTGTATCATACAATAAAGTTAGCGTTATGGATATCTTATAGAACTTTACCTTTGTATCTTGCTACAATCATAAAGAGACACAGATAGTACTTTTCTATTTATCTATTGTAGTTATTGTATAGGCTACATTGTTCGTAATATCATATTCCTTATAGATAATTGATCAAAGATATCAGAAATGATTACTTTTGGATATAACATTTCACTGTTGTATGTATAAACTGTGGATTGCTATATGTATATATGCACGTTATGTATATATATTATATATATATATCTATAAAGTTAGAAATTTGGTTAAAAAATAGGTGTTTCCATTTTTTTTAAAAAATCGCGGCCATGTAGTCATCTAATTCTGAGGTTTTTTGCAAAGAAGAATCAGAAGCAGGATACATAGAGGGTATAAACATCTTTCTATAGCTAACGATAATGGGGTTTGGATAACACTTTAGTCCAAAAACACATGAAGGGTAAATTGGCAAATTGGATAATTTTCTCATCATCTGCACAATCTTTTTCTATGAATGTTGTTCCCGCAACGTCAAATTTATTCTTTTGAATGGGAGAACTATTGCTTTACGCAGATTTGCAGCCATCACTGAGGGCAAAGAAAGATGGCTCTGATGGGGGATTATCTGCGAATGCCACATCATATACTTCTACATCCCTTGGCTCATCCAAGGATCGGGAAAAGATGAGTTCTCCCAGTGGACTAACAGAGGATGCAGCTCCCATGAAGCCACAAGGAGCAACACAGTCTGCTAGATCCCATGGACGGCCTGGTAGTTCTGCTTCAGAGCGTGGGGGTGCTGCCTCAGCTTCTAGCGCTCAGGTCTTATCACCAAGCTCATCAATGAGTTCATTGTCTTCGGAAAAGTCAACTCTGAACCCCCATGCTAAGGTGCCATGATTTTAATTTGTGCACTTTTTCTTGATTGAAGACCATTTAGCCTCAACCATTTCAAATCAGATTTGCATGCAGATGCATGTGCTCTCCTAATTGTAAAGAGTAAACCATTTAGTATAGTATTATCAGGTGCATACTGATCCATTGCTGATTAATCATACTGCACTTTTGCTCTTGTTAAAATCTTGTTCAGGAATTCAAACTCAATCCGAATGCAAAGAGTTTCATCCCATCTCAAACTCCTTTAAGGCCTGCTTCTCCAGTGTCTGATGGCTCCTTTTATCTTCAAACTAATGTTGCTCCTCATATGCATGGCATTGTAGGCCTTGGGGTAAGTCATTCAATTTGATTACAAGTGTTCCTTGCTCAGTTTCCCTTAGTTCCAAGTGTACAGATCAATAGCCAACATGTTATTTGACAAGTTTTATATGCCTACTTGATAACTGGATCCTCGCTGAACATGTTATTTGACAAGTTATATATGCCCACTTCATAACTGCACGCTCCCTGAATTACCATTTGCCCTTAATGGATTTTATTTTTTTGATTTCTTATCTTGGTACCATAGGGTGCCAACATGACAGACAAGCCAATGTATTTCTTTATTTTTGTGGCTGTTACTTCTTCCTGTTATTATTTATTATGAAGATTCTTTTGCTCATGATCCTCCCTCTCTCTCAGAAATGAATTCTGTGGCATGTTAAAATCCACCTACTCTCCACCTACTTCACCCACTTAAACCTACTCCACTAAACCTAACCCACTACACCACTACCACCTCACCTACTCCACTAAACCTAACCCACTACACCACTACCACCTCCACTTCACCTACTCCTTACCTACTACACACTCACCCTCTTCTATATATAGGAATCATGAATCATTGTAATATATATCAATATTCAATCAATCAATAATACAATTCTCTATTTCTCTTTATACATTAAATTTCTTCATGGTATCAGAGCCATAAGATTTAGGCCCGTATTTTGTTTTCTCACCGGCGGGCAGCCGGCCGGCAACCTTGCCTTCGCTGCCCGCTGGCGGCGCCGCACCTGCGCTGAAGGTTGCCCAATTTAGGCGGAAAGTTTGCTCGGTATTTGGCATTGTAGTACCATTAAAACTCTGCAGAACTTTCTCTCTCCTTCACTCCCAGTTTTCCTCTGCGCTACTCCACACCCCCCACCCATTTCATATTTGCCCTTATCCACCGCCACAGTTAACAAATCATCTGATTCAAGCTATTTCTTCTTCATAATCTACTTCTTTATTGTGCACCTTGTTCCAGGTGATAATACTGTAGATGGCAGCATCATCAGCTTGCCTAGTGGGAAGTGGTTTATCTACCCAACTTTCTTTTTATTTTATTTTCTTTTCTTTTATTTTATCACCCACTCACTTCTTATGATGAAAACACAATGGACCCAACTTCATGCCAGCCACATGGGCCTGTCCCTCCGCCAATGCTCTCATCCTTTTCCTTTTTTCATATATATTTATTTCGCCAACCAATGCCACTTTTTTTTAGTTCCTTAATTTATTTTAATAACATGAGTGGCCTCTCTTTTCCACCATCTCCCTCTTTTTCTACACAATATTTTTGTACCACCGCCCACTCCATGATTTCCATATTAATATTATTATTATTATTATTATTATTATTATTATTATTATTATTATTACACAAAAAAAAAAAAAAAAAAAAATTCATTCCAGTTGATTTTTCTGCCTTACCACACCTACCATTCGAGTTTGCCAAACACACTTATTTTATTCATGTCAGGATCAACCACGATCATAATTTTACACGAAAAAAAAAAAAAAAAAAAAACCACCATAACACACCCAACACCCACAGTGGGATTTTTCTTCTCTACTCTGCTGCAGGTCTCTTCTTCTTGCCTCCGTCCTGGGCGGCCCTTGACGGTGTTGCCTCCGTGTTTCCCACTCCACTGGGCATGATCACTCCACCCTGCTCCTCCAAATCGGAACATAACAGTTGCCTTCCGCTTCAGCTCCTTGTTTTCTGCCTTTAGCACACTTATCTCTGCTCGCGCATCCTTATACATGCGTTGGAGCAGAGCCAGCTGGGAGTTTAACTGTTGCACCTCATTTGTCTTGCTCTGCAACCGGTGCGACAAGTTTGTGACCGCCGTCATGGTCTCCACACATGACTTCAGAGTATACTGATTGGCCTCAATATCAGTTTGCACCGCCATTTTTTGCTCCACCGACCGCATCGGAAAGTTCAACGGAGCAAACACAGAGGTGTTTGGTTGAGGTTCACTGGCCACCGCACCAGTTCTCTCTCTTGTTGACTCATTGAGGTCGGGAAAGAGAGTAAGCAGTCCACGGGAAGACGAAGTCATTTTCTGGGCAACAGAGTGTTACAGCGTATTACAGAGTTTCTCTCTCAGCAAAGGAAGACTTTTTCAGAGGTTTCTCTCAGTTTTTCTGTCTCAGCTTCTGCCTCAGCCTCAGCCTCAGCCTCCGTCTTGGTTAAATAGCCGAGGCAGCCACGCGTATCGCGCGCCACTTGACGACAGACGACAAAACGGGCGCGCAAGCCAATGTGGTGACGCGTCTCGCAATCATGTCTAGCGCATCTTTTTATGACTTGGGCTAGCCTTTTTGATGGCACGCCTTTTTATGGATTGGGCACGCCTTTTGATGGCACGCCTTTTGAAAGATTGGGCACGCCTTTTGAGGGTGCGACTTTTTAGGGGTCCGACAAGACTCTGTAAACTGTCCCGACATTGATTCCGGTTAGCTCCTTTATGGGTCCGACAAGACTCTGTAAACTGTCCCGACATTAATTTCGGTTAGCTCCTTTATGGGTCCGACAAGACTTTGTAAACTGTCCCGACATTGATTCCGGTTAGTTTTTACAAGGGTCCGACAAGACTCTGTAAACTGTCCCGACATTGATTCCGGTTAGTTTCTACAAGGGTCCAGCAAGACTCTGTAAACTGTCACAACAACTGTCACAACATTGTCTGCTACAACGGTCCGACATGACCCCATAAACTGTCTTCTACATCGGTCTGACACCGCCATCCAGTGCCCTCTACACCGTTATGACACCACCATACAGTGTCCTCTACATGGTTATGACACCCCCATACAGTGTCCTCAACAACGTTATGACACCACCATCCAGTGTCTTCACCAATGGTCTGACACGACCATACAGTGTCTCTTATCCTCTTTTATTTTTATGTATTTTCTTGTTTTGTTACTCTCTCCAAACTCAAGTTGGTTAGTTCCTATCCCCCTTAAGTTTGCGGGGGCTATTAAAATCCACCTACTCTCCACCTACTTCACCCACTTAAACCTACTCCACTAAACCTAACCCACTACACCACTACCACCTCACCTACTCCACTAAACCTAACCCACTACACCACTACCACCTCCACTTCACCTACTCCTTACCTACTACACACTCACCCTCTTCTATATATAGGAATCATGAATCATTGTAATATATATCAATATCCAATCAATCAATAATACAATTCTCTATTTCTCTTTATACATTAAATTTCTTCATGGCATGATTTTTAATATCTTACTTCCTCTTGTACTTTATTTGTTGGTTGAAATTCTTGAACTTCCTCATTGACTGTGTTTTGAGAATTTGGTGGCTAATAGCCATCTGGGAGTCGAGGTTATTATGGTTTTATATAAATTTCTACAATTTTAGGCCTGTCTAAATTCTGTGGATCAATATTATATTGCTTCATGCACATTTGTTTAGATATTGTAAAAGGAACATACTTGGGACGCCATGGTACTTGTTGAATTAGATAGTTTTATATATTTTTTTATTTTTCATTTTTTTGTGGTCTCAATGAATAAGATAGTAGTTGCTCTGCAAACATTATATTCTCTACTGAGTAAGGAGATGTTTGAAAAGTTGGTTTATGATTGCATTAAGTTCTGTGGCTTATTATTGGTGATTTATTGTATGGTGGTCACAGATTGGACACTCATTTGCGCACCAGCCTGTTATGTATCCTCAGGTTGCACCAATGCAATCACCACAGGCATACTTCCATCCAAATGGACCTCAAGTAAGCCATTGCTTTGTGGATATTCTCGAATAATGTATTGTTTGGTAGTGTTATGGAAATTAAATGTAAAGCTTAGATATTAATTTTTTTTGTATTCATTCTTATCGCAGTATGGGCAGCAGATGATTCTTGGTCACCCTCGGCAAGTCCTTTACATGCCGACATATCCCCCTCCCCCTCCTGTAAGAAAATTAGATTGCATTCTTTGATTTTACATGATTTTAAGAATTTTCGTTATTTCTTGTCAGATTAGTCAAATGTAGGTCAGTTTACAGTGGAAATTTCTCCAGCATTCTATAGGAAACCTGAAATAGCTGCCACCTCTTTGCAATTGCAGTCTCCTCTAGAATTATTTAAGCACCCCTATAGAGAGTAACGTGCATAGAGAGACTCTCATTACCCCTATAAAAAATTTTAAGGACCCCTAATATTTTTAAAATTTAAAAAACGCAACTACAACTTACTCCCTTGAATTATTAATTTTTTCAGTAGTGCCCCTTTGACATATGCATCTGCTAATTGTTCTATCAAACTGATTTGGAATTTACTTGAATTTTATTGCTAGTTGAGAAAAATATATATTACTATTCTTAGAATTGTTGATCAGTAAGTATCCATTAGGCACTTTTGGGTTGATTAGGTTTTGTGCATATTGTTAGAAACTTTTGTAATATCTCATCGTTGTTGATTATGGTGGGGGGTGGGGGAATGAAGATCATGTTTAGCATGTGCCCCTCCCGAAGTTAAATTTCTTGCTTCACCAGTTGTTGCAATTGAACCAAATTGGAAAATTCATGCAATTATGTACCTTGCATTTGCAGGAAATGCCATACAAGGGAAGAGAATTTTAGGAAGTTGGTTGACTGCATTCAGAAACACAGATGTGCTTGTACCGAATAAGCTTCTAATGACAGACTACTCGGAAAATTAATTTTCCGTTGAAAGAGCCCAGCAGCTGATGAAAGACTTCATAATTCTCAAGCACTATTTGTGCTAGGGCTATCTCTCTCTCTCTCTCTCTCTCTCTCTGATGAGATATAATTCAATAACCTTGTAACCTTCACAATTCTCTGATTTGTTGATGTTTTTAAAGATGCAGTACCTTTTTCTTCATTTGGGTGTTGTTTTTATTTTGATTTTTAAGTTATTTGGATTCAACTCAAGAGGCATACAAAGGTTTTTACCTCATTGCAAAGTGTGTTTAGTTTTTTCGACAAGACCAGGGTGGCACCGAAAATGCCAAGTGTTTTATGATGTATCAATGGATTTGGTTAACGCCATTTGCTAACGCCGGTGGCCTTGCTTGGGAATGGCTTCTTATGAGGTTAGCTCAAACTTTCAATAGAAATGTTGTGAATTTATGGTGCGTATTTACAGAGCATTCATTTGCTTGATTTAAGATACTTCGATCCACAGGTACTAATCCTGAAAAGGTTGGCCTCATGGTCAAGGCTTGTGATGTGGGGGTGTGCTCCTTCCAATATCTCAAGTTTGAAACCTTGTAGGTGCAAATAATTTTTTGGGATTACTCCGTATGGGATTTTTGCCCAGACTTTAATTGGGACCTATGCAAGGGGAAGGTTGGATTGGTCTTACGGATTAGTCGGTTCAATGGGTTGGATATTGAGTTACATAAAAAAAGGAAAAAAGAAAAAAAAGATTCATAGGTACTATACTTGTAGTTGCGATCTCTCCTCACCTAATGAGGTTTTCATTGAGTATGCTATGGTTCAGTTTTTGGTTTAATCCTACTTTGAAATCAAACAGATTAGGAGTAAGTTTGAGGTTTATTTTCATTTCCTTCTTTTGATTGTCTACATATGGAAAGCCATTTCACCCTAGTTTGGCAAATGTATTTTTTGGCCCTTATTTTATTTTATTTTATTTTAATTTGCAGTCTTTAGCTGCTTCTAGATTAGAAACTCTTGATCAAAAAAAATAAAAAAAAAATGAGATTTTTTTGTTCCATTAAAGATAAACAAACAAACCTAGCGTTAAAAGCCCCTTTTATCAGACACCAGGTCTGGATTTTGAGTCTCATTTCCTCCCATTTTCCTAAGGTTGGATATATATTAGAATGTTTCTTGCACCTCCATAAAGAAAAAGAAAAGAATATTTGAAAAAATTCATGAAAGGAGGAGGAAAATTTTGGTTTAGATTAGCAATGGGTTTATTTGTTGATATCATTCGAGTGTTTGGGTTAAATAGCTAGGTTTACTTCCTTTCATTTTGAGAAATAGTTTGGATACAGGCTAGATGATTAGTTGTAAATTAATATTTGGTTGTGTACTAATTACACTTCTAAAGGCATTTATCAAATATTGAAAATCTAGGTATTTAACACTGGCATGAATTTGAAAAATGATGAAATTTGCAGAAAAAAGTTTCTTCTTCTAAAGACACTTCCAAGAAATTCACATGCCAAGCCAAAAATTAGGCATGTAACCTATCCTATGTCGAGCTTGAACTACCAACTTTTATTAGGGGAAGTGTTTTTTTGGCAGACATAAGAATTTAATTAAAATAGACAAAAAGAAAGCATACATTAGAGTTTTATATTATATTACAAAGCCAACCAAATGAAGACCAAAAACCATGCCACCAAACTATAAAAATAAAAGAGGATATAATTAGATTTGCCTCCAGTTTGGAGAACTAGATGCGGTTATTTCTCGTGCATGGTAGAGACTGGGGTATGCTGCTTAGACATTGGGATTTTTGTCAAATATTCAGTGTGTTTGGTTTCAATTTTTTGAAAATTGAGTTTTTTTTTTTTTTTTTTTTTTGGTAATGAATATTTTTGAAATTCTAAGTAATTTTTCTGCTTTCTTAGATGCACCTTACTTAGATGTATCTAAATAGTAAAATATTTGTGAAAAAATATTTTAAAAAATTAACAAATACACAAAAATATAAATAAAAAAAATGTACTGAATTTTGGTTTTTTTTTTTGGTTGTATTTTTAATATTTTGTGAATTTTTTAAAGATTATTTCACAAATATTATACTTTTAAGTGTATTTATATTAAATGTATCTAAAAATTAAAAAATTTATTTAAAATATTAAAAAAATTCAGTGACAACAAAAAAAAATACAAAAATAATTAGAATCATTGAAACAAGTGTTGGAGTCACAAGAGCGAGGTGAGGTTTGGAACCCTGCCGTGAGGGGGGATGCCTCTCGAGCGGGAGCCTAGTTGAGTTTTGCTCTAAAAGATAAATGAAGGTCTTTTTCGCTCGATTTATAAAGGGCTCGGCCCCTTCACAAAATAGAAAAACCAAAGCATCACTCCTTCATTTTGATTGTGTTGCGACGTTGATTGCTTAGCTTTGGAGTTTGGCATTGCTTGCCCAAGAACCAAAAAACGAAGTGATAAACCCAAGGTTCCATAGTAACGAGTATAATCTACGAAGCAAGCTTAAGGGTTCTCTAGAACTACATTCGTTGTGTATTTTGCTTCATAAGTCTTTATCAGTCATTAACAAAACTTTTTTTGTTTTAAACATAGAAAAATATCATTTGTATCTTTCACTTAAAAAGTAATACAGTCCTTTTTTTGATTAATTATTATTATTTTTGATGAACCTTATCTAAAATAGCAGATTCATAATAAGTCTAAATTATCAAAATCTTTACTTTGGACAAATAATATTCAATATTGACAAGAAAGAGTAAAGAATGTCACATTGTTTTGTTTTCTGGGTTAAAAAAAAAAGAAAAAAAAGGACCATGTTTGAAATTTCTAATATGCCGAGCCGCAGCCACTTAGAGCTTCGGTGGGTCTCGTGTCGTTATACCGTTACCTATACAAATAAAAATTATGTATTATTTATCCTTTATAAAATTTAATAGTGACCCTCCTTAAATTATGTAAAATTTTTTGTATTTTTTAAAATTTAAATTTTTTCTATTTTAATATTTTGATTATTCTTATACACTTTTAATTGATAGGTCAAGATAAGAATTGAATCAATTGATAATTCATTTCTTATTATGAGATTTGTTTAGTTGCTTAATTCTCTTCATTGTGGGGCACTTTTTTTTGAGTTGATAGGATTGAATTTATTGATTATTTGGTTAATAAAATTTAGTTATTGATTGTAGATTTATAAGTCATGTTAATATAAATCTCAGGATAATTGTAACAAAAATAAAAATAAAACTATATAAATTTAATAATATCTCGTTGTTACTTGTTATGGGGGGAAAAATTCAATATTGTGATTAATATGTGCCTCCTCTACATTAAATTTCTAGCACCGCCACTGCTAATATATTTTTATAATTTAATTTATATGATATGTGTTAATTTTTTATTTGTCATACATTTAATCGAATAGAATCCATGAATTTGAGAACCTAAATTGTGGATCTATAGTATTGTTTAAGAAAACAAACACAAGTTGTTGTGTTTGTATTTTGATTGATTAATATAAAATTTTTGGGTAAATTACACTGATACCTTGAGATTTTTGTTTAATACAGATCCCCACTCACATTTGAAAATTTACACCTACCCACTGTCAGATTAAAATGACATATTTGTCCTTAGCCTTTATACATATAAAATAATATAGATATTTTATTCATGTCATTTCAAGGAAAATAATAATCATTTTTATAATTTAATCCATATGATATGTATTATTTTTTAATATTTTAAGAGTTTTTTTTTAATTATTTTTTAGATACACCTTATCTAGATATACTTAAAAAGTATAATATTTTGTGATTTTTTTTTTAAATTCACCAAATACAAAAAAAAAAAAAATACAAAAAATTCAATACATTATCTTATTTTGTTGTATTCAATGATTTATTTTTTTTTTAAAGATTTTTGTATAGATTTTATATTTTTAAATGTATTTAGATTAAATTGATCTAATGTAGATATAATTGTGGAAATAAAAATGAAAAATTATGTTAATATACAAAAATTTATATTAAAAAATCATAAAAATGTTGGAATAGTGATATTGTTGTAAATATAAATCATATTTTTAGATGTTTTGTTTTAAAGTGAAAGATCACCATTAAGCTATATCATTGTGCTTGAAAATTCTATATAAAATTTTATATTTGTATATTGTCATTCAATAAAAATATGGTCACATAGAATTTAATGGTAAAAAATTATAAAATATAGTCATGATGATAGGAAGAAAAATGATAGGAAAAAGGGCAAAATTGTCATTTAGAAAAATTAAGGACATGACAGCAGGAATTTATGGAGCAATTTATAATCAGATTATAAATCTCAAAAAGAAAAATAATAGGTATGTTTGGTTTGGTTTTGTAGAGTGATTTTGGGAAAAATTTTCTAAAAAACTTGTTTGGTTTGTAATTTTTCTAAAACAATTTCTAAAATCACTTTTTTTCACTTACACATCAATTAATCACTTTTTCTCTCTCTTCTTTTATTCTCAATCACTTTTTCTCTTACACACATCTATTCAATTATAACAAAATATCAAATCATTCTAAACTCCAAAATCACTTTCAAAATACACAACCAAACAAACTACTAAAAAAAATTTTAAACTCTCTCCTCAAAACAATTTTTAAAAACTACTCTCCTAAAATTAAACCAAATATTTTTCAAATATAAAGAGATCTGTATCAAATAGAAATTTCAAGGGCGGCAGTGTAATTTACCTTTATTTTTTAGTTATAGAATATCTATAAGTTGGCTTCCAAACATGCACCATGTAGAACAAGATGTTGAATATTGTAATTCATTTAAGTAAGATATAAGATTCCTAGTCGGTATCTATGTTTTAAATGAGTTGACGGGATGTATCAGCACCCTTTAGTTTTCGATTATTTTGACAAGAGGTCATTTTGGTTTGGTTTGTAATGTGAATTGGTTTTTTTAATTTTTTGATTATTTTAATTTAGAGTTAAAAAGTTTTATTTATGGTAGATTTTTAAATTTTTTTGACTTTTGTGAAGAAAAAAATAAAATAATTATAATTTAAATATGACATTTTTTAATTCGAAATTAAAAGGTCTATTTTATCTTTTTATAGATATTTTAACCCCAATTCTTCCCAACCCAACTTTCCAATCGAGTGTTTTGTTTGGTTTGTGTTTGAGATGTGGAATTCATGCAAACAATTTTATATTTTTAGTATAATTATACTAAACATATGTAATTAGTTGTATTTTTTAAAAATTCCTGAGGGAGTAAACACCACCCAAAGCCTCCGTTTGGGAAGTGGGTTGGTTTTTTGACTTTTTGACTTTTTTGGTTATTTTAGCCTGGGCTTAAAAGCTTGGTTTGGAAAGAGCTTTTTCGCTTTTTGGCTTTTTTGAGTTTTTTTGTGAGAGAAGAATGTAATGATTATGGATTGGATGTGATGTTTTGTTTGTTATGACTAAAATAACCTATTTTATTTTTTGTGACTAAAATAGCCAAAAAAGCCCAAACCACGACTTCCCAAACGAAGCCAAAATAATGTGAATGTGATGAGTTCGAAATTATGAATCAATGCGGTTTTCTTTTGTACAACTTTTTTTCAAGTTAAATGTTGATAATTAGAATCTATAAGTATCATTTTCTTGGTTTTGAAATAATCAATTTAAATTTATTTTTTTGTTGTATTGTCAGTTATAAACAAAAATTGTACTAAATAATTTGATATAAATTAAAAATAAAAATAAAAAAAAAAGTATGAACAGCTCAATAAATTGCATAAAAAAGGCATGAAAGTAACTTTATGTAAGAGCGTGGTCATCTGATCTGATTTTATGCTTCTTGAACACGTTGGTTCTCCTCATAAACCGGTTTAAAGATTAGTTTAACCCCAAGGTTTATTTTTGGTATCAGAGCTAATCACATACTCAGACACAATTTATGTAAATTGATTTTTGAGGGTGAGTTTCTATTTAATAATTTGTACATTTTTTAATTTGAAATAAAATGAATCACAAAAATGCATTACGAAGGTTGCGTTTGATTTATTTTTCAAAACTCGACTCTGTTTTTAAATTATGATTTAGATGCAACATGTTAACTAAACACATTTTTAAAATACAATTCAAAAAATTACTTTCAAAATTCCTCTCTTTTTTATTATTATTATTATTAGTCAATCAATCAATCATATTTTCTCTCTCATCTCTCTTACATTCTTGCACATTCTCTTACATTCTATATATACATTAATTAATAAATAAAAAAAATTACAGATCCTTCCAAAACTATTTTCAAAACTCATAAACAAAATAAATTTTCTATTTTTAAAGAGTGTTTGAGGAAGATAAAGCTATTTTTTGACTTTTTTAATTAATATTTGTTTATATTGTTACATCACATTCAAATGATCAAAATATCTCCACCCAAAGGATTTTGTCCTAACCCACAAATATAAACATGTAATTTCACGGGTAGCTTTTTGCTACCTTTCCAAATAGTTTTGATGTCAAAAAAGCCAACTTTTAACTTTTTTGGCAAGTTACAAAACACAGCTTTTATTTTTCTTTTCAAATGGCACTTAAATCACGATTCAAAAACTCAAAACTTAAAATATAACTCCATACTTACAATTACAAAACTAAATCAAACGGAGAATTTGGGGGTAACAAATACTACACGTGCCTTTAAAATTGATTACAGTTATTTTCACAATCCAAACATGTCCTATGAGTCTTTTTATTTTTATTATTACTCTTGACATAAATGATTCGCTGTGGCAAGAACAAACAACGACGTGGCTCCAAAATATTGCAAAATCCTTGATTATTTACGGTTCTCTAATATTAAATTAATTAATAGCAAGTATATGAATTATAAATTATTATCATTACGTGCCCATCATCTATTTTTCTATTGCGGGTCACCGCCTCAATTTTTAAATTGTTAATTGAATATATTGGTACGTATTTAATTCAATTTAACAGTTGTAGTTTTATCTCTAATCATATTTTTTTGGATATATATAATTCACTTTTGGGTGTTGAGCTTGTGCTTAATTGTTTAATTTTCTGGTCTTATCTTCAAAGTACAGTTTATAATAAGTTTTATCCTGGGATAATATAGTAGTTATGGTGGGACATTTGAAAGTTCGAGTCCATCAACTATAATGACAAAAATATATATATATATTACAAATATTTATTTAAAATATAAATTCTTTCCTGTAATTTAAAAAATTATATACTCCATTAGAGTTTGTATTTTAATAGAGTTCACAAAAAATCAAAAGTACTTAAACACCCACCTATACTAAAAGACAATTACTATATGAATAATGCTATATAAATAAATATATATATAATTTTCATACATAATAATATGATTTATTATGAACTTTTCAATTCAAAACAAAATACCATTGAATATAAATTTATTTATAATAATAGCATTATTACTTTATTATTGTCATTGTCAAGTCTTATATATAATTAAAATTTTCTTCACTATATTATCTTAATCTTTGTCAATCGCCACTCCCCAACCCACCTTTTACTTATCCTCAACCTCATCATCATAACCTTTATGTATGTTGAAGAGAACAAAAAGAAAAAAAAAAAAACAAAAGTCAATTATATATTGAAGATGATTGAAGGATACGACGATTAGTTCATTGTTGGAAACTTTCACTCTTTTGTTTTTTTGTTGTTGAAATATATGCCTTTCTAGGTGTATTACGATATGCAACTCTAGTATTTTATATTCAAAATTTTGAGTTATTTTTTGTTGTTAGTGGTATATAACCAAAAATACATTTTGTGAATTAGAGAGTGAGTGAGTCGGTATGAGTGTTTTGAACCAAAATGGAGCAATGAAAGAATGAAAGAAGTCGAGAGGACAATCCCCTTTCCTACTTTTAACTGCCTACCCAACCCTGCCACCTCCCTTACCTCTTCCAACTCTTCCAGCCTCTCAATCAAACATTCTTTTACGCTAATTCATGGCCAAAACCCAAATCTTATTTCTCAAATCATGTACTATGACATTGAGTGTTCCCGCGGTGAGGGTCAATTAGAGGGAGATGAGTCTAAATTTAGGTATTCGGTGATGGTTGGTGAAATTTAAAAAAATTTCTCCCTTTTTAGAATGGCTCCAGTGGCTACATTTATATTAGGTTTGGTCACTCGGGCAGTTGTACCTTTTGATTATGGTATGGTATTGCCATATCCGAACATAGAAGTGGCAACAATTGTAGTAACTGATTAGGAGAGTGGAGTGGCGATGAGAGTATAAGAAGAATGAAACGGAGAAAGAGAAAAAGAAAGAGAAAGAGAGAGCTACAAGTAGTTAGTAGATGTGGTGGTGACCAAAATGAATGGTATGTCAAGAGAGAAAATAAAGAAGAGAAAAAAAAAGAAAATGAAAGAGAATAAATAGGGAATATAGAGAGTAAAGAGTTGGAGAACAAGAAGAAAGATATTGGGTGTAGCTAGTACTACAAAATTTAGGATTATTGTGATGTTGTTGGGCCATATATATATATATATATATTTTTTTTTTTTGTGGCTATGTTGATGGATTTTGTTTTGGGTTTGTTCTAAGGACAAGTTGTTTATGAGTGTTGATGGAGAGTGGGGAAAGAGGTGTTGACTGAGGTAGTAGAGGAAGCCAGTATGGAAGAGGAGTGCCTGTTGAATTGGTGAATCGATTGATATAGTTTGAATTGAATGCTGACTGAAAGTGCTGTTGATGTTAACAAAATTAATCAACTACATAATTGACTAACAAAAATGGATATTATTATACGATTTGAAACTTCATACGTGAATTGTATTTTCTAGAATTTGAAGGTAGAATATGAAGGAGTTAAAAGTATAACCTTGTTGGAGGTTTTTGAAGATATAATATGGGCCATAACAATTAAAAAATATGTACGAAACGATACATTATGGGTGTGTTTGATTGGAGGGACGGGATAAGAGAGGATTAAAATCTATCGGACTTGAGTCCTGGGACTGTGAATCCTCCGGACTATTTGGTTAGATTGGATATGCATCATGTGTTTATTTTTTTATGGGATTGAATGTCCGGAAACGACTATTTTTAGTAAATCGATTAATATAGTTTGAATTGAATGCTGACTAAAAGTGCTGTTGATGTTAACAAAATTAATTACCTAAATAATTGACTAACAAAAATGGATATTATTATGCGATTTGAAACTTCATACGCGAATTGTATTTTCCAAAATTTGAAGGTAGAATATGATGGAGTTAAAAGTATAACCTTGTTAGAGGTTTTTGAAGGTATAATATGGGTCATAACAATTAAAAAATATCTAGGAAACTATACATTATGGGTGTGCTTAATTGGACAGACTGGATAAAGAAGATTAGAATCCATCAGACTTGAATCCTGGGACTGTGAATCTCCCGGACTATTTAGTTGGATTAGATATGTATCTTGTGTTTGTTTTTTCATAGGATTAAATGTCTGGAAATGACTATTTTTCGTAAATCCAATATTTGGCCTAACTTATTGGATAGTGTTAGACTTATTTAAATGGATGATTTATTTAATTATGTTTTAATTTATTTAAAAAAGAAAAATAGAATCCAAAATTTATTTTGATGATTTATTTGAAAGAGAAAAATAGAATCCAAAATTTATTTTGTCCCATTATTTCTCACCTAAACCTTTATCCTAAATGTTGATAGAATGTATTTAATTTTTAATTAAATCAGAAGTTCAAACAGCCAAAAACAAAGGTTCAAACAGCCTAGCACAGCAGCAGGCCAAAAGGTTCAAATGGAAGATATTCAAATTAGTAATGATAGAAGTACAACGGCTATAAAGGTTCAAAAGACTAAAAGGTTCAAAAGGTTCAAGTGAAAGATATTCAAATTTGTAATGATGCAGTGGAAGATATTCAAATTGATAATGATGGAAGTACAACGGTTATAAACGACTATAAATTCAAATGACTACAACTGCTATAAATTCAAATGAATACAACGGTTATAAATTCAAATGAATACAACAGCTATAAACGGCTATAATTTTCATTATATATACCAAAGCCTCTAATGTAAACAAGTTACAAAAAAACCTGAAAATATTCTTTGATCTATAATCACTCATATCTATTCTCAGAAATTATACACTAAGCCTTATAGCATTAAGGTCATCTTTCTTGTGTGAGGTTTACAGAAAAATCAGAGCTTCATTTTATATCTATCTTTGAGAGATAATTATTATAACTTTCTGTGAAAGCAAAAACACATTCTTTTCAATCTTGTGAGAGTGTAGTACACTCAGTATTCTTGACTTAGAAAGTCTGTGTAAAATTTGTAAAGGATTGCTTCATCTATGAAAATGTTGCTAGCACCCTGTGAAGTTAGAAGATAGTAGAAAATCTCAAGTGAAGCTTGAAAAATAGATGTAGGCTTGGTTGAAGCCGAACCACTATAAATCTGTTTGTCTCCTCTTCCCTAATCTCTTTACTTTCGTACTACTGCTATATCTATTTAATATTCATGTGCTAATCATTTGATTTACCATGTATGTTAGTTATATTTCATTGTTATTTTGTTTGATCATTTATTGCTAAGTTCATCATTGTGCTTGTTAATAATTTGTTGTACTAGTAATTAATTTTATCTGGGTATTATTAATTTTAATTTGTAGAAACCTAATTCACCCCCTCTCTTAGGTTGCTTTTTGGGTAACAATTGGTATCAGAGCCTAAGGCTCTTGTTTAGATTTAACAATCTTGAGTTTTTGATCCATAGCAACCATGTATTCTACTTACCCTGTTGTAGAACAAGCTAGCAATAGGCCACCTCTCTTTGATGGTAATAATTACATTCATTGGAAAGAAAAAATGACTTCGTGTCTTCAAGCTACCAATTATGTTTTGTGGCTCATTATCACTAAAGGTTCTAAAATCCCTACCAAGGTAGTAGACTATATCAGTGTGCCTAAACTTGAGGATGAATTTGATGAGCGTGATTATAAACTCCTTCAAGCTAATGCTAAAGCCAAGCTTATTCTTGTGTGTGGACTAGATGCAAGTGAGTACAATAGAATTTCTAAGTGTATTACTGCTAAAGAGATTTGGGATAAATTTGAAATCACCTATGAAGGAACTAGCCAAATAAAAGAGTCTCAGATTGACATACTTATTCATGATTATAAACTCTTTACTATGGAATCATTTGAATCTATTTCTGAGATATTTTATAAATTTACTAATATTATTAATGTTCTAAAATCTCTCGGTAAATCTTATACTAATGATGAGCTTGTAAGAAAAATACTTAGGCCTTTGCCAAATGAATGGGAAGCTAAGGTCACAGCTATCCAATAAGCAAAAGACCTAACAAAATTAGGCATTGAAGGACTCCTAAGCTCACTCATGGCTCATGAACTTTCAATAATGGATAGCAACAAAAAGGAAGCCAATTGGGGAGAAAATGATGGAGTAGCCAACCTGTGTCTCATGGCTCTTGGAGAAGAAGAATTCATTCAAGATGAGGTAATTTCTAATTATATAGAACTTGAAAGTGCTTTCAATGAATTACATGACATATTTAGAAATGTTTGTGTTGAGAATTCTAAATTAAAAAAATTAATTACTTCTCTTTCAAATGATGTGGATGTTTTAAAAATGGAAAATGTTACTTTGAAAAATGACTTTACGTCTATTACCAATGAAAAAAATATTTTGAAAAACAATATTGAGGATTTAAACAAAACTCTTGAAAATTTTGTAAAAGGAAAAGAAAGCCTCAACAAGCTTCTTGGAAATAAAAAATGTGTTTTTGACAAAGTAGGCATTGGTTTTGATCCTCCTAAACCTTTTATGAGATTAAATGATCTTAAGACTAATCCCTATGGACCCAAGAAAGAAATCAAGATATTTTGTTGGTGGAATCTCAAAGAACACCAAGGATTTCGAGAAGAAATGCATAACAAGAGTGTTCAATCTAAAGAGCAAAATCAGCCCCTACAAGAAAAAGAATGATGAAATGAAAATCATCAAGATGAACAAAAGAGGTAAATGAAGGTATAACTCCTAACACACCTTTAAGCTTAAAGTTCTATATTCTTTATGGTGTGATTTGTGTACAATAGGTTGTGTCTAATCATTGCTTCCACGTAACCTAATTGTACTAGATTTGCTAAGTCATGTTCTGCTAGTTTCTTTCAAATATTCATTGAACTCAAAAATGAGAATTATATTATTTTGATGAACGTCTATTAGAATATGAATGATTCATATATTCGTTAACATTTTATATCATGTCATCCATTGCTATGAAAAAGAGATAAGAAGTGATAAATATTTTTTTGTGAGTATACTTTTCACATCTTATATATGACTTTATACTAATATGTTAATTCTTTTTTGAGTCTTGTTAGGTTTTTATTCTTGGCAACCCCGTTTGACAAAACTCCTTTCAGATGTATTTATTTTCGCACTTTTATTTCAGTGAGGCTATGAGTTTATTAGATGCGAATCCAAACCCGAATCGAACCATGCAGAGAAGTTTGTGATGTTAATGCTTTCAAGATTGCCACTTCGCTGATTATTACGGCGGTCGAGCTGCCCGGTCAGCTCGCGGCCAAAGCAAAATGCAAAATTGCATTCAAAATTGCATGTCTGTCGTTGCTCGCTCGAGCCAAGGAGTTCTCGCTCGAGCTAGGTCAAGCTCGAGCCAAGGAATGCGCGCTCGAGCCAAGGATTGCGTCCATACAAAAACCTGAAAGAGTGTATTCCTCGCTCGAGCCAAGGATCCGTCGCTCGAGCCAAGGCACTAGTAGAAATCATGAAAAATACACTGCTCGCTCGAGCCAGCAAAGCTTCGCTCGAGCGATCCTCAGAATCCGGATTTCTCAAGGAGTTTGTTTTCTTCCCAATCTAGGATTACTTTTGGTTCTCTATAAATACTTGGTTTTCTCCCAAAACTAAAGTGATTTGATTGAAGTCCTCCAGATCTTCTTTTTGGTTCTTAAGGTTTATATCTGGGGATATTTTGTTTGTTTTCTTTGATGTTTTTATTGAGTCTTCAACTCATGATTTAAAGAGAGTACATCAAAGGTTTGTTTGTTATACACAAAAGAGAGAGTTATTCTTCAGTTGTAGATTCTGAAGAATTCGAGCCTGAAGCTTTGGTGGAATCCGGAGTGGCTCATCAGAAAGACAATTCCGTGGTGAAGATGGGGTTGGAAGAGGCACATAGAGGTTGGTTCAATTAGGCATTGTGGATTCGCTAGGTAATTGAGAGTATACCTGTGTAATTCCTTTAAATCTTCTTAGTGGATTGTTTTGTGGCTGTTGCCCGTGGTTTTTTTTATCACAGTTGGAGGTGTCCAATTGTGGTTTTTTTCCACGTAAAATCGTTGTGTCTCTTTGTCTTGATTGTTTGATTGTTTGATTGGGATTGTTATATTCTGCTTAAAATTGATACATAATCACAAATCAACATCTAGGGGATTTCTAGATTTTTCAATTGGTATCAGAGCAGGTCGTTCTATTTTTTTTTAAAAAAAAAAAATTCTTTTAGAACGAGATCTTGTTTGATTTGTAATTGTGAAGTCGCAAAAGAGGCTTGGGATATCTTACAAACTATTCATGAGGGCACTCCTTCTGTTAAACGCTCAAAACTTCAAAGGCTCACATCTAGTTTCGAAAACCTTTCAATGAAAGATAGTGAGACCTTTGATGAATTTTATGCGAAGTTGAGTGACATTGTAAATTCCAGCTTCAATTTAGGTGAAAAAATTCCAGAATCCAAAGTTGTGGGAAAAATTTTGAGATCCTTGCCCGATCGGTTCCAACCAAAAGTTACGGCTATTGAGGAGGCTCAAGATGTTGACAACCTCAAGCTGGATCAGTTGGTTGGAAATCTCCAAACTTATGAGGCACACAGGAATTTCAAACAGAAACAAAAAGATATTGCTTTTAGTAGTGCTCATAAAGTTAGAGAGGATTCTGATGAGGATTGTGAGATAGATTCCAAGATTATGGCTGCCTTTGTTAAACAATTTAAAAAATCTTTTTTGAAAAAGAATCCTAATCTTTTGGAATCTACTCATTCTCATAAATCTAAAGGCAAAGATAAACTCAAAATTAATCCTATAGCCAAGAAGGAGAAAGGAAAGATACAAGGAAACTCTGAAAGACTCCAATGCTATGAATGCCAAGGATTTGGCCACTTTGCTCAAGAATGCCCCACTCGGTTGAGGAAGAAGAAAGCCCTCGCTATCACTTGGGATGATGAATCAGAATCTGATGAAGATGAAAGTGACAATGAAGGTCAAGGCGAAGAGGGTCATAAACAATTTCTTGCTTTCATGGCGTCTTCTGAAGCTGAAGGACAAACAGATTCTCCAAAGAGGTCAGTTGAGAATATCACTGATGATGAATCCTCAGAGAGCGATCATGAAGAGCTTGAGCAAGCTTATGAAAAGTTGTATAAGGAGTCTCTTAACTTATTCAAATTGAATGACAAACTCACAAAGAAACTCAAAACATGTGAAAGTGAGAATGTCAAACTTAAGGAGGAGATTTCCGAGACCAGAATTAATGCCATCAAGGTAGCTGATGATCGACAAGTTCTTTGTGCAAAACTGTTGACTTGTGAGACAGAGAGGAATGAACTGCTGAAAACCCATGCCATGTATGAAGAAAAGATTGAATCTCTCGAGATGTCACAAGTTGCTTTGGAAGAACTAATGATCAAGAAAGAGGAAGAGCTCAAGTGTGCTATGACTACCATTGGCCTTTGGAACAAAGGATCAAAGACTTTGGAGGAGATCATTGGGTCTCAACAAATGAGTTGTGACAAGAGTGGCATTGGCTTTGGTGGTAAGAAAGAGCAAAAACAGAGTGCTTCAACATCCCATGATACAAGAACTCAAGGAAAGGGAGAACAAAAACTTCAACAAAAGGATGGACTTCTCAAACTTCTTAGAGTTGGTAAGGTAAAAGCAAAGAAGGTACACCCTATTTTTATTTGTCATCATTGTGGTATGCATGGTCATATTCGCCCTTATTGTCATAAGTTGCATGGGAGAGTGTCTCAAAATGGTAGAAATTCGAATACCTTTTGGGTTAAGAGACCTTACATGTCCAGGCAGAATACCAAGATTCATGAGGGTATTCATAATGCCACAACATTTACCAAGACCGCTAGACCTAATTTTGTTAAGATCAAAATGTTTTGGGTGAGAAAACTTGACTTGTGTTAATTTGTTTATTTGATTTAGCTTTTGAGTTTTTTTTGTGTCTTGTTTTTAATGGAAAAAAAAAATGTGTGCTTGTTCATTTTTTTTTTTGTCTTGCTTTATTTTTGAAAAAAAAAAAAAAAAACCAAAAGATTTTCTTAGTATGGTTTTGCAAGCTTAAAATTTTTGAGTGGTCCTTGGTGCATATTGGATTTGATAAGAATATCCATTACATGTTAATATATGTGTGCTATCTGTGGTCATTACTCATTCTGGAGTGTGTGTTTTTTGATTAGTATGTCTCATTCTGTACACACTCTTGGATTAGCAAATTTTAGAGTCTTCCGCCTTAGTGATTATTTTTTTATGGACTTCTGGCATTGTATCTTTTGCTTTTCTAGAGGAATTGACCTATACTAGCATATCTTGGGTGATGTTGAGTCTCTTAACCACCTACCATCCTTTTGCATCTCCATGGCTTTCCCCTTAATTCTTTGCAGTCTAGCCATGAGGAAAAGGCTATCTCAGAGTCACCAACTAGGCCATCCTTATTATATCCATGCTTCTCTGGTTCGGTTTCCATACTCTTGAGCGTGTCAGCCACCAATGATTGTGCAAAAGAAAAAGAAAAAGAAAAAGAAAGAGAAAGAGAAGAAGACAAAATTTGCACACAAAAAAAAAATGTGCAAAAGAAAAAAAAAAAAAAAGATTCATTGATTGAGGGGGAGCCACCGCCTTTACTCACCAAATACCCCTTGATTCCTAGTGGTTTGACTTTCCTTTGTTGTGCTTAGATTCTCTTGTCGGAGGTCCAACTTTCATATCACTACTAGGATTGAATCTAGTGTTTGTCGAACTCCAACAGTCACACACACACTTTTTATCATGGGATCTATGCTTTTCATATAATGCATCACTTTCTTTCATGAGGAATTTTCTACAGACTGTGCACATTGTGTTTACTAGTAATTGTGCTTCTTGGATAATCTTGTGTGTTTTAAGGTACAAATCTGAAATTCCTTGCTTGCTCCACCATATTTTTTTTTTGTCGTTTTCTTCTTGTTCACTGTTTTTAGTGTTTGTGGTTGCTTTTAGTGAGGGGGAGTTTGGTTCATCTTGATTTGGGTTTGTAAGGGAGTTTGGTTTCTCATTGCAAGAGTAGTTTAGCATGAACACTTTGATATGTTTGGTAAGGGAGATTGGTTATATGTTTTGCATGTTTCTATGCACTATTTGCCCTTCTTGTGTGTTCATAGTATTTACATCGTCATATCATTGTTTGTGTGGTTTATGATCTTGCTTTGGTTGTTTCAGAGTTGTTTTTCATGAGTCTTAGTTTTCATCTATTCATGTTTTCCATCTCATGTTTCAAGCTAATCATGTCATATGTCTATTGCTTTTTCATATACTCTTGTGGGACTAATAGTTGTGTTTGGAGATTGTGGCACTAATGACTGTTTTGCAGATCATGACCTTGAGAAAGAAGTTTGTTTTTGTTGGATGTAATGGGTTGGGGTGATTAGGATTTTATTTGTTAGATGTGTTTTGTCACGGCATTGCCAAAGGGGGAGATTGTTAGGTTTTTATTCTTGGCAACCCCGTTTGACAAAACTCCTTTCAGATGTATTTATTTTCGCACTTTTATTTCAGTGAGGCTATGAGTTTATTAGATGCGAATCCAAACCCGAATCGAACCATGCAGAGAAGTTTGTGATGTTAATACTTTCAAGATTGCCACTTCGCTGATTATTACAGGGGTCGAGCTGCCCGGTCAGCTCGCGGCCGAAGCAAAATGCAAAATTGCATTCAAAATTGCATGTCCGTCGTTGCTCGCTCGAGCCAAGGAGTTCTCGCTCGAGCTAGGTCTCGCTCGAGCCAAGGAATGCGCGCTCGAGCCAAGGATTGCGTCCATACAAAAACCTGAAATAGTGTATTCCTCGCTCGAGCCAAGGATCCGTCGCTCGAGCCAGCAAAGCTTCGCTCGAGCGATCCTCAGAATCCGGATTTCTCAAGGAGTTTGTTTTCTTCCCAATCTAGGATTACTTTTGGTTCTCTATAAATACTTGGTTTTCTCCCAAAACTAAAGTGATTTGATTGAAGTCCTCCAGTTCTTTTTGGTTCTTAAGGTTTATATCTGGGGATATTTTGTTTGTTTTCTTTGATGTTTTTATTGAGTCTTCAACTCATGATTTAAAGAGAGTACATCAAAGGTTTGTTTGTTATACACAAAAGAGAGAGTTATTCTTCAGTTGTAGATTCTGAAGAATTCGAGCCTGAAGCTTTGGTGGAATCCGGAGTGGCTCATCAGAAAGACAATTCTGTGGTGAAGATGGGGTTGGAAGAGGCACATAGAGGTTGGTTCAATTAGGCGTTGTGGATTCGCTAGGTAATTGAGAGTATACCTGTGTAATTCCTTTAAATCTTCTTAGTGGATTGTTTTGTGGCTGTTGCCCGTGGTTTTTTGATCACAGTTGGAGGTGTCCAATTGTGGTTTTTTTCCACGTAAAATCGTTGTGTCTCTTTGTCTTGATTGTTTGATTGTTTGATTGGGATTGTTATATTCTGCTTAAAATTGATACATAATCACAAATCAACATCTAGGGGATTTCTAGATTTTTCAAGTCTTATCTTTGTAGAATCAATTTTGATGTCATAGCATATTTTTGAGATGCATACTATCTATGTTTTGAATTCTACATTTGTGATCTCAAGAATATGCTCAATATGAAAATTTCATGTTCATATGCTTTACATTGGAATATTTGAATGAGTTGTGAAATTCCTTGATTATGATCTATCAACAATGTCTAAATGAAAAGAAGTATCATATGTTTGTAGAGACATTGCATCTATCCTATTGAATATCTTTTGAATATGGATTATATTAGCATACATCTCATGAAATGTTTTTGATTGATAAATTGTTGAATTAATTATTTATAACATTCATGTTGTGTTCCACATTAAGTAAAATATTTTATCACACTTGAGTATGTGGATTGAATTGATGAAAATGTCTCTTGATAATGTTATGTGATTAAATGAGATTGTTGCATCATTTCTTAATAAAACAAAGGGCATAACACTATTTTCTTATGCATATTATGCTATGTGCTACAACTTGAAAATTCTGAAAGATAGCATTCCAAACTCTTGTTTGATCACTGAATTATTTTTTACCTTTTGAGTTTGTGATAAGAAGTGATTTGTGTGCTGTATTTTTATTGAGTAATAGTGATTGTTCTATGAATGCTATATTTACACAAAATCATATTAGAAAAGGGTAACACCAACTTAGGGAGAAATCATTTTGCTAACATAATTGTTAAACCCTTTTGAGATGAACTCATCATGAAAGAAAATTGAAGATTAAAAAGCTTCTACCCTGTGAACCAAAGGTATGTCTCCTACACCCTTTTAAGCTTTTGAGGTAAAAAGTCTATCTTATATTCCTTGAGCTAATACTGTTATTACTTTGATATGAAAAATATTGATTATGCTTCATATAATTTGCAATGCATACTCTTTGATGACGCTCTTACCTAATGTGGAGAAGTGGTTTGGAAATACTCTTCAGATCCTGGGAGACGCTAGTGATTCTCAGCTAGTCACCTGAAAAGATACAAACACTCTGGTCGGGGGTGCCGGAATTAGCACTCCGACGAACAAGTCAGTTTAGACACTCAGGATAGCTTGTTTATTAAGTTAAGTGAAGTAATTCTTACATACCTTTCTAAATCTGTGGTTCTTGTATTTATACTTGCTTTTTGGGCCTCGGGGCCTGAGCTTACTTTTATCCCATCCCTCTTTTATTTATTCGGAATTACTGATCTCTGGCTATTCGGTCTTCCTAACGTATTCGGTATCTTAGTCACGCAATATGGAGCCGAATAATATCTGATTTCTGGAGTACGCACCTTCCGACTCTTCTATTTATTCGACTCCCACAATTGCCCCCCAAGAACTTTACCAACGACAGTTGGCTGGAGTGCTTGGTTCCGAATTTTGAAAAGTCAGAGCCAAAATTCGGTGGTTGGCCTTATCCTCATGCGGATATCTAAGCGCATCCCTTTTGGTTGTCGTGTCGACTTCCTCCCCTTCGTACGTGTCTATTTATTGCGATTTAAAATTTTGACGTCCTTTCGAGTATGGATTTTATGACGCTCGTCGCTGGATTGCCTTTTGAATCATCCCTACAACTCTCTTCTCCGATATCCTTTTCGTCCTTTGTAAGTTCTCCCCTTCCTTGCTTCGAAGACTCTTTCTGGTTTATTCCTTCCTTGGAATATTCTTATAAACTGTAGGGTATGGCGAAACATTTAAAAGACCTTCTCTCGTCAGATCGAATTGCTGGTTTTAAACACCATTTCTCCATTCCTGATGATGTTCGTCTGTCGTTTGTAGCAGACGGCACTCTTGATATGGAGAGGGAGGACAAAACCACGATTGTCTTTCCTCTTTTGTCAATCGCAGAGGGTGGTGTCCGTTTTCCCCTTCACCCGTTTCTTAGGGCTGTGCTTCGCCATTGGGGTTTAATCCATTCCCAATTCAATGTGAATTTCTTTAGAATTATAATAGGGGTTATAGCGCTCAACCGTCGCCTTAGAATTAACCTTGGCATTCCAGCCATCAGGCATTGCTATTCCCTGGCTAAGTCTTCTGGTCGGCACGGGCGTTTCTTCCTTAGGGCCAAGGATATCGACCATCAGCTAATTATTATGCTTTCCAGTTTTGGGAAACGAGTTGATGATGTTATGGTCGTTGTCTAGGGTAACTGGGAATTTGGTGAAGGGGAGGATCACGTCAACCCTATTCCTAGATGGAGGGGCCAGCCAGGTGACCAATTGCCTTCTCGCTTTTATTATTTGTTCATTTTTGTTGTAAAGCCTCTTCTTTGAAATGTTACGGCTTGGCTTGTGTAGGGAACGATTTGAAGAAAGTCCTGTCTTCGACTGACGACGCCGTTCTTTCAGATATCAAAGTCGCGCTCAAGTATTTCGGTCGTCGAAGTCTTCAAAAACAAGGGAGGGCGGCCCACGTTCTGCTTCGTTACGAGACGACATATACGACCTTCTTGGCGGCGGAAAATATCACGGTTCCGAAGGGTGAAGATTCTCTTATCGCTCTTATTTTGTTTGACTTCAAAAACTTGAGGCAGGTTGGTTTTGAAGGGTCTGATTCGGAGCAGGATGTAGTTAATGTTACCAAATCAGATCAGTACGAAACCGAGTCTGACGAGGTATTGAATTCGGCTGATCCTCCATCCACTTCGGGCCGAGGGGATCTTTCACTTGATGGCTTTTTTCACGGCTTAGAGGATCTTCCTGCCGCAGGCCTCGAAGATATGGCCGGGTTAAGCCTGACAAAACTTGCCAGGAAGGCGAATGCGGAAAGGTTGGCCGCGCGGCGAAGAGTAGAGGCCCTTCCGTCTGAAGTACCACCCGCCACTGAATCTCAACTCTCCCTGTCTGTTAGCGAATCAGAGTCCTTGCGCGTTATTGAGGTGGAGACGGCAAAAAATCGGAATGCCGAATCTACTTTGATCATGCAGGCCGGCCAAGAAGTTGAGGAAGAGGCAGAGAAACGCCCTGCCGAGTTTGAGGCCGGCTTAGAAGAACAAGGCGACAAACGTCCTCGATTAGAGGGATCGAATATGATCGTCCATTTTGTCATTCAGCTGATGATAAAAAACATGCCGGTTTGTTCTGATGCTTCGGCGCTTAAAGATCCAGAAGTCGCATTCAGCTTGGCTATGTCCGTGTCGTTGCCGTCTGACAGGGAGGCTTTCCGGGTGGAACCAGATCTGAATGCGACAGCACTAGTCGCCCAATCGGCACTTTTGGTACATATTCGGACTTTGCTTCACTTAATCCAAATACTGTTGAAGTTATGGTTTTAAATTCTTGTTTTGCAGACCGTCGGAAGTATAGCTGATATGGGCCGTCGCCATCGCGACGCCGTCAAACAGATTGGTCGTTTACGAAAGAAAGTTGAGGGCTAGAGGAGAAGGGTCGAGGTCGAAGCTTTGAGGGCGAACAAGGAAACCTCAAGGGCCGAGGTTGAGGTGGAGAGGGCTTGTAGCGCGAATCAATTGAGATCAGATGCTGAGAAGGAGGCGGACGCGAGCAAAGATGCCCTCAAATTGGCCTAGAAGGCGGTCTCCAAACTGGAGGCTAAGTTGGCTGAAATGAAGGCGACGAAGGAAACAACCGACTCGGAGGCTTCCAAAGTATTCGAGGCCGGGAAAAATGCTGGACTCGCCCAGTATTTGGACCAAGTCCCCAAGTTTGAAAATCGGGGATTCAAACATGGCTGGCACAAAGCCCTTGCTGCTGCTAAAGTTTCATTGATTATGCCAATACCATATGAACAAGTGGATGTTGAGCCATTGGAGTCTGATTCCGATGACTGATTTGGGCAACTAACATAGTTTTTAGGATGTCGAATGTATTTTTACAGTTTTTAATTTGGTATTTTTCATGTGTTGCTACAGTCATAGCTTTTTGTTAGGCATTTTCATGCGGGCTTATAGCTTTTTGTTTAGCAATTTGCGTATATAAAATTTCATGAGTTGTGCTCAACTTGCTAAGGAAAATGTTGTTGATGAATGATATTGCTTTCGGTTATGGTTAGATCGGCTGCTTAGCTTAGGTATTTGGCCGACCAGATTAGTAAATCTACCTTTGCCTTAGCCAGGGCGCGAGCTTGCGAAGCCGAATGGGCCTAACTCGTGGGTTGGCTGAGGCACAGATTGATCGGCGCTTGCGCTTGAAAACATGACTGACCAGATTAGTAAATCTGCCCTTGCCTTAGCCAGGGCGTGAGCTTGGGAAGCCGAATAGGCCTAACTCGTGGGCTGGCTGAGGCACAGATTGATCGGCGCTTGCGCTTGAAAACATGGCGGACCAGATTAGTAAATCTACCCTTGCCTTAGCCAGGGCGCGAGCTTTCGAAGCCGAATGGGCCTAACTCGTGGGCTGGCTGAGGCACAGATTGATCGGCGCTTGTGCTTGAAAACATGGCCGATCAGATTAGTAAATCTGCCCTTGCCTTAGCCAGGGCGCGAGCTTGGGAAGCCGAATGGGCCTAACTCGTGGGCTAGCTGAGGCACAGATTGATTGGCGCTTACGCTTGAAAACATAGTCGACCAGATTAGTAAATGTGTCATTGCCTTAGGCAAGGCACGAGCTTGCAAAATCGAATGGGCCTAACTCGTGGGTTGGCTGAGGCACAGATTGATTGGCGCTTGCGCTTGAAAACATGGCCGACCAGATTAGTAAATCTGCTTTTGCCTTAGCCAGGACGCGAGCTTGGGAAGCTGAATGGGCCTAACTTGTGAACTGGCTGAGGCACAGATTGATCGGCGCTTGCGCTTGAAAACATGGCGGACCAGATTAGTAAATCTGCCCTTGCCTTAGCTAGGGCGCGAGCTTGCGAAGTCGTATGGGCCTAACTCGTGGGTTGGCTGAGGCACAAATTGATCGCCCTTGCCTTAGCCAGGGCGCGAGCTTGTGAAGCCGAATGGGCCTAACTCGTGGGCTGGCTGAGGCACAGATTGATCGGCGCTTACGCTTGAAAACATGGCCGACCAGATTAGTAAACCTGCCCTTGCCTTAGCCAGGACGCGAGCTTGGGAAGCCGAATGGGCCTAACTCGTGGGCTGGCTGAGGCATAGATTGATCGCCCTTGCCTTAGCCAGGGCGCGAGCTTGCGAAGCCGAATGGGCCTAACTCGTGGGCTAGCTGAGGCACAGATTGATCAACGCTTGCGCCTCAAAACATGGCCGACTAGATTAGTAAATCTGCCCTTGCCTTAGCCAGGGTGCGAGCTTGGGAAGCCGAATGGGCCTAACTTGTGGGCTGGCTGAGGCACAGATTGATCACCCTTGCCTTAGCCAGGGCGCGAGCTTACAAAGCCGAATGGGCTGGACAATTGTCATTCGTCTTTCGACGTTTGGGATTACTGACGTTGCCTAGGGAGAGCTGCATACATTGAAGGATAAATAGGGCAGGTGCACGCCAGAGGCCCTACTTATTTCCATTCAGGCAACTTGGGAAGGACGAAGATTGGCTGAATTAGACGCCGCAATGAGTCGCAGTAGCGAGCCTATGCGTACGGGAAGAAGAACGTCGAAGGATCGAGAAACACAGCAGCCCCTTAGTCGTTGAAGCAGATCGCCCCGAAAGGATAGGCAACAATGGGGAAATTCTCCGCGCCCGCGACCAAGAATCGAGCCCGATGTGACGCCATGACCGTTGAGTTTTACGATTTTTGTGAGGAATAGACCAATAACGGAGGCAGATTTTATCATCAAATACTCAGGTGTGGCAGTCGAGTTCGCTCGACATATCTTCTCGCCGGAAGTCCAACAATCGATTGTCGGACATCAAGATTTCAAAGTATTTCGAGACGGCATACATGAGGCCGTGAAAGGACTATATACTGCTTACGAAGTCGGCATGCGTTTACGGGAAGTGCGACGTGAGAGTGAGAAAAAAGACGAAAGGAATCGCAGTTTGGAGATTCACGCCGAAAAGGCTGAGCGTGAGCTTCAAGAGCTAAAAAATGTTCAAACGAGCGCGTCGGTGGCAGGCGGTCAATCTAAATTGGTCGTTGAGGAGAGAGTGACCCAACGGACCTCAGGTTATGAAAAAGGGTTTCAGGACGGCCTGAAGGTCGGGATAGAGAAGACCAAACGAGACCTTGCCGAGGAGGTCTGCCGATGTGAAAATCATGGATTCAAACACGGCTGGATCAAGGCCCTTCAAACCGAGAAAGCTCTCGAAGCCGCGGGCATTGATTCGGCTTCGCCCCTCTATCATCTTCACTACTTACCCTATTCCGATTTCGACATTGAGAAGAGCGACGATAAGGGTGCCGAATAAATAGACTTTGGAACGCGAGAACAGACTTCACGCCGAACAAATAGAATTTCTTTTATTTTTAACGTTCGTATTTGGTCTTGAAATGTTATGTGCTTAATTAAACGTATTATTTCAACTTACTAGCAAGTTTTGTGTTGCGTGGTGCAAATGTTTAAACATGCATTGGCCGCTCGAATTAAGAACAATTCTCAGTTAATATTTATTCGGCCAGTGAAGTGGTCCGAATGCATCTCTCACAAAGGCTCTGAATCCGGAGACTATTTTGGCCAATCGTGATATCCACGAAAGGCGCTCCGAATTCAGAGTCTTAATCGGCCTTAAGAGGCTTAATAGGAGCTAAGATGTCATGCACCAAAGGGGACTCCGAATCCAGAGTCTTAATCGGCCCTAAGGTGTCATGCACCAAAAGGGGCTCCGAATCCGGAGACTTTAATTTGGCCAATCGTGATATCCACGAAGGGCGCTCTGAATCCGGAGTCTTAATTGGCCCTAAGGTGTCATGCACCAAAGGGGGCTCCGAATCCGGAGACTTTAATTTGGCCAATCGTGATATCCACGAAGGGCACTCTGAATTCGGAGTTTTAATCGGCCCTAAGGTGTCATGCACCAAAGGGGGCTCCGAATCCGGAGTCTTAATCGGCTCTAAGGTGTCATGCACCAAAAGGGGCTCCGAATCCGGAGACTTTAATTTGGCCAATCGTGATATCCACGAAGGGCGCTCCGAATCCGGAGTCTTAATCGGCCCTAAGGTGTCATGCACCAAAGGGGACTCCGAATCCAGAGACTTTAATTTGGCCAATCGTGATATCCACGAAGGGCGCTCCGAATCCGGACACTTAATCGGCCCTAAGGTGTCATGCACCAAAAGGGGCTCCGAATCCGGAGACTTTAATTTGGCCAATCGTGATATCCGCGAAGGGCGCTCCGAATCCGGAGACTTAATCGGCCCTAAGGTGTCATGCACAAAAAAGGGACTCCGAATTCGGAGACTTTATTTTGGCCTTAGAAGGCTTAATCGGCCCTTAAAGGCTTGGGAGCGAGCTTGAGAAAACGAGAAGCTTTGTATTGCAACAGTGAAATATGTACAAGTATCAAGCCCACAAGTCGGGTCAATGATAGAATTTACGTAAATGTGTTGAATTCCAAGGTCGTGGCAGGCTTCTTCCTGACATGCCTGAGAGCCGGTATGCCCCTGTTCCTACGATGGATTTTATCTGATAGGGGCCGTCCTAGTTTGGACCCAATTTTCCATCGGCCGTTCTCCGGTCGGCTGGAAGTACCTTCTTTAGGACCAACTCTCCTGGCGTGTATCGGCGCAACTAAACTCGTTGATTATACGACTTGGCGAGCTGCTGCTGATACCGTGCCATGGATGCCAGGGCGCGGTCTTTTCGTTCTTCGATTAGAATCAGATTCACGGCAAGCATCATGTCGTTTCGACTCGTATCAAAAACTTGTGATTTCAGAGTTGGGAGGCCGATTTCCAGGGGTAAGATTGCCTAGGTTCCAAAGCATAGAGCAAACGGCGTTTCTCCAGTGGATCTCCTCAGCGTAATACGATGAGCCCACAATACACTCGACAATTCTTCGACCCATTTGCCTTTAGCTTTTTCCAGCCTCTTTTTGATGTCGTCCAAGATGGATTTGTTAGAGGCTTCGGTTTGACCATTGCTTTGGGGGTAGGCCGGTGTAGAGAAGTAAGGCTGAATGCCATATTTACTACATAACTCTCGATATACGCCACAATCAAACTGGGTGCCATTGTCTAAGATAAAAGCTCTCGGAATGCCGAATCGTGTTATGATGTTTCTCCATACAAAGCGTTTAATGTCAGCATCTCGTATATGTGTTAGAGCCTCCGTTTCGACCCATTTTGTGAAGTAATCTGTCGCGACAATTAAGAATCGCTTGTTCCCTGGGGCCCTCGGCAATGGTCCTACAATATCAAGTCCCCACTGAGCAAACGGCCAGGGACTGGTGATAGAGTTCAACCCTTCGGCAGGCAGATGGGTTAATGGGGAGAACTTTTGGCACTGTTCGCATTTTTTTACATAACTCTCCGTGTCAGCTCTCATTGTCGGCCAATAATACCCCTGTGTTATAGCTCGATGGGCCAGGGAGCGTCCGCCAAAATGGGCACCACAACTGCCCTCATGTATCTCTGTCAGAAGCTCCTCCACTTTGTCGGGGTGCATGCATTCCAAATATGGACCAGAGAGGGACTTTTTATAAAGCCCTCATTGCGGATCCAGATAGTATCGCAGGGCTTTATTTCGCAGCTTGTGTGCTTCTTTTTTGTCCTCTGGGAGTTGTTCAGAAGAGAGGAATGCAGCAATGGGTTCCATCCATCTTGGTGCGGATTCTATAACGTTGGCATGGATTTCCTCTGAAGGGCCAATACTCGGCTCTGGGATAAAACCTACTTCGATGGTCCGTTTGACCTCAGAATTGATGGCGGAGGCTACGCACGCCAAGGCATCCGCGTGTGTGTTCTGGTCGCGTGTTATTTGGTTCTGTTCGTGATGGTCAAATTTTGCCAGCAAGGAATTGGCCGTTTTCATGTAAGCCGCTATACGATCGTTTCTTGCCGCGTACTCCCTCTTTAACTGACTGATTACCAATTTTGAATCACAAAACACAAGCAGACGCTAAGCACCTAGAAGGTGCGCATTCCACAGACCGGCTAGAAGGGCTTCGTATTCGGCTTCATTATTTGATGCTTCGAAGCCAAGCTTGACGGCCTGCTCAATTACTGTGCCGTCTGGAGACATGATTACAACTCCGGCACCGCTGTCCCTTTGGTTAGACGATCCATTATAGTATAATTGCCAAATATCCCCGACATAAATTCTCCAGTTCGGCTTTGGTCGAACTTCAGCCTTTGGTCGAACTTCGTCAGGTTTGAGGTTGGCAAGCTCGCCGGTGAATTCGGCAACAAAGTCGGCCAACACCTGCCTCTTGATTGCGATTTTAGGTAAAAACTGAATGTCGTATTGGCCGAGTTCAAGAGCCTATTTTGAAACACGTCCTGATGCTTCTGCACTCCGTAGTACTGATCGGAGGGGATAATCTGTTAGCACCCCAATGCTATGTCCCTGGAAGTAATGCATTAGTTTTATTGTCGCCATGACTAGGGCTAAGATGAGTTTTTTCAGAGGAAGGTAGTGTGTTTCGGCGTCAACCATTGCCTTGCTCACATAATACATTGGTCGTTGCTCCCCATCCTCCTCTTTTAATAGTACGGCGCTAATGGCCTTATCGGAAACTGCCAGATATAAAATGAGCAGGTCACCAGCGGCGGGTGTTGTCAAGAGAGGTACTAAGCGGAGGTAGGTCTTGAGTCCGTTGAAAGCTGTTTTGCATTCGGCAGACCATTCAAAAGCCTTACCCTGCCATAGTGTCTGAAAGAATTGTCGGCAGCGATCTGTAGACCGGCTGATGAACTTGTTGAGTGCAGTAGCCATCCCCATCAACTTTTGGACTTCTTTTACTGAACGGGGGGAACCGAGTTCCAAGATTGCTATGACTTGCCTTGGGTTGGCTTCAATTCCTCGGTGATTGACGATGTAACCCAGGAATTTGCCAGAGCCGATTCCGAACGCACACTTGGAAGCGTTCAGTTTCATTCTGTATTTGCGTAAGATGTTGAATGTCTTTTCTAGATCAGCTATATGATTCTGTTCTTCTTTAGACTTGACCACCATATTGTCAATGTATACTTCCATAGTGTGGCCGAGTTGTTCTTTGAACATAGCGGTGACCAGTCTTTGGTAGGTTGCCCTTGCATTCTTCAGCCCAAAAGGCATAACTTTGTAGCAGTAGGTTCCTCTTGGGGTAAGGAATTCAGTTTTGTCCTGGTCATCTGGATGCATGGTGATTTGATGGTAGCCTCTGTAAGCATCGAGGAAGCTCATGCGTTGACGGCGTGCCGTCGCATCGACAAGCTGGTCGATTCTAGGTAGAGGAAAACAGTCTTTGGGGCAAGCTTTGTTCAGATCCGTGAAATCGACGCACACTCGCCAAGTCCCATTTTTCTTCTTCACCACCACTGTATTGGAGAGCCACGTAGGGTAAGTGACTTCTCTAATTGCCCCGGCGTCAAGCAGTCTGTCTACCTCCTCAACAATGGCGGCAGTGTGCTCCGCGGCTGACCGTTGGCCTTTCTGAATGATCGGCTTACATTTGGGATCGACATTCAGATGGTGCTGTGAAACTGACGGGTCTATTCCTGGCATTTCGTACGAAGTCCACGCAAAGACGTCGAGGTTGTTGAGCAAGAAAGAGATCAGCTGCTGCATATCGGCCTGATTCAGAGAAGCGCCGATCATGAAGAACTTTTCTGGGCTTCCATCGATGTCAACTCGGTCTAAACCTTCCGTGGCCTTCTCATTTGGATGACGCCCAACGTCATCAAGGATCTTCGGATTTGACACCTCAATGGACTTTACTTGCAGTTCCTTTGGCGTTTTGGCGGCAAGAAGATAACATGCTTGTGCCAATTTCTGGGAGCCGCAGATTTGCTCAATGCCATGTTCTGTTTGGAAACGTAGCAGTTGATGATAGGTGCTTGGGACGGCTTGCAAGGTATGCAACCACGATCGCCCCATGATGAGATTGTACAGCGATGGCAGCCTGACGACCAAGAATTCCATATCCACCGTTCTGGAACCTGCTCGAACGGGCAAGCTAATATTTCCCAATGGGTACTCTGGATTGGCATTGAAGCCGAATAGTGGATAAGGAGCCGGAGTCAGGTCTGACTCGTTGAATCCGAGTTTGATGAAGGTTTTATAATACATAACCTCCGAAGTACTGCCCTGGTCGATAAGAACGCGTTCGATGGTGAACCGGTTTACGCGTAGCTCAACAACCAATGGATCGATGTGAGGGAGTGTTAAGCCGATCAAATCAGAGTCGTCAAAGGTGATACTTGGTGTTTCTCGGAGCCGCTTTGCTCGCATGAGTTGTTGTTGGGGGCTTGGATGTGATTGGATCGTATGCACGGCCGGGGATGCTGGCAGGCTATATATCATGTGGACGGTGTCAAGCGGAAATGCATCCTTCGGAAGGACAGGTGTTTTGATCGCACTCCTCCGGACGCATTGTTGGAGATGTTCGTCCTTTGCCAACTCCTCAAGATGATCTATTGAGGCATGGCGACCGTCAGTTTCTTGCTGTCGAGCTCGAGATCGTCGATCATCTGCCCTCGGGGGTCGCTCAGAAGCCTGGTGCACTTTTTGTTTGGATTTTGCTATTTCCAAGGCCAGATCGCGACGAAGGCGTTCGTTCTCAGCGATGATGTTGTCCAACCTCTGTTTGGTTTGCCTAGCTTGTGCCATGGTCACTTGTATTGTCTTTTGCGTTGGGTTTGAAGATGAGCAGAGGTCCAAGGCAAGTCTTGCTGCAATGGTTTTTGGTCCAAGCGAGTTTGCTGGAGTGAGGTCATCTCTCTGTGTGGTCTCGTCAGTGGCTATCGGAGGATCTTCAGTCATGCCTGCCATGGATGTATTTTAGTATTCCCACAGACGGCGCCAATTGTAGAGAAGTGGTTTGGAAATACTCTTCAGATCTTGGGAGACGCTAGTGATCCTCAGCTAGTCACCTTAAAAGATACAAACACTCTGGTCGGGGGTGCCGGAATTAGCACTCTGACGAACAAGTCAGTTCAGACACTCAGGATAGCTTGTTTACTAAGTTAATTGAAGTGATTCTTACATACCTTTCTAAATCTGTGGTTCTTGTATTTATACTTGCTTTTTGGTCCTCGAGGCCTGAGCTTACATTTATCCCATTCCCCTTTTATTTATTCGAAATTACTGATCTCCGGTTATTCGGCCTTCCTAACATATTCGGCATCCTAGTCACGCAATATGGAGCCGAATAATATCTGATTTCTGGAGTGCGCACCTTTCAACTCTTCTATTTATTCGGCTCCCACACCTAAAAATCATGCCTATGCTTAAATGTGTGGTACATATTGAAATTCATGATTTTTCTTGGCATATGGACTGCTATACCTTGAACATGCTTCATTTTTTTTTTTTTGAATTACATTAGCTCCATGAGATTATATTGAGTGTAACATATTATGAGCAATATTTGGTATTCTACATAATGCTTGAGTTATGATTGTTAAATCTTCTAGATTGCATATTAGTATCATTGGTAGATTGTATGTTGGTATCATTTTGGCATTCTATTTGATATTATTGACGAGATCATTTCAGTTATGAGCTTTCATTTATCATATCTCCTATTGATTTTGCCAAATGAAACAAGGGGAAGAATTTAAACTTGATTATTTTTTAAAATCCCCTCAGTTTCTATTCTGTTTTTGATATCAAATTTATGGGCTTGCACCTTCACATGTTACTTTTTTTTTGCCCATTATTGTCAAATGGTATGAGCTTCAATTGTATGATCATTATGTGCTATCAATTTTTTAATATCATAGAGCTACCTTGATATGGATGATTATTTGTGCTATAATAAAACTTATATTATTTCATCCTATATGATGGACCATACTCCCTCCTTGTGCTTGATTTTGTTGAAAATGTTATCGGGGGAGAAAAAGAGACTTGATTGTTTTAGTATCTCTGATTATTTTGGTATCTCTATACTTTTGGTATCTTAATTCTTACAACATGACCTTTGAGCTGATTAGTTGTTGATAATATAAGAGGAAGATCGTTTTCCTCAAGGAAGAGTGACTTGAACTTTAGCTCCATATTTATGCTATTGCTTGGCAACCTTGTTTGATCTATGCACTGTTATGTCTATTATAGTTTTGAGATTGGTATGCTCTTGCTAATAAATTGAGAATTAGATCATGCTCAAATTCTTCTCATATACTTATTAACAATTTGGTCTCTCATTCTTATTTTTTATTTGGGCTTAATTTTCTTATTTTTTTTCTTTATTTTTTAATTTCATTTTTCAGTACGTAAACATAAACACAACAACAAATCAAAATACAAATATTTACATTAAAAAAAAACACCCTTCATTTTTTTTACAACCACATCACCGATCAAAATAAACATTAAAAAAAAAACTATTTATTTTTTTCCGGCCATACGCCAATCTTACTTACTCGCCTCTTCCATCATTTTCTTCTTATTTTTATCACCTTGGGGGACCCTTGACACCCTTGCCCCCGTGCTTTCGTCAAGAGTGACGACTCCCCGCTGACTATCAAAGGCCAAGAATGACGTTGCTCCAAATCGAGCCATGGAGGTGGTCTTCCGTTTAAGCTCTTTATTTTCGGCCTTCAGTGCGCTTATTTCTGCTCGCGCATCCTTGTACATGCATTGGAGCAGAGAGAGTTGGGCGTTAACCTGATGGAGCTCACTTGTCTTGTTCTGCAATTGATGAGCCAATTTTGTGACTGTCGTCACCGTCTCATACAGGACATCAGTGTGAAATAATTGGCTTCTATGTCAGATTGAGCTACCATGATTTGCTCAATCGACATCATAGAAAGATTAGAAAGAGGAATGACAGGACGAGTAGGAGTAGCGGCACTCGGTCCAGCAAAGCTTATGGGATCATTCAAGTCCAGAAATAGAATGAGGGAACGGGATGAGAAAGCCATGATTTAGAGGTAAGAGGTATAAACGAAATGAGTTGCAGAGAAATATAAGAGAACAGACTGAGGTTTGGCCTCCTCCGTTCAGTTTTTTTTTTTTTGTCTCTCGATGAGGAAGAAGAAACAGACGAGAGTGGTGAAGAAAAGATAGAAGAGAGTGAGGTGAAGAAGAAGAAGAAGAAGAAGAAGCAAACGAGTGTGATTAAGAAGAAGGCTGAAGAGAAGAAGACAAGGAGGGAGAGATAACCGATGCAAGCGGCAATCGAGGAGAGCTGCTTTTGTCGGCCAATGAAGCAAAAGCTAGGCCGTGTGACAACTGCGTTTTGCAAAAAAATAGAGAGACGCGGGAGAGTTGTATGTATATGTATATATGTATACATATGTTTTGATTATCTATTTTTTGATGCCATTTATCCCTATCATTTTCCTCCTCCTCCTCCAGATGTTGACCCATGATTTGCTTTTGATAATGTCACAGGGGGAGAAAACTTATGATGTTATGTATTATGGTATTATTTTTAAATTATGGTATTATTTTCAAATTATTCTGATGTTATCTTAGGCCTCGTTTGGGAATCTTCCCTTTTAGTCAAAAAGTCAAAAATTTACTAAATTAACCAAAAAGCCAACAACCCATACCAAAAAGTCAAAGATTCTCTTTTCTCTCTACTTTTTGCACATCTTTTCGTAAAAAGCCAAAAAGTCATCCCAAACATACTAATTTTTTTTAGCTCATATTTTAGCCAAATAGCTAAAAAGTTACTAAATTAGTCTGTTCCCAAATGAGGCCTTAGTCTCATATCATGTCTCTAATTAAAACTTATTTATTACATATGTGCTAACATATGTATTTAGAAATGAATTCAGAAAGCATGACTTGAGGGGGAGCTTTTCTTACTCCAAAATCAAATCAAAACATCATTGTGTGTCATCATCAAAAAGGAGGAGATCATTAGACTTATTTATTTTGATAATTTATTTAATTAAGTTTTAATTTATTTGAAAGAGAAAAATAGAATCCAAAATTTATTTTGATGATTTATTTGAAAGAAAAAAATAGAATCAAAATTTATTTTATCCCATTATTTCTCACTTAAACCTTTATCCTAAATATTGTTAGAATGTATTTAATATTTATTTAAATCAGGAGTTCAAACAGCCCAAAACAAAGGTTCAAACAGCCTAGCACAACAGCATGCCAAAAGGTTCAAAAGGTTCAAGTGAAAGATATTCAAATTAATAATGATGGAAGTACAACGGCTATAAATGGCTATAAAGGTTCAAAAGGCCAAAAGTTTCAAAAGGTTCAAGTGGAAGATATTCAGATTTGTAATGATGAAGTAGAAGATATTCAAATTGGTAATGATGGAAGTACAACGACTATAAATTCAAATGACTACAACGGCTATAAATTCAAATGACTACAACGGCTATAAACGGCTATAAATTCAAATGAATACAACGGTTATAAACGACTATAATTTTCATTATATATACCAAAACCTCTAATGTAAACAAGTTACAAAAAATATGAAAATATTCTTTGATCTATAATCACTCACATCTATTCTCAGAAATTATACACTGAGCCTTATAGCATAAAGCTCATCTTTCTTGTGTGAGGTTTGCAGAAAAATCAGAGTTTCATTTTTATATCTATCTTTGAGAGATAATTATTGTAACTTTCTGTGAAAGTAAAAACACCTTCTTTTCAACCTTGTAAAAGTGTAGTACACTCAGTATTCTTGACTTAGAAAGTCTGTGTAAAATCTATGAATCCATCTGTGAAAAGGTTGCTAGCACCATGTGAAGCTAGAAGATAGTGAAAAATCTCAAGTGAAACTTGAGGAGTGGATGTAGGCTTGGTTCAAGCCAAACCACTATAAATGTGTTTGTCTCTTCTTTCCTAATCTCTTTACTTTCCTACTACTGATATATTTATCTAATATTCATGTGTTAATCATTTGATTTACCCTGTATGTTAGTTATATTTTATTATTATTTTACTTGATCATTTACTGCTAAGTTCATCATTATGCTTGTTAATAATTTGTTGTACTAGCAGTTAATTTTATTGGGGTATTATTAATTTTAATTTGTAGAAACTTAATTCACCCCCCTCTTAAGTTGCTTTTTTGGTAACAGATAGAATAAATGAACAAAAAACTATTTTAACCTTGTTCAATTGTTTACTAAGTAATAGCAATATTAAACATATCTTTAATATTTTAATTATTTTTAACTAGATTAAATAATAAAAATTTATTTTATTTTATTTTTTTGCACAATTAAATAAATTTATTTTTAAAAAATAAAATATCAATAAAAATATATGTTATTTTTTAATTAAAATTTTAAATAATTTTGTTTTTAAAAATAATAATAATTAAACAATGAAATTAAATAAAACATCTATTAACATTTAAATAATGAAATTAAATAAAATATAAACAAAATTTTAAAATAAAACATCAATAAAATATCTATAAAAAATTATTTAAAAATAAATAAATAAAACATCAATAAAAAGTTTAGTAAAATTATTTTATTTTTAAATTAAGACATATAAATTTTATTGAATTTTACTAAATATAATACATAATTAGATAATAAAAGGTCAAAATGGTCATTTTACCACTTAATTCCAACAGTAAATAGTCCGTTCAAAATTGTCTCACACCCTCCCTGGAATAATATAATCCCCCCATAAGAATGGCCGAATTCCATATTCGACAGACTAAAACAAAAATAATAAATTACTCATTCTTTTGAATAAACAATTCGAACAGTAAATAATCCCTCTAATTTCCCCCAATCAAACACACCTTGAGGTAATTTTAGCCCAAGAAAGCTATCCTCGCTTTTTGGAAGATGGGTTTATCTTTGGCAAGCATGGTCAAGTTTACTTGAGCCAGTCTTGAAAGTAAAAAAACATCGCCCAAATGGTGTCTGTGGTTATCCGAATGACTATACCTAATTTCTTTGCTTTTAAGTTACCTACAAGGCCCCATATAGCTCTAGCATATAAAGGCTCCACATAGCTCTAGCTCTAGGGATCACTTTTGTTCTTGGATAATGATAGAGAGTTTTAGCTATTCGTAGCAGTTATAGAGATACCAAAAAAGATAAACAAGAACTAGAATCAAGTCAACTGTTTTTTTTTAAAAACTTATTAATCTATATCTATACGTTTAGTCAAGCTTAGGTCAAGTTTGGCTACAAAGGAAAAAGTGCACTTATTTCATCTTTTTATCTTTTTTGGGTCACATCAATCAACATCTCCTCTCTACTTTTTCTATACATAATACAAAAAAAGTCAAAAAGTGCACTTATTTAGTCTTTCCAAACTAGGCCTTAGTTAAACTAGTAAAGCATTTCAAGTTTCCACTTAACACCATTCAGGGTGTTTTATTTGAATTTTTTGAATTAAATTTTTTTAAAATTATATTTTTAAGTTTTTGTATTTTTTTGTTTTTAGTAAATATTTTTAAAATTTTAAATATTTTTTTAACTTTTTTAGATTCACCTTACTTAGATGTATCTAAAAAGTAAAAAATTTATGAAAAAATATTTTTAAAAATTAATAAATACATAAAAATATAAAAAATGTACTGAATTTTTATATTTTTTTTGTATTTTTGATATTTAGTGAATTTTTAAAAGTTTTTTTTTCAATTTTTTTTTTACTTTTTAGGTATATTTATGTTAAGTATGACTAAAAATAAAAATAAAAATTGCTCAAAATATAAAAAAAATCAATAAAAATAAAAAAATACGAAAAATAAGAAAATAAAATTTTATGAAAAATATTTTTAAAAAGTGGTAACTAAGCATAGTGACTCTTGTGTAAGGATTTTATAGTGATCCTATCAATAAGGGAAATTAATATTACCACTTGTTTATAAATATATTTAAGTATTGTAAGTGTTATTTTTTAGTTCTATTTATTTTTGTCATTAGTTAACTTTCTTTAAAAATTATAAATTTTCTTTACTTTTCATGTACGTCTTGATTAGATGATTCTAAAATTTTTATTTTTTTTTGAAAAAAATACAGAAGACAAAAAATAATCAGTTTTTTTTTGGGATAAAATTTGGCGTATTTTTGTTTTTCCGAACTTTTTAAAAATTGATTAGTCTAGCTGAGATGGATTTTAAAAGTACACATTTTTTTGACTCAAAACAAGGGAAATTTACCAATAAATTTCATTTTACAAACTATTAAACCAATTAGTCCCAACTTTATTCTTTTGTTCGAATAAGTCCTATCAGTGGGGAAGTTTATTTCTTGTTAATCCTATTTTTCATATTTAGTGTAACTGTGTGGACGATTTTACCCATTATTGTTTTGTTTCCCTATACTGTTGGTGCACCCTCACTTCACCATCACTTCACCATCTCAACACTGAACATCATCGCCAAACTCTCTCTCCCTCTCCTCCTTTTCCTCTTCATCTTCTTAGGAGTCCCTCTCCTCTGTCCACCGCATCTCCTTTAACGACGGCACTCCTCAGTTCACTGCCTCCTCCTCACCTACTTCAAGATCCACCACCAGAACCATTGCCCCTCTTTCTCTCAGATCGTGAAACCCTAGGCGGCGATCCATCCATCGCACTATTAGGTCCTACTCCGTAACCGCCTCTGTTACTCCTCCTCCCTTGCCGTTGTCGGAGACGAGGATTGGCGATGGAGGAGATGAATCGAGATCGGAACACGAGGTTGTGATCGATTTACGCGCGGATTTGAAGGGAATTTTGAGATTGAATGCTTGTGTGTAGGGTTTTGAATAAGATTGCTTCGTAATGGTGGAGTTTGAAGCGTGTAATCGAGTGTATATAGGTCTGTGTGTATGTATATATATATCTATTGTGTGTGTGTGTCTGCCCCTCGTAATGCTTGTGTGTATCTGTGTGTGTGTGTATCTCTGTGTGTGTATGTATCTGTGTGTGTGTGTATCTGTGTGTGTGTGTGTGTATCTCTATGTGTGTGTATGTATCTGTGTGTGTGTGTATCTGTGTGTGTGTGTATCTCTGTGTGTGTGTATGTATCTGTGTGTGTGTATCTCTGTGTGTGTGTGTATGTATCTGTGTGTGTGTATCTGTGTATTTGTGAGCAACGGTTAGATGAGGGTAATTACGTCCCTCACAATTAAATGGGACTAAACAGTTTACTAGAATAAAAATGGGACCAATTGGTTCATAAGTTTACATTTTGGGATTTATTGGTAAATCTCCCTTTAAAGAAATTCAAATTACAAAAAAATTGAAAATTTTAAGCAACTTTTTAGTTTTAGCTAATTTAAAAGTAACTAGGGAAAATTTAGATTCCAATTTCAACCAAGTTATAAATCCCAGTTTTAGCAAAAAAAATAGCCAAATTATATATCCCAGTTTTAGCCAAAAACTAGCATTTTTTTTCTCAATATGTTTTGATATATAAGTAATATATACAAATTGGATGATCCGAATATTTTGTGAAAAATAATGTGTATTATAATTTTCATGCTTTATCCTGGTTGAGATGAAGATTGACTGCTTGGTTTGGGAAGTAGGTTGGCTTTTTGGCTTTTTGGCTTTTTTGACTATTTTAGCCTGGGCTAAAAAGCTTGGTTTGGGAAGGGCTTTTTGGCTTTTTGACTTTTTTGACTTTTTTTGTGAGAGAAGAATGTAATGATTATAGGTTGGATGTGATGTTTTGTTTGTTATGGCTAAAATAGCCTATTTTGTTTTTTGTGACTAAAATAGCCAAAAAAACCTGAAAACCATCTTGCCAAATAGAGGCGAAATTAGATTTGAGTACCAATTTAAAGCACTTTTTTTTTATATTTTGGAGACTACATTAACATAATTTTAAATATTAAGAATTAAAATGACACAAATATCTTATTTTAGAGATTAAAGAGTAATTTTTTTAATTGAATTTTCATATTTACCCCCTATAGACAAAGTTTGATTGTGAAACCAAATCGAATTACATTTTATATATTGAGATTAAATTGACAAGAATTCAATATTAGAGATGAAAATGATTTCGTAAAATAGATTGTTTAAATTTAATTATATTTACCATTCATTTTATAAAATAAAATATGATTTATTTTTGTATTTATAATTTTGTGATGAAATTAATTATTTTACATAGATGACCTTTATTGTCAGATTTATTAGAGAGACGGTTTAAATTATCAATGCAAGTATAAATTAAAACCTACAAAAATATATATATATATATATATAAACAAATATAACGAGATAAAATATAGAAGGGGGTTTATCCATACAACACCAACGCTTTGGGAACTAAAAAACTAATTACCCATTGTCCTTTATTATCTTTAATTTAAACTCTAGCATATCCCATCAAAAATTACTTTTAAAATATAGAAACTAATCACAAAACGGACATAATTTTTTTATAAAACGTAAGTCCCATCCTTTTACAAGTTGAGGGATGGTTTTTTTAAGTTTATTGTGTAGATTGAAACATATCATTATGTTTGTGAGGCTCATCGTGAGTCCTGTTTTGATAATTCAAACTGTTCAATATGTAGAATTTGTCGAATATTTCATATCTATAAAAAATCACATTGATTGAAACACATTTTTGTTCATAATTTATTTTTAAAATTACATTTACTATTGATAAAAATATATTTTGATAACTATTGATATCCAATCAATTTAATTTTTTCAGACATAAAATACTTAACAAATTTTACATATTAAACCATTCAAATAATCAAAACAAAACCTATAGTAAACTACATAAACTCAATAATATATTTTGATCCATACAATACAAGAGAAGCTCTTCTTTGTAAGTTCTATATACATATATGAGACTCCAATTTTGTGATCGCGCTACTCAAACTTGACTGATGCCCACCCTGCCATCTAAGTCAATGCCAGGTGAGATTAGTAGACCTCACCCAATCAGATGGTGCCAAGCCAACCAAGCCGATATGTGCATGGCTGTTTAGAAATAGGGCAAATTACATATACCCCTCGAGGTTTGGCTAAATTACAAATATCCCCTTGAAATTTGAGAAATTACAAATTCCTCCCTGAATGCTATATTTGCATAACAAATTAGGGGGTAATTTGTTATGAAATTTAAACCTCAGGGGACAAATTGTTATAAAAATACAAACCTCAGGAGGCGGGATTTAATTTCTGAAACCTCAGGGGTATCTATAATTTAGCCAAACTTCAAGAGAGGTATATGTAATTTGTCCTTAGAAATTTTGTTTATTTATTTATTATTATTTTTTAAGTCAAGCCTATTGCATTTGCAAACTAAGCTGGCTTTTTGATTTTTGATTATTATTTATTTTAAAAATATGTACAAAATGAAAAGGTATGTCTAATTTGGAAACTTAATTTATTATTATTATTTTAAAAAATATATGTAAAAAAATGAAAAGGTAGGTCTAATTTGGGAAAGTTAAATTTTAAATTTTAATATATTTTGAATCACATCACATCTCTATTTTTTAACATTTAAAAAAAAGATTAAAAAATTAATTTTTTACCAACTTCTCAAAACAAAAAAAGCAAAAAGTCAATTTTTTTTTACTTTTAACTCAATTGTCAAAATATGACTAATTATTAGGGCATTTTCAACCATTGTTGCTATAATGTCATTGCTATTGTTATAATTTGACAATAAATAGTGTTATTTTGCCAAATTATAGCAATTGTGCTTCAATGGTCATTTGCTATTTTAGCAAATCTCAATCAACTTTCCCTAGGTGTTGTTTGGATATAAATTTTTTTGTAATTTTATTTTTGTTTATTTTTTGACTTTTGTGACATTTTTTTACCCATTTGTAAAAAAAAATTATATATTTATATTATTTTCAACTAGACAAATATAAAAAAATAAAAAATAAATAAAAAAATTGGAAAAAAAATTAAATATAATTTACCCCACCAAAAAATATATCACTGCATATTTAATAAATTTTTTTAACTACATATAAAAAATAAACAATCACTAATTACCCACCAACAATCATCCATCATTCACCCATCATTCATTCACTAACAACCATCCATTATTAACCGAATATTCATTCACCAACAACTACCCACTCAACCACCATCCATTATTCATCCACCCACCCAACCATCCATCATTTACCCACCCATAATTTTCTCTATAAATATAACACAATTTTCTATAATTTTCATATTCACCTATTCATCATTTTCATATCTTCTAAACTCTCTGTACCCACACAGAAGATTTTCTACAATTTTCATATTCACTTATCCATCATTTTCATATCTTCTAAACTTTATGTCCCCATACAGAAGATTTTCTACAATTTTCATATTCACCCACTCACCCATCCACCTACAATGAACAATTTGAATAAAGTCATATTCAATGGAGATTTTGATGAATCTTCATCATCATCTGATGATATCATCATGATGCAACTGTTCACAGTGCAACAACAAAAAATACAAGCGTTAAGCCTAAACCAACCAACCAACCAGACATGTTGGTTCCACAAGTGGTCGTCAATACATTAATCGTGAGAGGGTTAAAGGCGACGAACAAATTTATAGAGATTACTTTGCAAATAATCTTGTCTATCCAAAAGAATACTTCCGAAGACGTTTTTGAATGAAGCAGCCATTATTTGTTAGTATCTTACATGATATTCAACAAGTGAATGAGTATTTCATCTAAACTCGTAATACCACTGGTGCTCTTGGATTATCCAATGTACAGAAGATGACTGCAACACTTTAGATCCTACAGTATGGCGTGCATGCTGATACTGTAGATGAGTATATTAGAATCGGCAAAACTACTGCAATTATCGCCTTAAATTTTTTTACTAGATCAATTATTGTTACCTATGAAGCCGTTTACTTAAGATCCCCAAATGAAGCAGATGTCACTAGATTATTGCAAGAGGGAGAGCAACGCGGGTTTCCTGGAATGTTAGAGAGTTTGGATTGTATACATTGACGTTGGAATAAATGTCCAACTGCCCAAGCCAGTGCTTACACTAGACACTACCACAAACCAACAGTTGTATTCGAGGCAGTTGCCTCCTACGACTTGTGGATTTGGCATGCTTTCTTTGGCATGCCTGACTCTCTAAATGATACTACTATTCTTGATAGGTCGCCTTTATTTGCTAAATTAATTAGAAGACATGCCCCTGCTGCCAACTACATCATCAATAATCACGCGTACACTATGGGGTATTATCTTGCTGATGGTATCTATCCTCGTTGGGCAACGATTGTGAAAACAATATCTCAACCTCAAGGCGCAAAGAGACAACTATTTGCAAGGATGCAAGAGGCATGTCGGAAAGATGTCGAAAGGGCATTTGGAGTGCTCAAAGCACGATTAAATATTGTCAGAATTCCAACTAAAGGTTGGAGTGATGAGGATCTACACAACATCATAAAGACGTGCATTATTTTGCACAATATGATCATTGAAGACGAGCGTAATATTCCAGAAAATGAACGCAATGCAGAAGAACTTGAGACTGATACCAGTAATACCCGTTGTTAAGTGTCACGCGATCCGAATGAGGAGTATGCTCAATTTATGTTGAATTGGCAGAGGATTAGATCTACTGAAACCCATAATGCAATTCCTAATGATCTAATTGAACATTTGTGGTCCCGAGCTGGACAGTTAGATTAAGTCTGTATTTTATCTTTTTAATGATAGTTAATGTCATTTAATATCTTTTTATTATAATAAAATTATTTTCATTTAATGTCAGTTAATGTATTTTATCTTTTTATTGTCTTCATTTGAAAAAATATATTTATTTTTTTCATTATACTTTATTGAAAAAAAATTTACAAAATAAAAATTGACATTGCAAATAAAGACTAACAATTACATCAAAAATTAAACGACATTGTAAAATTTAAAAATACATTATCCCATAATTATTTATCAGGAAGTAGGGGGAAATAAAAATTTGAACTGCTCACATTTGAGGACCACTTGGCGAAAATCTCATTTTTTCACATTGTGTAATATGCTTTCATCTGAGGGTCCAAATGAGAAATGTCCGCAATCATTATTATATATTCTTCTTTTTTCATCTCAAAGTCATGTTTTTTCATCTCGAGTTCTTTCATCTCTTGTAGTGCTTGAATCATTTTTTATTCTCTTTCCTTTTTTTTCTTTTCTTTCTCAGCAAGGTATTGGTTAAATGTCTCCAACTATATGCTCATATTTTGGACTTCAATTTCAACGAGTTGATTTCTCCGAAATAATTTTTTTGTAGCTTTCCTACCCATAGGCCTTTAACCCCTCGCAGAGACACTGCCCTCACCAACAGTTGGATTGTTATCAACACTTGGAGTGTTGCCGTCTTCAAGAGAAATGCATTTATCCATAGGGGAATCGGGGGATGAATTAGGGGTAAACGCTGTGCGCATCCTTGACTTTACCGTATTCGTAGGAGTTACATCTTGCCACCTGATATTGTCTTGCAAGATTGGCCAACAATATTCAACAGAAAAATGTTTGCTTTCATCTTAACGGTATAATAGTTTTGCTTTAAGCATTTGTATCAAAAAAATTGAAGCTTTATTTAATTAGTTAATTTTTATATGATACCAGAATAAAAAACTAAACATAATAACTGAAGATGAAAACTTACTATATCAACTTGAGATATCCCACTTGAGTGAAGATTTTCGACTTGCGCTAAACACCTCCAAAATTTGTTACAACATTTCATGATTATAGCCCATCGAGATTGAATAGACACTTGTGTTCTTGATTAATCATTCTGAAACAAACAATAATTTTCGTAAATTCTCCTCCAAAAGTGAGCATACGATTGCGAATTGCCAACAATTGGGTCTTCCGAAATGTGACACCAAGATTTACAAATTGTCATATCTTCTTCAATGGTGAATGATTTTCATCTCTTTGTTTTTGATGAACCTTCCATAGTGATTGGATAAAAAAACCAAAAAGAAAATAATTTTAGAGGTTTGTTGTGAAATCAAATTTAGAGAAGAGAGGAGAAAAGAAAAATAAAATCCAAATGTTTGTTGTGAAATAAAATTGACATAGAGGGTTTCAATTTATAGAAATTCAAAATATTACCGTTTGGGGGAAATAGCCATTTGAAGATAGCTATTGTAAAAAATTAATTATTATTTTTTAAAAAATTTTAAAAAACAAACAAAGCACAGCGGCTTTTTTTATACAAATGGAGAGCATCTCCACCGTCCACGTATAAAACATCAATGGTTGAGATGATTTCTCTAGAATCATCCAACCTCCATTTCACTTGTGAAATGCACCGTTTTCCTCTCTCTCTCACTCTCACTTTGTCTTCCCTCTTCTCAAACCACTCTCTCTTATCCTCCTCCATGATTGAAATCTCTCTCTCTCTGTTTTCACTCTGTCTTCCCTCTCACTCTGTCTTCTCTCTCTTTCTATTTTCACACTTTCTCTCCCTCAACCAGTCCCTTCTTCTCCTCCATGATCGAAACGTCTTTCTCTTTCTCTCTATGAAGCTGTCTTCACTTTTCCTCTCACTCTCTCACTCTCTCACTCTCGTCCATCATCTAAAGCCCCCAATTTCCTCTCTCTGTCTCTGTCTCTGGTACAATTTCCATCTATATACATACTTATATATATGCTTTGATTTTTTGTTTATTTTTCTGGTTTTTGATGTGGATCTGAGGTGATCGCGATTTTTAAAACTCCATTCTCACGATGGCTTGAAACCGGATCTTCAAAGAACTCAAGTATCTCCAGAAGGATCTTCAAAGAACACAATCTAGTATGTTTGCTAAAATTTTCTTAATTATTTATTTTTATTTTTGTTCATCCATCTATTTTTGTTCATCTATTTATTTTATTTTGATCTTCAAAGAACTGAAGCATATTTTGGTTTGGTTTATTGTGATAATATCTATCTAATTTGGTTTGGTTTATTGTGATAATATCCATCTGATTTGGATCGACTGATTTGGTGATAAATGATTAAAAAAATAATAATAAGAGAAACAAAATTTGAGTTTGTCAAATTTATTATGAAATTTGTTAATTTGGCAACAAAATTGAAAATTAGGTTTGATTCTCTTATTTGGGTTTGATTTTGAATTTTTTGGGTTCCCTTTTCAATTCTGTTTTTATTAACTGAATTTGGTGCCAAAATCTGTTGATATTTGCTGATTTGGCAAGTTTGACAGCTACTATTCAACTTGCCAAATTTGAGAACGGATATGGCATATGTTATCTTTGGCAAGTAGAATAGCAGGCCATTGGAGACCATCTTTTTGCAATTATTGTCAAATTTTAGCTTTGGCGGGTTAAATAGCATTGGAGATGCTCTTACGACTTATTAGACTAAAAATACATAAAATAAGTTATATAAATAAATAAATAAATTTGAGAATTTTTTTAACAATTACATGACATAACAAGTCAAAAAAATTCTTCTTATTTTCACATTTTGTTTCTATCATATTATTTAGGGTAAGTTACCATTACCCCTTTTTTTTTTTTTTAAGATTTAAAAACATACAGTTAATTTAATATTTTTGACATAATTATAATAATTTTTAATTTTAATAAGTCTAAAGTGATCAAAATTAATATTGTGGATAGATACTGAAGTAAACACTGATAAATATATGTTTTAATAAAAAAAATAGATGATAATAATCACAAAAGTGTTAGTAATAGATGATGCTAACAAATTATTTGTAAATTAAAATTTCAAGAGAGAAACCAATAGGGGTGAGCATGGTCCGGATTGGAGTAAAATCAGGATCAATCCGTTATTTACAATTTCTAAAAAATTGGAATCAATCCAATCCGTTTAAATCGTGAAACCAATCCGAACTAATTCATTTAAACACAGATTGGATCGATTTAGCATCACAGATTCACATAATTAAATAATAAAAAATAAAAAATATTTTAATTTTATAAAAACATAAATATAGTATCACACTAGTTTCACAATAGCAACATGTCTTTCCATAATAGTGAGATATTATTCTAAAATTTAAATAATCATAAGAAAACTGGTTCATCATAAGTATTTAGACCATTACAAATTAAAACTAAAAATCAACAATCAAAAGCAATAAAAGAAGATATTGTGTGAGTTGAGATTTGGACTTAGGTTTTATATGGAATAAGATACTATGCCGGAGAGTATATAATATAGATATAGACTATTTGTATACGGTTCGGATTAGTTCTAATTAGGAATTGTGGGGTTCAATCTGGAACCGATCCGTGCATTACGGATTTTTTATTTTTCAATCCGAAACCGAATCACGTATTCAAAAAATTAATCTAAACCTACTGAATTAGACTGGACCGGATCGAATTACAAATTTCACAAATTCCTTACTCATTTCTATAAACCAATGTAATAATCACAAAGTATAAAATTAATTATATATATTTTTTTTCGAATATAAGAGGAGGTGAGTATAATTCATCTTATTATTTAAGTAAATTTTATTCTAGATTTAAATTTTTTTATTTTTGCATGACATACTAATTTACAAAAAGTTAAGGCTCAGTTTGTTTATGTTTTCAAACTAGTTTTTTACATCATACTTTGAATATGATGTTTGTTTAGTATTTTAGAATTACATTTCGAAAGCTCTGCGGAGAGCTCTGTCTCAACCGCTTTTTCAGCCGCGCTTTTCAGATTTTTTTTTAAAAAATTTTGCCTGACGAGACGTCCGGTCGGTTGACCGGAATAGTGATTTATTTTATTTTTTATTTTTTTATGCAATTGATATGTTAATTTTTATATAATCGGAAAAAATATTTTCTAAAATATTTTTATGTGCTTTAAAATAATTTTGAGTTGTATGTTTAGTTATGAATTGTAAATTTTTATATCAAATATCAAATGTCACATCAACAATTTCCCACTCAAATCAAAACTCTTTTCAAAAATTATTTTTAAAACTCTTTATTAAACAAATTTTCTACACTCAAATCATAATTTCAAGCCCCACAAATTCAAAATATAACTCATACTCCCAAATCGTAACTACAAAAGACAACCAAATGTAGGCTAAAATTTTATTTTATTTACTATAAGTTTTTTTTTAAAGATAATTATAATAAATGTGAGGATATTTTCGTAAATAACAGGCACTTATAGGGGCAAGTTGACGAAACCATTTCCAGGAGAGGTCGACAATTTCCCAGATTTATCGTGGCGCGTGAAAAATAGGTCGAAGCATTAATTCAAAGCCAATGGCGTATTCGAGAGTATACTTCACGCTCTGCAAAGCGCGTGGCTCAGTGCCTCTTTAAATAAAGGGCGGCTGCACTGTACTTCTCAACATTAAAATCCATTACTGATTACACATCACACTACACGACAAAACAATTTATTATAAAAATATTAGTAATAATGTTATGGATTGGTTTGGGAAGTAGGTTAGTTTTTTGGTTTTTTATTTTTTATTTTTTAACTATTTTAGTTTGGAGTTAAAAATTTTTGTTTGGAAATAATTTTTTTGATTTTTTTGATTTTTTGTGAGAAAAAAACGTAATAATTATGTGTTGGATGTGATGATTTGTTATATTGAGTTAAAAAGTTTATTTTATTTTTTTTCAGTTAAAATAGCCTTAAACCCAACCCAATCCTTCTTCCCAAACAAAGCCTGTGTTTGGCAAGTAGGTTTGTAGGTTTTTTTGGCTATTTTAGCCACAAAAAACAAAATAGGCTATTTTAACCATAACAAACAAAATATCACATCCAACCCATAATCATTACATTCTTCTCTCACAAAAAAACTCAAAAAAGTCAAAAAGCCAAAAAGTCCTTCACAAACCAAACTTTTAAGCCCAGGCTAAAATAGCTAAAAAAGTCAAAAAACTAAAAAGCCAACCCACTTCCCAAACGGAGGCAAAGCCAATGGGTTCGTTTTGGAAGTGGGCTAGCTTTTTGATTTTTTTTGCTTTTTAACTATTTTAGTTTGGGGTTAAAAAGTTTCGTTTGAGAATAACTTTTTGACTTTTTATGAAAAAAAGAATGTAATGATTATAGGTTGAATGTGATATTTTGTCTTATTAAATTAAAAAATATATTTTATCTTTTTGTGGCTAAAATAACCCTAAACCCAACCTAACCCAACCCAACCCATCTTCCCAATTGAAGTCAATAAAAAATACTAGTATTTGAATTTTATAATAAAAAGTGAGTAATGTTAGAGACCTCAAAAGTTCTATTAAAATTTTTATCAATTATCTCATACGATTGTGGGACTTACATGAGTGAATCTCACACCCATATAAGATATTTAGTACTGTAAAAATTTTGATAAAATTTTTAGATCTCTAACATTTTTAAGAAAAAAATATATAAAAAAATAGTAATAATGTTATACTTTTCATAATTGTATACCATATTGAGCTCTCGGATAAATGTTGAGGTTAACATACCTATATAAGGCAAATTCATAATTGTATACCATATTGAGCTCTCGGATAAATGTTGAGGTTAACATACCTATATAAGGCAAAATATATTATTTTAGTTAAATAAAATAAAATGTCACATTTAATTTATAATTATTTTATTTTTTTCTTATAAAAATCAAAAAAATAAAAAAGCTATCCTAAATAAGAATTTTTAGGCCAAGACTAAAATAGGCACAAAAAATAAATAAAAATAAGAAGTCAATTCACATATCAAACGTGCCCTAATTGTGTTTGGTGTAATTCATTCACCATATTTGGTTCCAGCAAATTCATAAGTACTTTATAAAAAAATTGATTTTTTTGATTTTTTTATACTTTTTATTGAATTTTTAAAAATATTTTATGGAATCTTTTAATATTTTTATACACTTAATCTAAATATACTTAAAAAATATAATATTTGTGATTTTTTTTTTATAAAAAAAGTCATCAAATACAAAAAATTATAAAAATTCAATACATTTTCATATTTTGTTGTATTCAATAAATTTTGTAAAGTTTTTTGTATAAATTTTTTACTTTTAAGTATATTAAGATTGAGTGTATCAAAAAATTAAAAAAAATTGATTAAAATACTTCAAAAATCATTAAAAATACAAAAAATATGAATTAAAAACTCAAGAAACTATTTTTGAAAACTCAAAACCAATCAAGGTGATTATAACTCAAAAATTGATAATAAAAAATATATATCAAAAACTCAATTTTCAATTTTTAAATAATCAGATTTTTTTTTAATTTATTTAAATTATTTTTATTTAAGAAGATATAAGTATTAAATAATTTGAAATAAATATATATATCTATATATATATGAACAACTTAGATAAGATGCATCAAATATAATGAGATGTTTGGTGTAACTTATATGAGGTTTATAACTTTCTTATTTTGAAAATTTGAGTTAAATTATTTAATACAATTCTGTTTTGTAAAGTAAAAATAATTTAAATTAATTAATTTTTTGCAATGGAGTGAGATGTGTTTTTAACTTTTATTCTTGAATTTTTAATTTCTAATTATAATACTCCAAGTTGTTCCAAAAAACACCAATATATTGTAATAAATTTCACCACATATGTATTTTTAATGTGATACTAATAATCATATTAAATAATAAGATAAAGGGTTATTTTGGAAAGATTGTTATAATCAGTTTTTTAGTAAAAAATTACTTATAAGGAGCTTATAAGTAGCTTTTTTGTGAGAGAAGAAGTGAATTATAATTTGAGAAATGAATTATATCCCACTTTTCAAAATATGCCAAAATAATAAAATTTGATGATAATTATAGTATTACACATAAAAAAAATAATAATAATAAAGAAAGACGATGGTGGACCGGTAGTGATCTTAACTTTTATTTGAAATGCGAGTTAAGTTTGTTTGTGGAGTATTATATAAACATATTTTTTATTTTTATTTTTATTTTTTGGGTCATATTATTTTTATAATTGTAAAAAATTAAAAAATTAACCTATTTTGATCATTCCAAATAACTGATTTTTTTTTTTTTACTTTGGATTAAAAAGCTTGGCTTGTGATGGATTTTTTAATTTTTTAATTTTTATGAAAAAAAATAAAATAATTAAGATTTAAATATAAATTTATTAATTTTTAAATTTATTTTACCTCTTCAGGACTAAAATAGTAAAAAAAAGTCAGGCCAAACATAACCTTATAGCGTGCTGAGAAAGGAAAAAAGATTTTTTATTATTATTATTATTTTTAAAAGTGTTTTTAATAGTGTGATATGAGGAGGAGGGGGAAAGGAGCCGTTCTTCTAGGGAGAAAGAAGCTGTAGTAGGAGTATATATACATACATACATACATATATATGCATAGATTTACTAGAGAGAGAAAAACATGGTTCTAGACAGAAGAATACAGCAAGACTCAGGGGTTTGAAGAAAGGAGACATGCCCAATTCCATCCCAACATTTTCCACTCCTTATCCAATCCCAAAGGTCTCTCTTACCCTTTTCTTTTCTTGGGTTTTACTCTGCATCTGATTTTCCCATTTTATATGACATGTATATATCTATATCTATCTATCTATCTATATATATATATTCTGGTTGTAGTTGAAATCATATATAGTGTATGTGTTATTATTGTTTGGTTTTGTGTTTTTGATTGAGCTTAAGATGGTGAGGTTGTTTGTTGAGAAGATGGGGCTTTGAGTCTTGGATAAAAGCTCTGCATGTGTTGTTGATTTTACAGTGTTTTATAGTTATATCTTTGCCTTTTATGTTGTTTTTTTATCTGGGTCTGCATTGCTTTAAAGGGTTTCCATTTCAGGGATGGCTTTTATTTATTTATTTTTGTGAAATTCTTCCTCTGGAAAACGGTTCTCTATTGATTTCCAAGTGTTTTTGTCTTCTTTAATTTATTTATTTATTTATTTTTGGGGTCTAAAACTTACTATGATGTTAAGAATAGTTTGTGGGTTTGTGGTCAATTTGATTTTTAGTAATTTATAGTTGATGGGTTTTTATTTTTATACAGGAATATCCCTATTTATTCTTTCTTTCTTTCTTCTTCTTCTTCTTCTTTTTTAAATAGAGAATTTTCTACCTCCCGAAAACTGTTTTCTGCTGATCCTCAACTGTTTTTGTCTTCTTTATTGGTTTTTATTATTTAGATTAAAATAAATAAATAAATAATATGATGTTAAGGATGGTTGGTGGGTTTTTTTTTTTTGGATTTTTGTTTCTTTTCTTTTCTCTTGTCATAGAGGAATATCCCTACTGATTCAGCTGGAACTCTCGTTTGATTGTTCTGTTATGTGATTCGTTCAGTATGCTGTTGTTTGTTGGGCATGTTCTCTTCATATACATTGGTTTTGTGATATGTTTGTTTTTGTGATAACCTAAATCTGTGTACTGATACAAGTAAAAAGTGGTTAATCAATTATCAAAATTAGTTCAAAACTTGGAATGAGTGAAGGCATTCATTGTCTCCATTAATGAGGGAAATGTTGAGGACTAATTTTTCATAATCCTAGTCTAAGAAGCATGGACACGGATACAACACGGACACGCCGACACGTTAATTTTTAAAAAATACAAAACACGACCCGTGGGGGGATACGCAAGAAATATATAATTTTATATATATTTATTATATGTTATATATATAAATATATTATTCAAAGATAATAAAAAATGCAATATGACACTAATTCCTATAAATTTATATGGTTTTTGTTTTATTATTGTATCTTAAGTTGTTTTGTTTAAACTTATAATTAATTTCACATGTGTCTAATCAATAGACATGTGTGTTTAAGCGATTGACACATGTCCTCCAAGCGTCCAAAGAGTGTTTGGGACTTTAAATTTTTTTTAAAAGTAGGACACGTTTTGAAGAGTGTTCGACACGTGTTCTAACAGTGTCCAAAGAGTGTTGGTGTTTGATACGGATACGACACGGATATGTCACCTTCTTCGAAGTGTCTGTGCTTCTTAGACCCTAGTTTTAATTGTTTGAGGATTTTAAAAATCTAACCTGCCTAGGGATGTAATCGGTTCGGTATGGTCGGTATTTAGGTAAAAAATTACACCGAACTGATAATGTCGGTTTTATTATTTTAAACACCGATATAGACCCGCTTCTCCCATCAAACCGCATTGAACCGAACCGAACCGAATTGATTGAAACGGTTCAATTTGTTGGTTTAGGATTTTTCAAACTTGAGCCACTTTTAAATATAATCATTAATCTATATAAAAACATTAAATTAGTTATTTGTCTACTATTTCAAACATATTCAATCCATCCATTTAATACATACTTTTCAATTCCTAAATTAACAAAAATAAAAACAAAAAAAAGTTTAAAAATACTAAGGTTTAAAGAATAATGAGTTAGAGTTAAGATTATATATAATAAAAATTTACAAACTTAGGTTATAAAGATGATAAGGTTAATAATTTATTATATATATTAATATCATTATATTATTAGATTATATATATATTATAAATACAATATATGTTGAAGCAGTCAGTTTTGGTTTAGATTGGTGCATAAGGTGCTTAAATCGATACCGAACCGAAAATCGAAAAAAAATCAAATTTAAAAACTGCACAGACCGATTTTTGTTAGAAAACAGATCAAATATAGCCGGTTTGGTTCGGTTTTTTTGGTTTTTCTTACCTCCTATAATATATTGATTATCGCGATGTATAGTGACCATTCATTTGTCTGATCTGTGCTCATCCTTGCTGGGTGGAAGCCAGGGGTTGAGGCATTGAAATTTTTTAGGTTAAGTACTCTATTCATGTGGAATATACATAGATGGAGAAAGCAATTAGTTTATTCTATCAACGAGCTTTTGTTGTGGTCTTAGTAATACTACTGAATCATTTTTGATTCAAGGATCAAGTAGTTTGTTGATAGCACCATTGCATCTCTCTAAATTTTGATGCCTTGATTTTTATTTTGCAATTTTTCTGCTTTTACCTGATAGTTGATAACAACATTGAAGCAAAAACTTAAGTTGGATGTTTGGCTGTTGATTATTAGGTAAGTTAAACACTGTTGGGGGTTTCCTTATAGCCATTTACTATCCAGAAGAATGCAGGGTTTTCGTAAGAAAGATTCTGATTTAAGCTCTGCCCAGTCAACGGTTCCACGTGTTGGTCATTGTGCATCTTGGTGGACTTCCACTGCATCACAAATTCAAGAGTCTTCTCTATCCAAAAATTTAGGCTTGAAAATGTCAACTCCAAATCAACATGGCCACAATGTGAAGCAAATGGGATTTCAATTTCAAGACCAAGACTCATCCTCAACTCAATCAACTGGTCAATCTTATAATGAGGTAGCCAGTGTAGGAGAAAGTAATCCTTGTGGAAAAAGCATAATGTCAATGCAATCGGGTAATTATATCCATGTTCTATCTTTCTAATTTTTATGTTTCAGAAAAATGATGATTAGTTTGTTATCTAGAAGTTGATGGAAAACTAGGAAAAGCGGGGGTTGTCTTGTATAACTCTTTTGATTGCTTGAGGGCACATAATTGCATTGATTGAATTGATGTCTTTCAATTCCCTCCTTATGTTTAGCAAGACAATTATGCGGTTACTGATTGAGTTTTGGCAGTTGAAACTTGAAAGCCATAATGGATTGTTTAGGGTTAAGATTAGATTATTGCATAATTTAGGTGGGAATTCAACCAAAGTGTGTAAATTGATTTTATACATTTAATGCTTTAGGAGTTCAACCTTTGTTTATTTCTCATATTGTGAAATCCATGATCTTTTTTTTAGCAAGAAATCACTGATGCCCTTTTATAATGGAATTGGTCACTTTTATGTACATGGGTTCGTATCTTTTGTTGAAAGCTAAAAAATGAAGTATTATGTTAAGACTGCGCACTTTGGGCATCAATGGGAGACTAACTGTTATTTTCAATGGCTAGTAACTAAGGAGCATAGATGATTTTTTCTATTTCTTTTTTCTTGCTTTTATGATTGATCATAGAAAAAGTGTTAGCTTGATTTACATTGTTTGGTTCATTTCCTAACGGCTTAAGTTTTGGAGACAATTCATGATGTAACATGTTATTAGTGCTTTTGTTTTAGGAAGTCTTGGGTTCTAGTCTTGTACTTCCTATTATCTTTGTCATTGCGCTCTTTGTTTTGTCTGTCGTCGTGCACCTTATTTCTCGGTCAGTTTGTCTATCCATGTGCGAGATAGGGTCACTCATTAGGGGGAGTGTTAGCTTGATCTATATTCCTGGGCTCGTTTTCTAACAGTTTAAGTTTTGGGACAATTGGTGATTTAACTAGAAGATATATACCCATACACATTAATATAGATATTTTCTATGCATTTCAAAGCCATTTACTACTTGGTCAGTCTTAGAAATATATAGAATGTCCTCCTATACATGTGATATTTCCATTTTCCATCTCTATTTGTCAGTGGTTTTTGCAATGGTGCAAATCAACTTCCTGCTTACACTTCATATAATTTTGTCCTGAAACCATGGTTTTTTTCTCTTCTCCCCCCTTGCATGCCTTGTTGCTAGGCCAGCTAACTTTATGCTTTTTGGGGCATTCTTTTGCTTTTGCTTTTATTTATTTTTAAGGATATAATGGAACACATGGGAAGCCTGACGTGGGTCAAATTAAGTCAGCTTTATTGAATGGCACTCAGGACTGTGTTCTACCTCCTTCACAAGTTGATTATAGACAACCATTTGTAAGTTGAACATAGCTACCCATGTAAGTTGATTCTTACCTGTTCACTTTGTCGTTTTTAAGTGAGTTTTTGTTTTCTTTTTCAGACTTGCATTCCACTTCCGTATGCAGAACCATACTATGGTGGGCTACTGGCTACTTATGGGCCACAGGCTATGGTTAGTACATATGGCATGTAATCCTGAGCCATTCCTCTTCTTCTTCTTCTTCTTCTTTTTATATTATTATTATTACTGTTATTTATTTATTTTTTAATGTATCCTAATTGCAATTTAGTAACGTCTAGTATGAATTGGAAGTTAAATGATAAAGTGAGTTAGTTTGAATTTCAGATTTTCCTACTTTATTTTAACTGAATTTCCATTTCTTGAAGTTTTAAACCAGAGTTGTCTGAATGAATTGGTCCCAATTTATTCTAAAGAGTTTGAAAATTATTGGTTTATTTAATCTTTTGGAATGAAATTGAATTAATCACTATCAATGAGTGATTTAATTTACAGGAGGCCAAATTTACTTTAACACCCTTGGTGGCATAGCACTCACTGTTATCAGAAAAACCCGAGGGTTTTTTAATTTAATTTTTTTTGGGTGTGTATAACCTCTGGATAACATGCTATGGTGAACCATGCAGGTTGCATAATATGTGGTATGACTAATTTCTTGGTGTAAATTTCAAGAAATTATAATCAATGGTTTATTTATATCCTCATTAACTTTATAATGTTGCCTGTGCTGAGAAAATTACTTCTTGTGTGTCAATCTGTTAGTTCAATTTATTATTATTATTATTTTTGCATGCGGCGGGTAGAATTATGTCTTGATTCCCTGTCAAAATATTACAAAGTTTGACAAAAACTTGCATAAAAAAAAAAAGGAAAACTTTATAAATAAGTTGTTTTTTGTGAAGTTAAAGCATTGAACTCTGTTGTAATCTGTAAATAGCACTTTCAATCAAATTTCTTGCCAGCATAACCAGTGATATGTGAGCTAAAATGTGTTGGTTGAGTTACTGAGGGCTTATTTGGTATAGTTGTTGAAGACTTTTCTGTTCTCAAAAACAGAAAGATGAAAGTGAAGGATGATGCATTTGGTGGAAGTGTTTTTCAGAAAGTGTTTTTTGAGGAAAATTTCTTCAGACAGTTATTTTCAGGAAACTATTTTTAAAATGTTTTATCTGTTTTTGAAAACTCAGGATCACAAGAAAATCTATTGAATTTGGTGACAATTGTGTTTTCAAACTTTTCATTGTATCTTTCTGTTAGAATTTCCCATCTTTACCTTCACCTACTCCACTACACACTCCACTTCACCTACCTCCACTTCACCACACACTCCACTTCACCTAACCCACTATCACCTCCACTACACCTACTACCACATTTTCTTCTATATATAGATTGTATAGGAATTGTAATTAATCAATCTTGTAATACAGAATCATCAATCAATCAATAAATACATAAATTCTTACATGGTATCAGAGCAAGGTTAAAGAAGCTAGTAATTCTGCTTCCCCGGCGGGCGGCAGCCTCGCCTTGGCCGCCCGCCGGACCTCTACACATTAACCGTCTCTCTTGAATACTGCCTTGATGCTTTTCTCCAATCCGTCCCGGCCTTCATCATTGATGCAAACTCTTCATGACTTCTACGTCCATCCTTGTCGGTGTCCACATCCTGCATGATGGCATTAATGACTTCTTCATTGTTGGTCTCGACTTCATCAGCCAAGAAATAGTAACAGCACCCCGATTCAGCCTGCGATCTGGCTTCCCTTTCTTCACGGTGGCCATCACCCTGTCTCCAACGCAGGCCGAAGGCAACCGATTCAGCCTCTCCTTGATAACATGGTGGGGAACCAACCTTCAAAGTGGTGACGGCTTCGGTTTCCACCACGACAGATCTGGACAGATCTACGTAGATCCCATCTCCTCCACACCACCGCAGTCTCCGCACCACCGTAGATCCCATCTCACATCTCAGATCTTGATGATGTTGCCGACGGAGCTACGGGTTCCAGGGGATGTGGTTCTTGACCTCTCAAGTATGGCTAATCAAACCATCAAGCTTGGGGTGGAACTGTCATAAAAGAGGGCTTGGAGACTTCAGTTGGTTGTCCAAAAAGGGCATGATGAGGGTGGAACCAGAACCTTGGGAACTGTATCCAACCCTCTCATAGGAGCCAACAGCATCATATGTGAAGACACAACCCTTTCCTTCAAAGGACATTGAAAGCATAATAGGGAAAGAAGCGTTTGTAGTAGAGGGTGTTTGAGAGCAATTGAGCCATTACAGGGCAGCTCATCTGCTTGTTGTGTTGATGCTGATAGATCAAGTACCTGGCTGCCAAAACCTTTTGCAAAGCTCTAACGTCAGCCTGGAAACCAGATGAAGCCATCACAGATTTGTCCGCTAGTTTGCAGATTTTGGAGTAATCGCGAGTAAGAATGTTGTAACCAGTCGACCTTCGTGTATCAGCCGCAATCACGCAGTAATCGCCACCTGCGATAGCAACGCAAGTTCCGCCATTGTTGAAAAGCAACCGACACATGGTTTACACACCCCAAAACTTTCTTTTGTTTTAATTATCCACCGCCCAAACTTCACACTCACTCTCTCTCCTCACTTTGCATCCACCGCCCACAATTGTTTTTTTTTTTTATTTAAAAAAAAAAAAAAAAAAAAAAAAAAAAAAAATTCTTGGTGCCCTCATTGTTCCTACTTTCCTTTTCTTTCTTTTATTTTATTTTATTCTTTTCTCTCCACTCAAGAACAGTCACCACACCCCACTTTCGTCACCATTGCCCCATTTGTATATATATATATATATATATTTCTTTTTATTATACTATCTTACTCAAAACCCAAACCATTATCATTATTATTATTTGTTTTTGGGCGTGTTCCCCCTCTTTAACAAAAAAAAAAAAAAAAAAAAAAAAAAAAAAAAAAAAACCACAACCCTTTTTCCATTTGCACAACAACCATATTTTATTCATCTCCGGGGCTCAACCCCGATCACACTTTTACACCACCAAAAAAAAAAAAAAAAAAAAAAAAAAAAACAGCAACAAATCAACCACATCCACAGGCAGAATTTTCTTCTCTACTCTGCCGCCGGTCTCTTCTTCTTGCCTCCGTCCTGGGCGGCCCTTGACGGTGTTGCCTCCGTGTTTCCCACTCCACTGGGCACGATCACTACTCCCTGCTCCTCCACTACAGCATATGGAGGCCCTCCAAATCGGAACATCACGGTGTCCTTCCGCTTCAGCTCCTTGTTTTCTGTCTTTGGCACACTTATCTCTGCTCGCGCATCCTTATACATGCGTTGGAGCAGAGCCAGCTGGGAGTTTAAATGCTGCACCTCATTTGTTCTACTCTGCAGCCGGTTCGACAAGTTTGTGACCGCCGTCATGCTTTCCACACATGCCTTCAGAGTATACTGATTGGCCTCCACATCCGACTGCACCGCCATTTTTTGCTCCACCGACCGCATCGGAAAGTTCAATGGAGCAAAACCAGAGGTGTTTGGTTGCGGTTCACTGGACACCGCACCAGTTATTTCTCCTGTGGGCTCGTTCAGTTCTGGAAAGAGCGTGAGCAGGTTCTGGGTAGTTGGACGGGAAGACGAGGCCATGTTTTTTTTTGGGTTGCTAAGTGTTTCAGCGAAATAGCAATTTCAGACTAGTAATGTTCGGAAGGGTTGGTGACAGAATGGCAACAGAGTGTTCCAGAATCTCTTTCTCAGAAACGGAAGAGTTTTTTCAAAGGATTTTCGGCGGTTTCAGACTGGTTTGCACAGCCTCCGCCTCAACCTTGGTTAAATAGTCGAGGCAGCCACGCGCATCGCGCGCCTCTTACCACCAGCCGACAAACGGGCACGCAAGCCAAGGCGCCCACGTGCCTCGCCATCATGTCCGGCACACCTTTTGATGAATTGGGCACGCCTTTTGATGGCACGCCTTTTGACAAAATTGGGCACACCTTTTGAGGGTGCCACTTTTACAAGGGTCCGACAAGACTCTATAAACTGTCCCGACATTTGATACCGGTTAGCTTTTTCAAGGGTCCGACAAGACTCTGTAAACTGTCCCGACATTGATTCCGGTTAGCTCCTTTATGGGTCCGACAAGACTCTGTAAACTGTCCCGACATAGATTCCGGTTAGTTTCTACAAGGGTCCGACAAGACTCTGTAAACTGTCCCGACATTGATTCCGGTTAGTTTCTACAAGGGTCCAGCAAGACTCCGTAAACTGTCACAACATTGTCTCCTTCAACGGTCCGACATGACCCCATAAACTGTCTTCGACAAACGGTCCGACATGACCCCATAAACTGTCTTCTACAACGGTCCGACATGACCCCATAAACTGTCTTCTACAACGGTCCGACATGACCCCATAAACTGTCTTCTACATCGGTCTGACACCACCATACAGTGTCCTCTACAACGTTATGACACCCCATACAGTGTCTTCACCAACGGTCTGACACGACCATACAGTGTCTCCTATCCTTTTTTATTTTTATGTATTTTCTTGTTTTGTTACTCTCTCCAAACTCAAGTTGGTTAGTTTCTCTCCTCCTTGAGTTTGCGGGGGGCTGTTAGAATTTCCCATCTTTACCTTCACCTACTCCACTACACACTCCACTTCACCTACCTCCACTTCACCACACACTCCACTTCACCTAACCCACTATCACCTCCACTACACCTACTACCACATTTTCTTCTATATATAGATTGTATAGGAATTGTAATTAATCAATCTTGTAATACAGAATCATCAATCAATCAATAAATACATAAATTCTTACACTTTCGTAACTCAAAAAATGAAAACTGAAAACGAAAAACATGATGCAAACACAATCCCTAGATTGTTGTTGCAACTGACAGTGAGGTAGGTACTTGAAATCCTGTTTGTTTTTGTTAATAATTGACTTCTAGATTGATGTACATTGGTTTTGGTGTGCGTATATGTCTCTACATAAGGATCTAGTTTTTGTTGTGAAAAAACAGTCGTGGCTTAAGGTTAACTTGCTTGAGCTGATATAAAGGAAGACTAATATGTTTTTCGAGGATCTAATTTCTGCTAATAGCATATACAATGCAACCACTAACTGTAGGATTACAATGCCATAACATGAGTCCTTCATTGCCCATACCTAATTTTCTTTATTAGTTTCCTTACCGTGATGAGCATTCCTTTGCTTCTATTGATGCCCTGCAATTAAAATCCAAAGCTTGGGCTACTCTAGTTATTCCTTGATTATTAATTTATATTGATTTAGTTTTTAGTTAAATTTGTTACAAAGCTTAGATATCATGTCATGTGCTTTTACATTAGTATGTTGAATTTGTATTATGAACTTATGCTTATGAGAGACTTCCATTTTCAATATTAAATGTCATATTTTTTCCCTTGACAAGTGGAAGTTATATAAAGTAAAGAAATTTAATACATGCAACAAAAGAAAAAATCTTTATAGCAAGTTAAAACTAGTGTAAAAATTAGTAATATATTAAACCATATTTAAAACCTAAACAAAACCCACCAAAAACTATTGAATAATGCTATATGCACCAATTAGTGTACTGACTAGTTAATACACTAATTGGTGCAGGTAGCACCACCGAAAACTATTTTGAAACTCCTTAAATGTAATTATGAAATAAAAATTTAGGATATCGGTATTTTTTCCAATTGGTGTGAAAAACTAAAAAATTCATAGTTGTGGTTGCCACCACTGTTACGCTACAACTGTTATACCCTGCAACCGTGTTAGCAACCATGTCAGCACCACCGTTACCATTACGGTTGCTGCCATTGCTAAAACCTTGGCCCATATCCCAACAGCTTGAGTTTTTAGGACAATTCTTTGATCGTTCTATTCAAAGTTCTTTTCTGAGAATTATTTTTTTTGTGGTGCCTCTACTTCTATGCCATGGCTGTCTGAATGCTAAACTCTGATATCCAGTGGCATCTGTTTGCTTTTTTGCCTTAAATTGCTGATTTAGTAGATGGAAAATTTTGTAAATTTAAAATTAAGAAATGGCTAGAGTTGCTGATTTCTGTACTTCCATGCACCCACTAACCATCACATCCTTTAGAACAGCATAGTGGCTGTTTATAAGTATCATCACATCCTATGCACATTCATTTCATTCGCATCACACACTTGTTTCTAGAAAGTACAAAAAGATGAGCTAGTGTCTGCACTACTTTTAATATTTATGGCGCACTCCGTGATTTTTGATACTCCTTCGGCAGTAACATGTGAAGTTATGCAACCACAGGGTTTAGCCCAGTGGCCAGTGTACCTCACTAAAAGGTCAGGAGTTTGACCCACCCGTCCCCTTCAATGTACCAAAGAAAGTGAAGTTATATGTTTTGTTTATTTTGTGATTGTCAAAGCCTAGACTCTAGACCATCCTTTTCACCTAGTAGAATCTTCCTTAGCATTAATGAATAATCCTTTTTTGAAAAATAAACAATTAATTATGCTGTCCTCACAGATTCTTCAGAGTTAATAAAGGAGGTCTATGAAGAACTATGTGCCATTCTAAATATACATCTTTTCCAGTTCTTTTTTACTTTGCATATCACCTTTGTTCTTATTCTTCTCCCAGCACTTCTTTTTTTTTAATAATTGAAGTAGATTTCCTTTTTGTTTTTTTTTTTTATGAAATGTAACACTAAAAATTTGTCAATTGGTAATATCAGCAACCTAATATTCTTGTTAAAGTAGCGAAGAAACGGAACGTTTACTTGGTTTTACGTTGAATGCCACTTGTGGTTTTGACTCTATTCTGATTTTCTTGGAATCAATCAATGACCTGCTAGTTTATTTAAACCACATCATTATGGTGATTGAGTACTCAAGATGTGTTTTATCTGCAACCCTTTTATGAGATACTTACCATTGCACTGTCACCAGATTCATCATCCCCAAATGCTGGGGGTGGCTCGTGTGCCACTGCCTCTTGATTTTCCTCAGGACGAGCCCATATATGTTAATGCAAAACAATTCCATGCAATTCTCAGGCGAAGACAATACCGTGCCAAGCTTGAAGCTCAAAACAAAGTCTCAAAAGCTCGAAAGGTATGAACGGACCTTATATTTTCAGCTTCTTTCATGTGTTTTCCTACAATCAGTCTGCTGTGCCATGGTATGGTGCAGTGCTGTGTCTATTTGACCAAAGAAGTATTATTTCTTCAAAAGGCGAGCTCCTTTCGAGTTTGGGCCTCTGAACTGGACGTCTAGTCTGAACAGCCGAGCTTTGCCACATGGGCACTTTTTGTTAATTAATGATTTAAATTTTGTCAACCTACTTACAAACCCAATATTGGATTCATCTAAGAAATTTGATCCAGTATTTAATGGTTTAATGGGTAGACAAAATTTAAACCTTTAATTTCCAGGAAGTATTGATGTGGCACAAATCTGTTGCTCGGACTGTTCTCTCCCATCCGAACCTGAATTGGAGAGAAACCATTCTCTTTGCTCATTAATTAATCCCTTTCTGAAATCTGTCAGCCGTATCTGCACGAGTCTCGCCATCTACACGCGTTAAAGAGGGCAAGAGGATCTGGTGGACGATTTCTCAACACACAGAAACTCCAGGAATGCAAGCTCAATGGCATGACCAATGGGAAAGACAACTCCGGCTCGGTTCAGTTTCATTTGACCGCTAACATGTCGGAATCTGAAGTTCACCACCCTGAAAATTACAAAGAGGGTCCTTCGACAACGTCTTGTTCTGACGTCACTAGTGCCTCCAACAGTGATGGTATGTTTCAGCATCAAGAATTTCGGTTCTCCCTCTACCCTAATTGCATTGGTGGGGCCGTGCAAAGTGGCGAGAACCTGCACTCTCTCTCAGTTCATCGGTGAGAGATGAGACCAACGGCGTTTGAATCAGCAAATCCGTGTTCCGGTAATGCTGATGAAATGGGGAAGTCATCCTTGGCTCAGTTTGATAGGTTATGTTTGTGTTGCTTCTTGACTTAAAACTTGTCGATAACATGGGATGTGGAGGTTTTGCTATGTCATAATTGCGATTTGGAAAAACAAACATGCTTTAATTAGGTTATGGGTGATTTGAACAAGTGAAGAACACTATAGCTTTAATTCCTGGTTGTAAGGTGTGTTTTAAGTGTTTGCCAAGACTAATTGCTTTGGTTATTATGAGGATTTGTGATTTGCTCTGGCAAATAAACTAGGATTTTATGATTTTGTTAACACAGTGCAGCTCCAATTGCATTTGCAGAGATCAAACCCGGAGTTGGAAATAAAGTGGCCTGATTTAAAAAAAAAAAATGACAAATCCTGGTATGGTTTTGTAATGGCAACTAGGGTTTTTGTATGAAATGTTGTTTCCTTTCATTTTTTTGAGAAAGAAGAAATTCAGGAGAAAATTTGGAGTGCTTTATTTAGCATGTGCTTTTTTTGGTAATTTGTTTGGCTTTTTTAGAAGCGAAAAAAGTACTAGTTGTCTTATACTGATAAGTGGATTAACTGGGCCTTATTTTTGGTAATTGTCCTATCATATATATATATATACACTAGCGTATGTCCGTATTTAAAGGTATGGTATAAATAATGTCGGGATTAAAATATAATTGTAATGTATACGTAATATGTTTAAATTTGTTTAAATTTATGGAGTCTGTAGTATTTTTTGATAAAGATATTATTTTTTTTAAAGAATTTGTAATCATTTTATTTGTACCACACGTTTTACAGAATTTAAATAAAATAACTTTTCCTTGTGTATGCACGGGGCACGGTGAAAATAATAATAAAAACAAAATTACTCTGTTATTAAAAATTTAATAGAACCAATATTTTTTTTTTTCATGACTTTAGGTTTCTCAATAAATATATGTCAAGTATTTGAATAACTAAAGTTACTTGATATTTTTTTATTTTTTTAATAAAAATAAATAAATTATTAATATAAAAACAATTATTTTAACAATAATGTGCTATAAACAATCCGGTACAATTACTTAAACAAACCTGTGCAATTATTTAACCAAAACTACTTTTTCGTTTCTTCTACTTCTTTGTGTTTTTGTTCTTTTTTGGGCAGGGAGCTTTGTCTTTTTTTTCCCTCTACGTCTCTCTCTTCCTATATGAATTCCGTTGTTGCTCAAGTTTGAGTTTCAAATGGGAGTCATAACCCAGTTAATGAAAATTTATTAAAATACATTAAAAAGTGTTGGTTTGGGCTATTTTGGGAAGTGAGCTAAAAGCCACTTTTCAGCTTTTAACCCACTTCCCTCTCTCACAAAAAGCCAAAAAATAGTTTTTAACCATTTTCCCAAAACACCCTTTTGTAAACATCTCAAATAATTATTTGGAACTATGTTAATTTGGTGAAGCATGATCTAAAATAAAACAAATGCTTAGAAAGCTAGTAACCTTAGTAAATAACTGTATAGAAAAATTTAGAAAGGAAGGTGGCTCACATCTGCCATCTGGACATCCACAGTTGGGTCTCCTTCCATGCGCATGAGCTTCCACTAGTTACTTAGCTCCTGTGCTGCCTGTAAGAAGTACCTCCCATTGGTCCAAAGCAGCGTTTCATTCATTGTAATAAGTGCCAAACCTAAATGGAATTTAGCATCAGTAACCTTACAAAACTAAAACTGATTAATCAAAGGTTTGAATCATTAACATGTCAATACGTTGCATGGAAAATAAGGCTGTCATTTTGTATGATGGAAACATATAGGATAACTCTACAGAGAGGCACATAAAACCTACATTGATTACACGCAAAAGATATAGTCCAGCACCAAGGTAATGGAAGATTCCCCCAAAAGCAGGCACATAAAACCTATATTGTTCACACAACAAAAGATCTAGACTACATTTCAATACCAATGTAATGGAAGATTCGCTAAAATGTGAGATAACCATAAAAGCACCATTTCAATGTACCCGTAATGTGGCTAGCTAGTGCTTAAAAACAAAAACATGGCGTCATCATTCATGCATTCAACAAAAGAGGATCTCTTAAAAATTCAAGACCATAACTTCCCAATGATAACCAATGCCTCATTTTAACAGAGGCAAATTCCTCAAGTATTGCACTATGAACAATAGAGTTCAAGGTATGTTTTCTCACAATTTTTTTTTTAATAAATTTAAGCTATTGTTTGGTTGGGATTTAAGATGCAGTTATAATCTAATGAACAAATTGAGTAAGAGAGTGTTCGATAACTCAATTCCACACATTAAGTCTATTTGATAATTACAATTCACATCACTTAAAATTTTAACAACCTATTAAAAAAAAACTAAAATTTTAAGCCAAAAATTTCTTACTTAATGTTGAATGCTGGATTTTTAATTGTTTATGCTTATATTATCGTTAAAGTGTATCATCACCACAATTGTCACTCTACACTACTGCCACTATTTCTGCCACCACATTGCCACCGCCACTACCACCACCATCATCACCCTACCTTACCATTACCATACTACCACACAATAGCCATCACTGCCGTCACCACCACCACATCAACATTGTTACCATGTTGCCCCTCAAATACCATGCCAATGCCACTGACATCACCACTACTGTCATGTCATTACTACCATCATTTCTGCTACCACAATTGTCACCACTGAGTCTACCCAGCACATTGCCACCGCCGCCACGTTGTTACCAACTAAACATGTAAACAAAAAAATATATATAGAAAATAAATTTCAAACTCACCTTCTAATATACATATCAAATAGCTTGATTAAATTCAACACCGAAAATTTTTTGTACACACTTCGAATATAATTTCAAATTAAAAAATTCATTTTCCAGATTTCATTTTGATCAACACCACCAAATTCTGATGCCTAAAATTATATAAACAATTAAATAAGCATAATCAATTGACCTCACAGTAATCAGTAAAAAGATATAAGACATAGCTAACTAACCAGCTATTCCGATGAAGCCAGATACAACTTCACGCCTTTTATCCCTGTCAAATACATACTCACTCTGCCACGACATTCAGCAAATGAAAGAATAATCCTAGGTTTTCAATCAATCAAACATTGATAAAACCATGAAATATCATAGAGAAATAGAGAGAGGGGACTTGGTGATAATCTTTGAAGGAGGAGCAGCGTTGTTTGAATTACAGCAAGGGAAATCCAATCTAAACAAACCCAGCCAAAAACAAAAACAACAGCCAAGGGTGGGTGTATGATTTAAAACAAAACACATGAAGCAAAGCCAGTTATGATGAAAGAAAACCCTTCTCAGTTGTTTTCTGTGAGACTGTCTCTTCAATCTCTATACTATGTTTCTAGATAGAGAAAATGGAAATGGCTCAGTGAACTCGTTTGGCAGAATGTTTTGTTCTTAAAACACAACATAGTCAAATGAGATCATATACAGATTTATATGGGAATCCAACTGCATTAAAAAAAAAAATTGGCTATCTAAATGCTATTCACAATGGAACAAAAATCAAAGCACACAAACACAATAAATAAATGAATAAATAAACTCACTAATAGAGACTAAAAAAAAAATACAACAAAGAGTAATCAAGAGAATCCGAAAAAATATGTACTCAATAATGGAGGAGAGGGACTAAAAATTTGAGAAATTCCAAACCAATATCAAGGACTCACAGATGTCAATGAAGGTGAGAATTAGGATTGCTTGATCATAGAAGATAGCTTCCAAGGACTCACAGATGTCAATTAACATGCACTATACATATCTATACAATATCTGTTTCCTTTAATATATGTACTCACAGATGTCTTGGCCTTTTTGGTTCAATCAGGTCTGCGATTTCGGTCTCAAAGAAAGGGAAACCAATTAATTCTAAATAAATAGTTTATATAACCAAAAATTTGAGAAATTCCAAACCAATATCAGCCTATCACCATCATCGATGAACTTGAACAACTGCTAGTGTATAGATCTGTGTTTGGCAAAAGATTTTTTGAGGCAGTGGTGGTGAAATCATCGGTTGTCTGTATTAGGGGTGTACACGGTCTGGATTGGTTCGGTTCTGAGAAAATCCAAGAACCGAACCGATCCTAACGGTTATGTGATTTTGAAAACCAGACTAGACCAGACCGTTACACTTGTAAAACCAGACTAGAACCAAACCGAAAAAACAGTTCGGTTTCGATTTGGTTTACGGTTCCAAAATTTTTATTTACAAGAATAAATTATTAATATTAGCAAAATAATTACTCAAACTAATTACATTTAACTCATGATAAAAACTAATAATATTAAGGCATTACTTAATATTACATATCTATACCATCCTAATATCATTAAAATTATAAAAAACCAATTAGTAAAAATAAAACTTGATATTATATATATATATATATATATATCTTTTAAAATTAGGTTCGGTTCGGTTCGAACCGCGGTTTTTTCATAAAATCCATTAACCGAACCGTTTTTTACGGTTCTCATATTTCTTAATCCGAAACCGAACCAATTCTTAATAAAGCCGAACCAAACCATATGATTCGGTCTGGTTCAGTCCAGATTACCGGTTTAAACGGATTTTTGAACAGCCCCAGTCTGTACGCTGTAGCAGAGGAGGGGTGTGTGAGAGCTACGGATCTCATGACCGGCGGTGGTGGTGGTTCTAGATCTAGAAGCGACGACACCGAAACAGCAGCACCATCGAGCGGTCAGAGAGAGATGTACCGGTGGGAAGTAAGGCTGTTGATCTAGATCTAGAAGCGACGACACCAAAACAGCGGCACCATCGACCATTTGGAGAGAGATGTACCGGTGGGAAGTAATGCTGAGAGAGAGAGAGAGAGAGATATGAGTGTGGGTGGGTTGGTGTGATTTGAAGTGAGGTGATTGCAAAGTTTTAGATATTTTTGAAGCGTGGCTCTTAGGTGGGAAGTTGAGGTAGAGTGAGAAACAAGGTTATCATCTCTACCGTTCATTTTCAGGCAGAAATAAATCCTAATCGTTCAAATGTCTTAGTAGGACAAATGTGTGTAGGACAAATTCAAAACCATTCTCCCTTATTATATAGATATATATATATATATATATATATATATATAGAGGAATCTTGTCATCATATTTGATTAAATATGTGACAATGTTACATAACTAATTTTCACTATATATTTTTGTGAGTTTTAACACACTACTGAATAATATATATATATTTTTAAAATTTAATGACGTGACGAATCATTGTACGAGTTGAAAAGAGAAGTTATTTGCTATTTTCAAATAATGTGGTTATGTATTTATCTAATAACAAAAAGATAAGACTAGTTTTTAAAAATAAAATAAAAAATAAATCGAACATTTAAACACTTGTAATTAAATTGGTATATGATCACCTTAAAATTTTTGAATTGGAATCTTTTCGTATTGATTAGTGATTATGAAAAAAATGAATTTATTCATACATTTTTAGTGTATTAACAATACATAAATTTTGATTTTTAAATTTTTTTTTTTATCAATACATAAAGCTTGATTCATCCACAACAATACACCCCATCTAAAAGTGTTGGTCCTACTATTTTTCAACTAATCAAAAACTAACAAAATGGACTCGATTATTAGGAAGAGTTGAGACGTCAATTGGGACCCGACCCGAAATAACCGGAGGCCCATTGGATTGGCCCGTTGACTCGGGTCCATTTGGGTTCGCTCCGTGTCTCGGACTCATCTCCACACTCTCAAATATAGTTAAACCGCTCTACTCTGAATAGATTCAAATCCGCCCTCTCTCTCTCTCTCTCTCTCTCTCTCTCTCTCTCTCTCCCCTCTTTTGTAGTCTCATCTTTCTTTCTTTCTTTCTCCTCTGAAACTACGTGCTTTTTCTTCACTCAAAACCTTGCAAATCACAGCAAAATAGCCCTAAAAAGCTCCGTAATTCTCATTCCTGTTCTCTCTAGTAAGCTCTCTCTGTGGACATTTTCACTCTCTCTCTCTCTCTCTCTCTCTCTCTGCTTCTAATGGACGGAGGAGCTCAGTACAATCCTCGCACTGTCGAAGAGGTTTTTAGGGATTTCAAAGGTCGACGAGCCGGCATGATCAAAGCTCTCACCACAGGTTACTGACCCTTTTGTTTTTTTGTTTTGTTTTGTTTTGTTTTGTTTTGTTTTGGTTTCAATTACTGGAAATGTGTTTTCTTAATTTTTTACATTTTTTTTTGTTGTTGTTGCAGATGTTGAAGAGTTTTATCAGCAGTGTGATCCTGGTTAGGGTTTTATTTGATATTTTTCTACACGCGTGTGTAATTTTTTAATTTTTTATTATTGTAATTGGTTCAATGCTTGCATGTCGGTTATCTAAAAATAAATTGCTACTGTTCTTGTCTTGTTGTCCTTCTGCATCTATAGTAAGTAGTTCTGTAGTTTATTTTGTATATTGTTGATGCATTGTATATTCTCGTTCTAGTTATTTTGAAGGGAAAATTACACCGGTAGTCTTTGTATTTTAGTCATTGTGTCATTTTGGTTCCTGTAATTTCAATTGACTCAATTTTGACTATGAATTTATGACTTTGTCTCAATTTAATCTAATTAATTATGAAAACATGCACAATAGTGGCAAGTGTCATGCTTTTAAGAACAAAATTATAAACTTGCTTGACATATTTTTTTTTTGAACAGTATAAACTTGCTTGACTTGGGGAGTTAACCTCAACCAATTCAGTGATCATTTTCCATAAAAAATATTACCTTCATTATCATTTGGACCAGATTGACACAAAATCTAAAATTAAGGATCAAAATTGAGTCAATTGAAAGTGTAGGGACCAAAATGATACAAGGGTCAATATATAGGAACTATCGGTGTAGTTTACCCCATTTTGAATTTTGGATATTGTTGCTTGTCTGAATTTTGGATACAATATAGTGCATTGGGTATTTATTAAAATAAACCGATATTGTATATTGGGTATTTGATGATGCTATGGATTTGTGGGTGCTCAATATTGGGAAATTGGATACCTAAGATTCTCTATGATAAACTTGCCTGTTTCTACTTCTGGATGGCCTAGTATGTGACAAACGTTTTTGTTGTGTACTCTCTCTCTCTTTTTTTTTTTTGGGTATGATGGTTGGAAGTTTGCTAGGTCTCAAAATTTTGATTTTTCTTGCTAACTTTGCATTATAATGCTAAATTGTTTGGTCGTTGAAAGAACTAATTTTATATCTATCTTTTGATTTTAGAGGACAGGACATAAATTTGCTTAATAAAGACATTTATTATTGAAAGATGTGGTCCTGAATATTCTTTCAGAAGCGCCCTTGTTTAGCATTCGATCTGGTGATAAATCATACATTTTTTATATTGTAAAAGGACATAAATGTGCTTTATTTATTAGCCAGATATCATATGCATCATCTTTATTCCTTTATTTGTGAATTTCTATTTGAAGGTGACTATGAAGCACAGACACGGCAAAATCAGCGTTGTGGCAGTGTCGGACACGGGGACACGCCGGGGACACGTATGGGACACGCCATCTGCCGTGTCCCTTTAATTTAATTGTTTTTCTTGTAGGGGACACGCGTGTCCAGATCTGGACACGGCATGAGACACTGCAAGGAGGGAGAGAAAAGGAGAGAGTGTGAAGGAAGAGAGTGAAGAGAGACAAACCTGTCGAAGATCGAAGCTCCATGAATCCAGTTGAAGATCGAAGCTCCAAGCTCCATCAGTCGATCGAACACCCCAGACGATCGCGATCTGTCTCTCTCAGATCGAAGCTCCAAGCTCCATCAATCGATCGAACACCCCAGACGATCGCGATCTGTCTCTCTCTCTCTTGCCTTCACAATCTCTCTCTCTTTCTCTCTCTCTCGCGATCGCGATCGCGACCTCGACCTCGACCTCGACCCTGTCTCCCTCACTCTCTCTCCTTCTCTCTCTCCCTTGCATCTGTCGTTTTATCTGAGAGGGTTTATTGATTATATAATGACTATTATTATTATATATTATATAATAGTTATTATATAACATATTATTATATATTATATAATAGTTATTATATATCATATAATATATTTAATACATATTGTAAGATAATATATATTCATGCATATTAATAAAAAAAATAAATAAACAGATGTATATAAAATAAAATAAAAAAATTAATTATTTAAAAAATATAATAAATAAATAAAATAATTAATGTGTATTAAAATAAAAATATTTATAAAAAAATTAAAAAAATTTGCCGTGTCCGCGTCCCTATTTTTTAGAAATTGCCGTGTCCGTGTCCGTGTCCTTATGCGTGTCCGTGTCTGTGTCCATGCTTCATAGGAAGGTGAATAGAGGGCCTTATCATAGACAATGGAATGACAGCTAGGTTATCTATCAGAGAAACCGGTAGTTCAGTGTGTTGAATGCTATGTAAGAAGATGTATATAATTTCTACAGGGATAGATTCCATCTCCGATGCTCATGAATGGAGCTGTGCTAGTTTTCATCTCATTGTAGTCTTACTCTTCCAGGGAAAAGTGATGGATTGGAAGTTGAGCAGGTTGGAAGTTTATTTGTAGACCGGGGCTTAATGCAATTTGACACCTTATAAGGGTATTTAGGCCTCGTTTGGGAAGTAATAGTTTTAGCCTAAAAGTCAAAAAGTTACTAAAAAAATAAAAAAACCTATATAACCTATACAAAAAAGTCAAAGATTTTCTTTTTACTCTACTTTTTGCACATCTTTTTGTAAAAAACAAAAAATTCATTCCAAACATACAAATTTTTTTACCTTATATTTTAGTCAAAAAGTTACTGAAATAGCGTGTTCCCAATTGAGGCCTTAGTTAATGGCTTAAGATGATATGTTATCCATGTGAATTAGTTAAACTTTATGACCATGAAATTTTGAAGGTACTTTTTTTTTCTTTTCAGTCTTCATAGAAACTCCTCATCAGTGGCCACTGTTGATTGAATTTAGACTTCTAATTTGTCATTCACATCATTGGAAATCAGGTGGAACGCATACTTGGTTAACTTTGGTTTGATTTGAACAACCTACAAAGTTTTATGATCTCACCTATATTATTTCTGATATCCCTCCCGGAAAAATGCTCCTCTTGTTTTGTTTCTTTGTAAAAAGTTACTTAAATATTATATACTAGTTGGTAAGTTACCAGATTGTCCATTTTTTCTCGGCACCAATTCCATCATTTTTGTTCTAAAATATAAATACTTTGTTCAAATGTTTTAATTTTTTTGACGGAATTGTTTGGGACATTCTTTAGATTGATATGTATGAATAACATAGTTTCGAGTATTTGTATGAAGGAGAATATTTTTTTTTTTGGATGGTGGAAGGAGGGGGTAAGCACAAGTGAGAATTTAAATTTGGTGTTTTCCTTCTGCTTCTACTTATTCAAATATGTTATATATTTATACAATATTTCTAATATATAAAGTTATTATTACTTAGGGCATGCTTGCATATAATTTAAATTAAATGGAATCTAGAGGAAAGAAATCATTTTTGTTTCTGTCGCTATGTGATACAAGTACAAAACCCTTATTTGCTATCAAAATTGAGCCTTTTATTCATTGGAGTGTCCAATCTGGACATGTATGATAAGTGCATTGATACATATCCTATAGTCCTAATTCAAGCTTTTCCATCTAATGTTGGCATGTGTACCTTGGGTATAAAAGAAGAGTCTATGTGAATCAGGTTTTGTTCATATGTATATAGTTATGTTCCACAGGGAAAATGGTGCAACGGCCGACTTATCAAAATTAGAAAAAACAAACAGAAAAAGTCCAAAGGCTGTGTGCACACGTCACAGTCATGCATGTATGTATGGCACATGATTTGTATTTATCTAAAAAAAAGTGTGTCGTATGGTTTGTCTGTTTTGGCGGTTGTAATTGTGCATATCAATTATGTACTGGCACCTTCAATTATTGTGATTACACTGTCACGTGTGCTTTTCTATTTGTTGGTTTATAATGCCCAAAAGTGATTTTGTTCTTCACATTGATGGAATGTGCTTTCCCATACTAGCTTTCTCTTACTTTTTACTGTAGAACTTTGGGAATTATTTATACTACTGTTTGATGGTTGTTTTTGCATGTATCTGATAAGAATTTAGCTCAGGAATTGTAAGGGTGATATTATCTGATAAGAACTTTTGAAATCTTGCTTTGTGATATATCAAACATGTATTTTTTCATCTTTATGTTTGATTGCTCCTACAAGAAAAGAAAGAAAGAAACGGTTTTGGCCTATATGCATCCTATTTCAATATTTTGTTTCGTTTGCAGCTCACCCCAAAATAAAAAACAAATTTAGGAAATAATTTTAATGATGGAAATCTTTTATAGGGAAATAGACAGATATTCTTTTTTGACATTGAGAAAAGAAAAGTGGAATTGGCCATAATGCAAAACAAGATTTTAAAGCTGTTAAAAAAAAAAAAAAAAACGAAAACAAAATTGTGTAACCTTGTCAAACTTCTTTTACAGAGCATGTTAGTCTTGTTTGTGTAGTATGTGTACTTGACTTTTTTAACATTATCATTACCTCAGATAAATATTTTATATATCCTAGTTTTATATTTTTTGTTTTCTCCAAGTTTTGTTCCTTCATGATGTGGACATTTAAAAAATGTTTTTAGACATATTTACTTGAAACTATTTTGATTGTTTTGGGCACCAAACTATCTTCAAGGCATTCTATAAGCTAGTATTGCTTGAAGTTTTAAATTTATTATTTGATTTGTGCAGTGTTGTTACTTTAGTCATTATGAAGAAATGATTGCCCTTATACAACTTTCCATCACTTAGATGTCAGTGTCACTTTCATTTTGTTTGTCTCCTTCCAATCCATGGCTATTATTTTAGTTTCTATGTCGACTAATGTAAATACATGCATATTGTGCAATACAGAGAAGGAAAACCTGTGCTTGTATGGATTTCCAAGTGAGCAATGGGAGGTCAATTTACCTGCTGAAGAAGTGCCTCCAGAACTCCCAGAGCCTGCATTGGGTATTAACTTTGCCCGAGATGGGATGCAGGAAAAGGATTGGTTATCCCTTGTTGCTGTCCACAGTGATGCATGGTTACTTTCTGTCGCCTTCTATTTTGGTGCTAGATTCGGATTTGATAAAGCTGACAGGTACCTATAGTTTTGTTGGATAGTTGCCTTTTGGTGTTGAGCTCTACATGGGTCATGCTCCTTACTAGATAAAAGCAGTGATAACTTGTTGATTGATATAGTGAATTAAAAGAAACTCATTATACTTGAACAACTTATTACCTTATGGTCGCCTCTTCAATTCATGGAGGCTTCATTGCAATGGTGCTGCCAGCTACTTCTAATTTAAGTTGTTTGTTGTCACTCGCTACACATTCTCACCTTCCAAGCTACAAACCAAGATATTCACCCTACCTCTGATTCGAATGGGAGGATATATTTTTGCAACATAGTCCGAAAACTCAAGCAATGCAGCCAACAGTTTAGCTCAAAACTTGGTTGTCTTGGCCAGAGCAAATCTTTAGTTAAGTCACTTTGAAAATTTCCCCCTTTTGTTGGCATTTCAAGTCAACTCATTGCAGTATTGGCTTTATTGCAATTTTGCCTTCCGTTCTTGTGCGATTGTTTTCAGGCCTGACCTTCCAATGGTACATTTCTGTGGCATGGGATGTGTGATAAATGTTGGGAGTCAAGCCTTGCTATGACCTACTGTCAAGTTTTGCCAGCTTACAAGTTAGTGCCACACATATATGTGCTCTAATGAAACTTAATTTGGATGCTAGTTTTTTATTTTGACATGCATGTGTCATTCCTGTCCAGCAAAAATTATTGTTTGCTTGTGTATTTAGTATACTGGCATCAGAAGTGAGGTTAAGTGCAGTTAGTTTCAGCATTGTTATGTCCTGTTGATGATATCTGGAAATTTGGAAATATTTATGCTTTGGGTCTTAGTCTTTCAGCTACATATGGAAATCTTTTAATTGTGTCATAGATGGTCTTTGAATAAAGATTGGATCAAACTTTTGAATGTTTTCTAGTACACAATACGATGTTCTATAATGAATGACGTGTTGCATAAAAAAGTCTTCACTCTTTTTGGTAACTGCTAAAGGAAATTTCAGGTGATGTTCCTTATTAAATACATTGTTATTTTTGAGTCTTCGACATTTGTAGAACATCTGGGCTATTAGAAAGATATTAACTTGGCAAAAATTGTTCATCTAAATGTATTTAGGATTGCATATGAATCCGAATTTTATCTTTGGTGCAGGAAGCGACTTTTCAATATGATAAATGATCTTCCTACAATATTTGAAGTTGTTACTGGTGCTGCAAAGAAACAACAGAAGGAGAAATCTTCAGTCTCAAATCATAGTAGCAACAAATCCAAGTCAAACTCTAAAGTGGTAAAAAGAATTTTTTGTTTGTAATGTCTAAATGTGGTTTTGAAATTTCATGCTGATATGGGTAATGACTGCTAAGCTGGTGCCAAGGATGGCATTAAGTATTGTATTATAGTTTGTTTCTTTCAGACGAGTTTGAATATCACGAGCTTATGGCAATCTAACCTTTTCTGTTCCAGTAATTAATCCTCACCTCTGTTCAAGCATGAAATATGTGTATGTTTCATGGTTAGGTCTTGAACATCAGCTTAGCTACCATAGGCAAAAGTAAAGTTAGCTTTGTTGTTTGTGGAGCTGTTATAAGAAAATATGGGAATTGCAAGCCTACTGAGCATGTTGTTCACAAGTTTTGAGATGTGAGGCGATCCTTATATTCATTTTTTGTTCTTTTTCCTGGCAAGCCCTTAGGATATCATTTGTTCATTTTGCTAGTAGCCAAATAGAGAAATTTCATCCTTTCTTTTATAACGGGGTGTCTAGGCTAGCTTGTGTCCACCTGGACTAATCCCGAGGTCCTGAAGTTAACGACCGGGCAAATCTCCAGTGGCCCCTTGGGGTGACTCGAACTCAAGACCATGGATTTTATCCTAAAGTATTTACCGCTTGGCTAACCCCTTGGGGTAGAAATTTCATCCTTTTGGTCTAATTATACATTCTTGTCTTTGTTGGTTTCACAGCGGGGATCCGAATCTCAAACAAAGTTTTCAAAGCCACAGCCGAAAGATGAAGAGGAGGGTTTGGATGAGGAAGATGAAGATGAGCATGGAGAGACCTTGTGTGGGGCGTGTGGGGAGAACTATGCATCGGATGAATTCTGGATCTGTTGTGACATATGTGAGAAGTGGTTCCATGGCAAGTGTGTGAAGATTACCCCGGCTAGGGCTGAGCATATTAAGCAGTACAAGTGCCCATCCTGCAGCAACAAGAGAGCTCGTCCTTGATATAGCTGGGAAGTATGTTTTCTCTTGCTTTGTACGCTTGATTCACTCTGTTAACTGCTTCTCCAGTCTGGTTTTTTTCTTGTTTCTGAGTGGCTATATTTTGCACAACTTGTGAATGTGTGCTTTTATGGTTTGGGGGATCTCACTTTTCATTAGGGTACTGTTCATTGTAGCTTGGCAAAAATATCCCCCTATTTTATTTAAAAGAATTAGTACTAATCTTATTCTGAATTTATTAGGAATTTTAATCTCTCAATCACTTGCATTCTGTAGGCTTTTGTATACTCATGATTTATGTTGATTATTTTGATGTCTCATCAACTTTTATCTTTTTCACTTTGCATCGAATTAAACCACATGCTCCATTGCTTGTGTGGGCACCCGCCACCCAAGTGGGATTCGCTACCACTTAATACCGAGCTACGGGAGATTAGATCTCATAGAGTTCGGTTCCCATTCCCAACCAATGACTATGAGCTTGAAGCTTCCTTCATAACTCCCAGAACTTTGTGCATACCTCATTGCATTATATTCTATTCATTTAATAGTCTTTGGCGTCATTGATGTAACTTTAGTCTCTCCCTTTACTTGGAAAGTTAAAAAAATATCATATAATAATCCTGAAATTGCCATGATATGAAAAAGTATAACAAAAATTATAGGGCATGTTATTGCAAATTATACACATGTTGCTCTCCTGTTCAAAAAAATATGTAGTTTGGTTTAACAGAAGTTATGATCGAGTGCTGTTTACTCATGTTGCATCTCAATAAGAGTATGAAAAAAGCAAATTAAATCAAATTTTGCTTAAAGTTTAGGTTGTTTAATATTTGCATTCATTTGGGAATGTTGTATTGCTCTCTTTTGTTTCTAGCATATCAGGCAACTTGCTTTAGTGTGAAGTACATGCAAAGAGTTGATCTGTTGACATTGACCATGCCATGGCGTGATCCAAGGCTTTGTTTTCAGCTTGATTTTTCAATTAAATTTTTAGCTTGCAGCCTTTGTTCTATTGCAAGTTTTGAACATCTAGGGTAATGTTTTTTTTTGGGTGTGCGTGTGCACGCACGTCCCATGTAATATGTGAATTAGGCTCTTAAATTGTTTTTAGCATTATTATTGTTTAATAGATAGGATCCTAGTATGTTATCCTCTTTGTCATCTCTATTACCATAGTTATGACTCCCATCTTCTGTAATGGTGTTCCCTTTTTGGGGATGAATTATTGGATCGCAATGAATTGGTCCCATTTTAATGGGACTTTAAGCATCCTCAAAGTAGTGTTTGGATGGCTGTTTTTCTTTTCATATGATCATACTTGTCATTTTATTATTGATTCTCTAATATGCATCTTGTTTTGGGGAAATCTCAAATCAATTGAATAGTTGGGAATTTGTTTTTTGTTTTTTTTTAATGGGGTGCAAGTTTGTCTGAAACATATTACATATTGAATTGACTGAGAAACTTCCTTACAAGTTAATAATCACTAGTGATTTGATTTATATGTTTCTTCTGATAGAAAATATGATATTGAAAGAATAGAGCTCATTGCTGGGGTGGTTGATCGATCTGTGAAGTAAAATGTTACAATCATTATAATGTAGACAGAAACCTGGCCTTTGAGATCGCTATGTTCTTTTTATTTAGGTTAAATTACATTGACCTCACCTGAAGTTTGGAGAAAAAATAACAAGTTTTATAGTTTTAGTATTGATGATGCAATAACTTCAATGGAGGATGGGTCAGACTGATCCACGGTTCCAACGGGTTTGCTGACCTTGATGTTCGCGAAGGGTGCCTGCAAAAAGGTCCAGAGGGGGAGATCGTTCCCCAATGGACGCTCCGACCATCAAGTTAGGTTAGGGTATTTGGACTTTAAAGAGAGAGAGAGAGAGAGAAGGGAAGGGGATAAGAACTTGACCTGTAACATATCTACAAGGCGTCCTTATATTCCCTACTCATCATTTCCTTGTCCATTCTAAGCTGTCTTGTTGACCGAAAGTCTATGGCCTAATTAACATCGTTCATGGTGATTCTGCATACTCCGGCGTGAGAGGTCTTGCTGCATTTAATGCTACAGTGGTCTCATTAAATGGTTGATGTGTAGGTGCAATAATTTTGCATGATCTTTGTCTGCTCATGTGGTTAATTCCCTACTTGACAAGTGTTTGAATGCTATTGGTCCTAGGCCAGCATTGGCTTTTCAAAGTTACTAGTGATGAGGTATCGATTCCCGGGTGGATGGGTCGGACCGGCCCAGGCTCTTCAGGCTCCGGCTCAAGAAGGAGACTCCGTCAGATGACCTGCATGCAAGTTCAGGGGGGAACGGGGTAGTCCCCCAGTGAACCCTCCGGTGCAAGAATTAGTAGAGCAGAGTATGAAAAAACTGTATATCGAGAGATCAAGAGAGAGATAACTTAACCTTTTTCTTTCCTCTTATCCTTGCTTATATCCTTTTGTTATCATTTTTCCTGTCTCCTGTGACGTGCTTTTTTTCGCCGAAAGCCTGTGCCATAGCTCATCTTGTTTAGGGTGATGGAGGCTCTGTTCCGGCGGGGAGTGCTGTTGTAATAAATGCTGTGATGGGTTGCATTAATGGTGATGTGTTGTGATAATAACTCTGCAGATCTTTGTCTGCTGATGTGGCCCGTGTCCCACCTGCCGTGTGCCTAAATGCCGTTGGCCCTTCATGTCTAGGTGGCCTCCAGCTGTTCTGGGCCTTGTCAACCGGGTTGTGCTATTGGCCCCAAGCGATGGGTTCGGGGTGGTTTGCCGTGGGCCGTATGCCTTGTGGGCCTATCTATGTCAGTAGTCCTCCATTTCCGAGTGCAGCTTTAGACCAACGAAGGGAATAGTAAGAAGGGAGAGAAGTGTGAAACGAGTGGAGAGGCCGACTGGAAGGTGTGCCGACTGCGAGGATAGCCGAGCGGGAGAGGTCGACCGTGAGGCGGGCCGACCACGAGGGTGGCCGAGCGGGAGGGGTCGACCGTGAGGCGGGGCGACCACGAGGGTGACCGAGCGGGAGGGGTCGACCAAGAGGCGTGCCGACCACGAGGGTGACCGAGCGGGAGAGGTCGACCGTGAGACGTGCCGACCACGAGGGTAGCCGAGCGGGAGGGGTCGGCCGTGAGATGTGCCGACCAGGGCGGCGTGGAGTTCAAAAAGGTGCTGATGTGAAAATGGAAAAGACAGGGTAAGGGGAGGGGACAGTGCATCGTGGCCACACACGTGGCAGTGTCGTGGGGGAAGATGAAGCGTTGGGGCAGGAAATGAAGCGATAGGTCACGGGGGGTTTTGAAAAGGCGGTTTTGGCGGTTGATTTGAAAGGTTTTGAAACGGGCGAAAATTAATGTGGATCCGTGAATACGGGCAAAACCGTAGGTTTTAGGTATAATGCGTTTCACTTACCGTGGTACAAGAACTCAAAATATCCAACTCCTTCACGGCGTGCGACATATCTGTGTAGCATTCTCTCAACTTTCTTGTGTCTGCGTCAGAAGTGTTTTGTGAGCAAGCCCTAGAAATGGCACAAGAAGGAGTAGTTAACGTGAGGGTAGACCCGTTGGGGGACGATGATGGGGAGGAGTTAGCAGCGCAGTACAGGACAGAGGCATCGCCCTTGATATTGGCCCCAAAGCCATTAAACCAGGTGGAGTCGGGGCAGTGGCACACTAAGGCGGACAGATCCACACTCACGGTGGCGGATTTGGAGGCGATTAGGGAGCGATACCAGATTCCGGCGGAGGTAGATTTACGGTTGCCGACGCCAGAGGAAAGGCCGTCTATGGTGAAGCCAGGGGAGTTTTCCCTGTACGAGGAGGCGCTGAAAGGGGGGCTGAGGCTGCCATTGCCTCAAGTGGTGGTTGATGTGCTAAATCGCCTGGAGGTAGCGCCGGGGCAGTTGATGCCCAATGCGTGGAAGATTCTGATGGCTTGTGCGAGTGCGTGGCCTAAGGCGAATGGAGGAGAGGCCATGACGATCGACGAGTTCTTCTCATGTTACAAAGCGTCGGGGCAGCAAGAAACGTGGGTCACCCTACAGGCGGTGATGGGCAGGGGGTTGGTGGCAGGGCTGCCTACGTCGATCAAGGGGTGGCGGCCACGGTGGTTTTTCGTGTCAGTTAATGGGGGGATGGGTGTGCGCACCATCTGGAAGGTGCCAAATCGGTCGATGGAGTCTAGGCTGGGGGTGGTGGCGGAAGAGAGGGTGAAGAAAGTGAGGGAGTGGAGAGAGAGAGAAAGCCAGATGGGACGATCTTGTCCAGCCGTCTGCACTGTTTGAGGCGGGGCTGGGACCGCAGCTGAAAGGTGGAGACCTCGGCCGGGGGGAGTTGGAAGAGAGGAGAAGAGCACAGGAGATGGAGGATCGAGCCATTATAGCCAAGGCTGCGAAGTTGATAGAGGCGCAGAGGGACCAACCGGCTGAACCGCTCTCGCGGGAGAGGATCCGACCGCGCCCTAGGCCTTTGGGGGAGAAAGACTTGGGCAGCTTTGAGCCGCTTCCGCCGCCTGTAGACCCTGTAAAGGAAAAGGCCAGAGAGGGGGTGACGGTCATGAAGAAAAAGAAGGAGAAGAGGAAGAGGGGGGCCCCAGAGGAGGCTGCAGAGGAGTCTGGGGTCAAGAGGGCGAAGGTGGCCCCAACGGATGCAGAGGTCCCTGCGGCAAAGGACGCCCCAGAGGAAGTGGAGATCATCCCAACGGTGGAGGTTGTGGAGGTGGGTCCACCAGTACAAGCGGAGGCTGGGGTGGGGGAGGCGGCGCTGAGCGGGAGGGAACAGGTTCAAAGGAGGCCCGACCCCCAGGAAGGGGGGGTTCGTGTGGCCACGGCTATTTATCATGCGCGCGCGGTAGCTGGGAGGATGGAGGGAGAAGAAGGCCCAGCCAGGGCGGGAGCCGACCGCCTGGTGAAGATTGTGGACGAAGGAGCTCTGCGCGCGGCATCTGGGTATAGTGAGGCCGACCTGCTGAGGGGGTTATGCTCCGCCCAAATGGAGGTGACTACCTTGGCGGGGGCTCTTCTCAGGAAAGCTGGGGCCGCCAAGTTGAAGGCTGAGGAGGCCAGGGCCCAGCTGGCCAAGTTGAGGAAGGACAGTGCCGACTGGGAGACTGCCTATGCCGACCTGCCAGCAGTTAAGTTGGAACTGGAGGACACACGCCATAAGGTTGTGTCGCTGGAGTTCCAACTGGCTGGTGAGCAGAAAAAGTTGGAAGAGTCCGAGAAGGCCTGCGCGGTGGCGGTCGAGAGGCACGAGGAGGCTATGACCAGCAATGAAGAGCTGGTCAGGCAGAAGGATGAAGCGGACTCCAGAATTGGAGACCTGCTGAAGGAGCTGGGGGAGGAGCGCACCAGAGCAGAGGAGGACAAGGGGAGGCTTCTGAGGGAATGGGAGATGGAGAAGGCGAAGATGGCGGCGGAGCTAGAGAGTCAGAGGAAGGGGATGGAAGAGGAGAGGGCGACGGCAGCTGCTGGAAGGGTGGCTCTGCAAAGGGAGCTGGACGAGGAGAGGGCGAAGGCGGCGTCTGAAAAGGTGGCCTACCCTGATCTATGCGTCGCAGCAGTGGAGCAGTATAAAGGGTCCTCCGAATTTCAAATGGTGGTGGATGCTGCTGTCGCCAGGAGTCTGGCTGGTCAAGAGCCTGGGGGGGTGGGCCCGTCAAGGAAGACTGCTGGAGGTAGGACAGAATCAGAGGTGATTGAAAGCTTCCAGCAGTCCGACTTCTATAAGCATGAAATGGCCGAGTACTGGGACAGCGGTTGGAAAATGTTCAAGCGTAGAGCTGAGGAGCTGTTTCCAGACTTGGACCTGAGTAGTGTGACAATAGGCGAGGATGATGTGGCCCAGACCCCCCTGGACGAAGGCGTTGAAGAAGAGGATCTAGTATCCAGCGAGGAAGAGTAGCCAAGGAGAAGAAGGGCTGGGCGTGCTTTGTGGGGTTTGGTTAAGTGTATACATTGTAATTTTTGTTCATTGTTTTTTTTTTTTTTTTTTATACATTGTAATTCGATGAGTGAATGAATAAATAAATGAAGGGTTTGGTTAAGATGAATTTGTGTACGAATGTTATTTTGTGTCTGTTGGCAGCTGACTGTTTGTGCAGCAAAAATGAATAAAAACCTTGTGCAGTAAAAATGAGTAAGAAATTTTGTGCAGTAAAAGTCCACAAATGAGGATAAAGGGTAAGTTACAAGTAGTAGCTAGACAGTTAAGCGTAAATTTGAAAGTGAATGTGAAAAATGTAAGTGTTATGAGGAGGTTTTAAAACGGACGAGTGAGAGTGTAAACATGAAAGTGAGAGTAAGTAAGTGTTATGGGGAAGTTTCAAAATGTGACCAAGTGTGAAAAATGTAGCCTTGTTTGGTTTTGGAGTGCTCGGTCGAGTGTTCAGTCTAGCTGGGGCTTTGAAGTGCTTGGTTTGGCCGAGGCTTTGAAGTGCTCGGTCTGGCCGAGGCCTTGAAGTGCTCGGTCTGGCCGAGGCTTTTGAGTGCTCGGTCTGGTCGAGGCTTTGAAGTGCTCGGACTGGCCGAGGCTTTGAGTGCTCGGTCTGGCCGAGGCTTCGAGTGCTCGGTCTGGCCGAGGCTTTTGAGTGCTCGGTCTGGCCGAGGCTTTGAAGTGCTCGGACTGGTCGAGGCTTTAAAGTGCTCGGACTGGTCGAGGCTTTGACGTGCTCGGTCTGGTCGAGGCTTTGAAGTGCTCGGACTGGCCGAGGCTTTGAGTGCTCGGTCTGGCCGAGGCTTCGAGTGCTCGGTCTGGCCGAGGCTTTGAAGTGCTCGGACTGGTCGAGGCTTTGACGTGCTCGGTCTGGCCGACGCTTTTGAGTGCTCGGTCTGGCCGAGGCTTTGAAGTGCTCGGACTGGTCGAGGCTTTGACGTGCTCGGTCTGGCCGAGGCTTTGAAGTGCTCGCACTGGCCGAGGCTTTGAGTGCTCGGTCTGGCTGAGGCTTTTGAGTGTTCGGACTGGTCGAGGCTTTGACGTGCTCGGTCTGGTCGAGGCTTTGACGTGCTCGGTCTGGCCGAGGCTTTGATGTGCTCAGGCTGGCTGAGGTTGTGAAGTTTTGAATTGCTGTCGGTGGCAATGTTATGGGATCGTCATACAAACATTTGAATTATGAAAGTGTAGATCTGCAATCGGAATTTGCGTTATATATAAAGAAAAGGGGAATACAACAATATTGGTAATACAAAAATATGAACTTATTGATAGTAACGCTTCAAATGTTCTGCATTCCAGGGATGGGGCAGGTCTCGGCCTTCCATGTCTTGGAGTCGGTAAGTGCCTGGTCGTGGTCGGGCTTTGACGATGTAGGGGCCCTCCCATTTGGCTGCCAGTTTGCCCTCGGCTGGATTCTTTGTGGCGAGAGTCACTTCTCGTAAGACAAGATCCCCCACAGAGAACTCTCGAGGTCGGACTCGGCGGTTGTAGTGTGTTCTCATTTTCTGCTGGTAAGAAGCCAATCTGACAGCAGCGGTTTCTCTGAGCTCTTCGACTAGATCGAGGTGTGTTCGATGGAGCTCTTCGGCTGAGGCCAGATCCGGATGTAAAACCCTAGGAGTGGGGAGGCCGACCTCTACCGGGATAACCGCCTCAGCGCCATATGTTAAGCGAAAAGGGGTTTCGCCGGTGGGGGTGCGAGCAGTGGTTCGGTAAGCCCAGAGTACATTGGGCAGTTCCTCGGCCCAAAGGCCTTTAGCAGCTTCGAGCTTGGTTTTGATGATTTTGAGAAGGGAACGGTTGGTGACTTCAACTTGGCCGTTTGCCTGGGGGTGACCGGGGGAGGAGAAGCACGGTTGGATCTGGAGATCTGCACAAAATTTTCTGTACTTCGCGTTATCGAATTGTTTGCCATTATCAGAGATGATGGCTTGAGGGATGCCAAATCGGCAAATGATCGATTGCCAGATAAACCTGGTTGTGTTCCGCTCGGTGATTGTGGCAAGGGGTTCAGCTTCGACCCACTTGGTGAAGTAATCGATGACAACGATTGCGAATTTGGTCTGACCTCGACCGGTGGGAAGGGGACCGACCAGGTCAATCCCCCAATTGGCAAACGGATAAGGACTGCAGAGTGTGATTAACTCTGTAGGAGGAGCATGAGGGATGTTGGCGAAGCGTTGGCATTTGTCGCATTTGAGCACGAAATCAGTCGTATCCTGACTGAGTGTTGGCCAAAAATACCCAGTACGGAGTACCTTCTGGGCAAGGGATCTGCCTCCTGAGTGATTGCCACAAATCCCCTCATGGATCTCCTGCATTACGTAAGTTGCTTGCGCTGGATTGAGGCAGCGTAGGTATGGCCGGGAGAAACCGCGTTTGTACAATATGTCGTCGATAATGACGTAATTGGACGCTCGGGATCGGACTTTGGAAGCCTGCTGCTGGTCCTCTGGGAGTGCTCCTGTGGTCAGGAATAGGAGGATGTCGGATGCCTATGGGATAGGTTCATTATGAATGTATTGTATAGCTTGTAGACTCGGTGGAACGGCCGGGTGGTGTAGGTATTCTATGCGGACATCATGGCTGAGAGTAGGATGGTCAGCTGAAGCCAACTGAGCCATCTCGTCTGCTTTGGAGTTGTCTGCCCGAGGAATATGTCTGATGTGGAAGGTATTGAAGAGGCGAGCAAGGGGGAGTGCCAGGTCTCTGTAGGCTCGCATCATATCGTCCTTGGCGTCAAAGTCCCCCGTCATTTGACCGACGACGAGTTGGGAGTCGCTGAAAACTCGGAGGTGGCTGACCTCTATGTCCTTGGCGAGGCGGAGTCCTGCTATTAATGCCTCATACTCGGCTTCATTGTTGCTTGCTTCAAACAGGAAACGGAGGGCACATTTGAAGTGACCGCCCTCAGGAGAGGTGAGGATGATGCCGGCACCGCTTCCTTCTCTTCGGGACGACCCATCAACATTGAGAGTCCAGGAATGAGGATCTTCTGGCTCTGTTGGAGTTGGTAAGGGCGGGGGTGTGGTGGTCGGGGTCGGTTTAGTGAATTCCATGATGAAATCAGCTATAGCTTGCCCTTTGATTGCTGTCCGAGGGCGGTAAGAGATGTCAAACTGGCTGAGTTCTACTGACCACTGCATCAATCTGCCTGAGAGTTCCGGTTGCTGCATGACCTTCTTCAGGGGCTGGTCGGTGAGGACCACTATGGAGTGGGCTTGGAAGTATGGGCGGAGTCGTCTAGAGGCAATGACCAAGGCCAGGGATAGTTTTTCCAGCAAGGGGTAGTTCTGCTCCGCGCCCCTGAGAGCTCGGCTAATGTAATAGACCGGTCGTTGGACTGAGCCATCTTCTCGGAGGAGAGCCGCACTGACTGCGGTTTCTGATACTGCTAGGTAGAGAAAGAGAGGCTCACCCGTGATTGCTTGAGAGAGAAGGGGGGGGTTAGCCATGCATTGCTTTAACTGTTGGAAGGCCTCTTCGGACTCAGTTGTCCATTCAAAGGTCTGCCGAAGGACTTTGAAGAAGGGCAAGCACTTATCTGTCGCGCGGGAGATGAAGCGGTTAAGGGCCGCCACTCGGCCGGTGAGCCTCTGAACTTCTTTGACCGTCCGAGGTGACTGCATCTCGACCAAGGCTTTGATCTTCTCAGGGTTAGCTTCGATGCCGCGTTGGCTGACCATAAAACCCAAAAATTTGCCAGATCCTACGCCGAACGCGCACTTCTCTGGGTTGAGCTTCATCTGGTACTTGCGCAGGGTGGTGAAGGTTTCTCGTAAATCAGTGAGGTGGTCGGAGGAGTATTTGCTTTTGACTAGCATGTCGTCGACGTAGACTTCCATATTCCGGCCTATTTGGTGATGGAAAATGGTGTTAACCAGCCGCTGATAAGTGGCCCCAGCATTCTTCAATCCGAACGGCATTACCCGGTAATGGTAAGTACCTCGGTCGGTAATAAATGATGTGTCCTCCTGGTCGGATGTGTGCATTAGGATTTGGTTGTACCCAGAGAAGGTATCCATGAAGCTGAGCATTTGATGACCGGCGGTGGCGTCGACCAGCAGATCTATGCGAGGGAGGGGGTAACTGTCTTTAGGACATGCTCGGTTCAAGTCAGAGTAGTCGACACAGAGCCGCCATTTGCCATTGTGTTTTCGGACGAGGACCACATTGGACAACCACCTAGGATAGTCCACATTTCTGATGAATTGGGCTTCGAGGAGTTTGTTAACTTCGGCGGCTATAAGGGTGTTGCGCTCCGGATGAAAGATGCGCTGCTTCTGGCGGTGGGGTCGAAAATGGGGTTCGATGCTAAGGCGATGGGTTATGAAGGAGGGGTCGATGCCTGGCATGTCAGAATGAGTCCAGGCGAATACATCTCTATGCTCGGTTAAGAGGGCAGTAAGGTCGGCCTTGGCTTGAGCGGGTAATTGGCTGCCGATCTTGGCGGTTCTGATTGGATTGGTGGGATCAATGTTGACTTCAACAAGTTCCTCTACAGGTTCACCTCTGACCAGCTCGTCCTCGTCTCGGACGTCAAGCCCTTCGATGATCATGGCCTCTTTTAGCTTGACTTCTTTGAGTGAGGCGACATAACACTCCCTGGCTGTGGTTTGTTCGCCTTTGACGGTTCCGACGCCGAGGTCGGTGGAAAATTTCATGGCCAGATGGTATGTGGAAGTGATGGCTTGGAAGGTATTTAGGGCTGTGCGGCCAAGGATGATGTTGTAAGCGGAGGGGCAGTCGACCACGAGGAAGGTGAGCAGCTTAGTGGTCTGCCGCGGGTGCTCACCGATGGTGATAGGCAGATCGATGGAGCCGATGGAGGTCACTCGGTCTCCGGTGAAGCCGACCAGAGGGGTTTGGAGAGGGGACAGGCTCTCTTCCCCAACCTTGAGTTGGCGGAAGCAATTGAGGAAGATGATGTCTGAAGAGCTGCCGTTGTCTATGAGGACTCGTCTGACTTTGTAGTTGGAGAGGATGGCGGAAATGACAAGGGGGTCATCGTGTGGGTAACGGACTCCAGCACAGTCGGTATCAGTGAAGGTGATGGGTTCGATCCATTGTTTTGACTGTTTGGGAGGTCGGTCCACCGTCATTACTGCTTTGTCTGAGCCTTGTCTGATTTTTCTGAGTTCTGCCTTCTGGGCTGAGCGGGATGATCCCCCGCAAGCAAGGCCTCCTGAAATGACTCTAATTTCGCCGACTGGTGGGTGGGGATTGCCCGGAGGCCGAGGCTGTGGTGGGGGGCGATCGTGGCCTTCGTTTGGTGGGGCTGGATTGCGGGGCGGTGTGCGTCGGCGATTGTTCCTGGGATGGTCAGTTCTTTGTCTCTGTGGGGGACGGGGGTCTGTGAATCGGCTGAGACGGCCCTGGCGGATGAAGGTCTCGATCTGGTCTTTGAGGTTAATGCACTCGTCGGTGGTATGGCCATGGTCTTGGTGGAAACGGCAGTATTTGGACTGATCTTTCCGGGTGGAAGGGTTTCGGGACGGTAGGGGCCATTTGAGGGGGTAGTCCCGCTGGATCTGGTTGAGGACGTGATCCATAGGGGAGTTGAGAGGGGTGTACCGCTCGAACCGACCGGGCGGTCGGGTCGGAATCGATCGGTCAGTTCGGGGGGGGGCGGTCATTATACTGGGCGGTTCTGGGCTCGGAGTCTTTCCTCTTCTCTCTGGGAGTCGGATTTTTAGGGGTCGGCTCTTGTCGAGCGGCCAGGGAATCTTCTGCATTCATGTATTTCTGAGCTTTGGACAGTAGGGCTGCCATGGTGGTTGGGGGATTTTTGGAGAGGGAGAAGAGGAAGTCAGACGACCGCAGGCCGGCCATAAAGGCGGTGAGGATGACCTTGTCGTCATTTTCCGCTACTTGAAGGGCTTCGGTATTGAAACGGGTGACAAAGCTGTGGAGCGACTCCCCCTCAGTCTGACGAATGTTAAGGAGCTGGGTGGCCGGGCGCCTCTGACGCTGGGCTCCAATAAAATGGCTCAGGAAGGAGTCACTGAGGTGTTGAAAGGCGGAGACGGATTCCGCCGGTAGCTGGCTAAACCACAGCCGAGCTGATCCCTTTAGTGTCACTGGAAAAGCTCGGCACATGATCTCATCAGGGAAGGCATGGAGGACCATGAGGGTGCGGTAGGTTTCCAGATGGTCGACTGGGTCCGTCGTGCCATCGAAGGAGTCAATGGTAGGCATCTTGAACTTGGCAGGCAATGGTTTGTCGCGGATGGAGGCAACAAAAGGTGAGTTGGCGGTGGCCGAGGGCTTGTGCTGGATGTTCTGCATGACCCCTTGTAGTTGGAGTTTCATAGCTCGGATTTCAGCGTCCCAGAGGGGGGTGTTGTCGCCATGGTCGGCCAATGGAGGCTGGACGCTGCTAGCTTCCCCCTCAGGAGTCAGTACTGCAACCGGCGGGCGTGGAGGTGGTATGTTTTCATGTTGGGGAGGAAGGTGCTGCGAACCTTCTGGGTTAGGTGGAGGGGGCTGTGGAGCGAGATGGCCTGGGGCTGTTCCTTGGTTGGGTGGAACGTTTGGAGGTGGAACGGGGGGGTTTCTTTGGAGTAACGCATTGATCAGGGCCTGGTTTTGCTCGGCCATGCGGTTAATGCTGTTGGTGAGCTCGATGATGTATTGTGGTGGATTGATTGGGTGGGAGGGGTCTGTTTGGTGACCGGAGGCGTTGTGGTGAGAAGCCATGGACCTAGTCGTGACCATACACCTAGATGGGCAAAAAGGAGAGGTGATAGTGAGAAGGGAGGGCTCCGGCGGTAGTGAACACAACTACCGCGCGAATAAACCAGTACCTTCCCACAGACGGCGCCAACTGATGAGGTATCGATTCCCGGGTGGATGGGTCGGACCGGCCCAGGCTCTTCAGGCTCCGGCTCAAGAAGGAGACTCCGTCAGATGACCTGCATGCAAGTTCAGGGGGGAACGGGGTAGTCCCCCAGTGAACCCTCCGGTGCAAGAATTAGTAGAGCAGAGTATGAAAAAACTGTATATCGAGAGATCAAGAGAGAGATAACTTAACCTTTTTCTTTCCTCTTATCCTTGCTTATATCCTTTTGTCATCATTTTTCCTGTCTCCTGTGACGTGCTTTTTTTCGCCGAAAGCCTGTGCCATAGCTCATCTTGTTTAGGGTGATGGATGCTCTGTTCCGGCGGGGAGTGCTGTTGTAATAAATGCTGTGATGGGTTGCATTAATGGTGATGTGTTGTGATAATAACTCTGCAGATCTTTGTCTGCTGATGTGGCCCGTGTCCCACCTGCCGTGTGCCTAAATGCCGTTGGCCCTTCATGTCTAGGTGGCCTCCAGCTGTTCTGGGCCTTGTCAACCGGGTTGTGCCATTGGCCCCAAGCGATGGGTTCGGGGTGGTTTGCCGTGGGCCGTATGCCTTGTGGGCCTATCCATGTCAACTAGGCCTACTGGGCTTTAACACTTGGGCCCTGAGCTGGGCCCCCTTGGGTGCCCATCAGTATCAAGTATAATTACATTAGACTTTCTTAAAATTTAGTTTACATAAAATTTAGGTTTTTTTTTTCATCAATGATTTGTTAGTCTTTTATTTTTTATTTTTTATTTATTTTTAATGGTAATGAAGATCGAAATTAGACTAATAAAGATTAAGCGGTTAAATTTTTAGGGTAAAAAGTACCCTTAGCGTCTTCAAATACTTGAAAGGAAATACAGTTTGGAATAGAAGAGAAAACAAGTAGATCCTCATGAATGAACACTTCGTTGGCAAGCTAGTTTGCGCATTTGTTTCCCTCGTGATAGGTATGGTTAATAGTCGAGGTTCCGAGCTGGTCCAGGAGGTACCTGCAGTCATGAATGAGATTACTAAGTTGATGACAATGGTTGGAGTTATCAAGAATGAGATTTTTCATGATTGTTGCGTCTGATTCCATTTATATTCCTGTGAGATTTAGGTTAAGAGCAAGTTTTAGTCTATCTTGCATGGCCCATAGTTCGGCTTCGATACTGGACGAGTGGCCAATGTTGCGGCAAAAACCAGAAATCCATTTACTGGTCCAATACCACCAGCGATGGCAAGCCTAGGGTTGTTTTTTGAGGCACCATCAGTATTGGGTTTGAATTGGCCAAGTTTGAAGGGGAGCCAAGAGATAACAGATGGTGGAGAGGGGTGTGGTTGCTTAGTTGGGGAGAGATGTTGCCATTCGATGGTAGAGGCAATGGCCAAGGAGGGGTTGAGAAAGCGAGGGGGCGGGGGTGAAGAGACACTAAGAATTTTGATTTTTCCAAATGAACCACCAAGAATTTTGAATTTCGAAAATTGATGTGATCATATTTTTTATATTAAATATATATTAATCCTTGTGTCGTCACATTATTTGTGTTAGTTTTAGTGGCTTTAGCCTCATTAAAAGGGAGTCAATGTAATTAGGGCTGCAAATGAACCGAGTTGTTCACGAACAAGCTCAGCTCGGCTCGGCTCGGCTCGGCTCGTTAAGGGCAGGGCTCGGCTCGGCTCGGCTCGTTAAGGGTAGGGCTCGGCTCGGCTCGGCTCGGTTCGTTTAATAAACGAGTCGAGCTCGAGCTCGATTATTAGGCTCGTTTAGTAAACGAGCTGAGCTTGAGCTTGCATCAGCTCGGCTTGTCAAGCGCGGCTCGTTTATCTTTATTTAAATTATATAATAAATATATTATTTATATATTAAATAATATATAAATATATATAAATAATAATATAAATACATTATTTATATATTAAATAATATAAATAATATTAAAAAAAAATTATCGAGCCGAGCCGAGCCGAGCCGAGCTCGAGCTTCATTAATGTTAACGAGTCGAGCCGAGCTCGAGCCTAGTTTCTTATCGAACCGAGTTCGAGCTCAATAAACGAGCTTGATAAGCATATGAGATGAGATGAGATGAGCTGAGCTTGAGCTCAGCAAAGCTCGGCTCGATTCAGTTCAGTTCGGTTCGGTTCGTTTGCAACCCTAAATGTAATTATGTTAAAATTGTGTATTTTTTCAAATCTTAGAGGAAGTTAGTGTTTGTTATTAAAAAAAAGAGGGAGTTGGTGTAATTTATCAATTTATTTAAAATAAAATAGCTAGTATACAAATGAATTTATTTCTTGTTTTATGTTAAAATGTAATTACAAGACTTTTATTTTAATTATTTTTTAAAAATGCGATTGCCACATTTTTTATTATATGCATAGAAGCTGTTTTTTTTTTTATTTAATTTTTTTTTAAATTTTTAAGTACTTGTATTCAACTAATTAGAACGACTAATTGGGAAAAATAATTTTTCTGCTTATGCTAACAAAATTTTGAGTTGCATTTTTTTTTAAACGTATTCAAGTTAGAAAAATTTTATGTTTTGTCTGTATACTAAAAAAAAGAAAAAAGAAAAAAGAAAAAAGTATTTAGTGAAAGAGTCCATTTTGGTAATGGGGTATTTTAGTCAAAAAAAAAAAATTTAAAAATTATTATGAAAAAATCAACAATTCTCTCTATTGTTTTATACATTTTTTTTAATAAAAAATTAAAGAAGCTAATCAAAATAATCACTTTTCGAAACAACAGAGTTTCTAAGATTTTTCTATTAGAAAATTATATTATTCCAATCTAAATCTCGTGAAAGCTTAGATGAGTTGTTTATAATTTATTTTATTTTAAGTCTTTACCAAATTGTTTGATATGATATAACTTAATAAGTAAAAATACCTTAAACAAGTTAAAAAATTTAATTATCTGAAAGATGAGAAAAGGATCTTTTTTGAATAATGCTAGAAATCTTAAATATTCTACTAAAAGTTTTATCAAATGTCTCACATGGATGTGAGATCCATACAATGTGGGTCCCATATGAATCCCACACCCATATGAGATATTTAGTAAAATTTTTAATAAAATTTTTAGAACTTCTAACATTTTTGCTTTAAGTGAAGCCTTACCCTCTTTGTAACTCCAGGAGTGAAAGCCAAGAGACACAGAAATGTAGATATATTAGTAAAACAGTAGGGCCCACTTCTATTCTTATCCATATCCACCCAAATGTTGTGTAGGCCCACACTGTCCCCACCCAACAAACAAATTGCAATGAATTACTCTTTTAATTAAAAAAACAAGTGAAGTTTGGATTACCTAACTTTTTTCCACCCACAAACATGTGCAAAGTCAAGAACGAATTGACAATTTTAATCATTCAATTTGATGGCCAGGATTTATCCAACAAACCAGTCAAGATTCCCAGATTTCCAAATGACCAAAGACTTGTACCCAAATGCTATTCACTTTTTGACTGCAAGGACTCTGGAAAATGCCAAGTGTTAAAAAGAAAAGGAAAAACAGTCCCCAATATTTGGGAGCAATTGCGTACCATACCAAAATCTCCCAACTTTAAATAATCAAAAGTTGTAGATATTGATTTCATTGGGTACCACCACTAATCAATCAAAATATTCTATTTATTTGTTTAAAAAAAACTAATTAACAGTGTTTAATTATAATTATAAATTATAAATTATTTAACTTTTTTTACTAGTTTGTTTGATTAAAATATTGAGATTTTCTATGATAAAAAATAAAAATAAAAATGAAAGAGTTCATTTAATCAAACAAGTTGAACTTTTTCAGAAATTATAAAAGTTATACCAAATTAATTTAAAAACAATGGGCCAATATGGTTCCAAATAAGACATTGAATATTATAAATATTCATATTTCTATATCAACAAAAATTGCAGCCTCCTACATTGATTATCCCCTGGGCAAAGCACAGCACCAGAAGGACAGACACAAAGAAAAATATACACATAAACCACAAAATCAAGAAAAGAAAATTTAAACAGAGATTAAAGAGAAAAAAACCTTAAATTTCTCCCACAGTTTTGCTTCTGTGTGTGTTCATGATGTCAAACCCTCTCGATTCTTAGCAGAGAGGCGTTTCAGAAACTCATAAGTAGTGATCATTGTAGTTGCAGACATGGACATTGAAGCCCACCTAGGTCCCAAACCTCTGTAACAAGCCGTCCACCCACCTTCCCTAACCAAATTCCGAACCGTTGTTCCGATACTCGGTCCCTTCCTCCCATTCTCATCTCCATCCAAGACCTGTAATCTCGTCTTGATTGTATCCAAAGGCATTGTAATCAATGCCGAAACACCACCCGCCATGGCTGCACTAATCCCCTGAACCGCCATTACAGTTTTTGAGTCCGGTCTGAAGGTATTCACACCATTTTCGCTCTTTGAATAGTCTTTTTTACACACATAGTTTCCAATTCCACCCCAAACGAGTCTCTGTGCAACAGAGTACGAAGCCCACCAAACCGCATTTGAAGGAGCATAAGTCAGAATTGAAATCCCAAAACCTCTGTAAAGACCCTTTGGTCCATCCGTGTTGAGAATTTTCCTAAACGCATCGATTCCACCGAGGTATTTACAAGAGGGATTGGGGGTTTTCGGGTTTTTAAGGTTTTGACTGCCCTGAACCATTAGTCTTTGACTCACAACATCAATGGGAGTCCAGATAAGCTGGGCAGCCACGGCAGCACTTACTCCAGCTGCAGCACTAGCAATTGCAGCTGCAGTTGGCTCGGGAAAACCTAATTTTATGATTGTGGATCCAACATTGCTCTTTGTGACTTCGAGAGCAGTCATGTACAATGCTCGAGCTGGAATTGTACCCATCAATGAAGTTCCAAATCCACAATAGAGGCCACGAAAACCCTCGTACCGAACGATCGAAATTGCAGTGTTTATCGAAGAAACTTGAGATTGAGCTACTTGTTGACGAGTTTTCAAAACCACAACAGGGTATAGAGAAGCTGAAACGCCCGAAAACAACGCGGCACCGAGGAAGAAAAACTTTGATTTGTCGAGCATTTTCCAATCGATTTCGGCTGGTAAATGAATTTCTTGTGCGGATTCTTCTTCATCGGCTGTACGTAAATTCATCTTCGCCACTTTCAGAGCTTTGTAATAAACCCTAAATTACAAAAACGAATAAACCCTAAATTACAAAAACGAAAACCTAACCCTAATTTCGAGACTGTACAATCGGGGGATCATTATACAAAGATACGAACACAAGAGTGAACGTATTTCGATAAAATTTACATAACTAGGGTTAAGGATCTAGGGTTTGGCTTTTTTCTTCTTGCGAAGCCAGATCTTGGATCGAACTTTGATTACAGCAAATGGATCCAACATTTCTGGATCGTCCTTAAATTCATCGTCGTCGTCGACCGGTGCATCTCGGAACGACGATCGGAGAAGCTCGCCGGAGACAGTCAGATCGTCAGTCGAGGATTTTTATGAACATGAAACAAAATCGATATATATATATATATAGAGAGAGAGACAGAGAGACAGCGTAGGTATATGGAGTTGGGGCTGGGAGAGAGAGAGAGAGACAAGAGGGAGCTTTCATTTGGGATAGGAAATGCACTCTGTCTAGTAACGCTTCGTCTGACAAATGAGTTGAGTTGAATTTAGGCTATTAAAACGGGTCTTTTTCCGATATAAGCCTTTTTTACATTGTATTTCTAAAATTAGGCCAACTTCTGACGGAATTCTAAAACTAAGTTAAAGCGTCATTACTATTCGCGCTTTTACTGTTAGGAGCGCAAAAGTAGATGAACAGGAAAATCGCTATTACAAATAGCGACTTTGATTAAGAAGTCGCTGTTACAGATAGCGCTTCTAGGGTTAATTTTTTTCCCAAGGAAAACGCTGTTAAGAACAGCGCTTTTTACACAAAACTGTTTTGCCAGAAAACGCTATTTCTAATAGCGATTTTACACAAAATTTTTTTGCCAGAAAAACGCTATTACGAATAGCGATTTTAACATGAATAAACGCTATTACAAATAGCGATTTTAACAGAATTTTTTTTTTGCCCAGCGTTTTTAACATAAACTTTGTTGGAATAAAACGCTATTTTCAAGATAAAACAAAAAAAAAAAAAACATAAAACATATTTTAAAAAATATATTTACACTGTATATTTTAGTACTTGGCTTTACTAAAGCCATTATCATGTTAAAATATGTTTTTTTTTTTCTTTTGTTTTTGTTTTTGTTTTTGTTTAGAATGTGTAATTCATAAATTTTACATAATATGAAAAAAAACCTCTTTTCATATATTAATTTTACATACTATTTTTCATATATATAATTTCAAAATTATATTCATGTAGATATTATTAAGCCAATCATGTTCATTTATTTGGCTTTACTGAAGCCGTTGTCATGTTACATTTTTCATTTTTTCCTTTGTCTTTGTTTTGATTTAGAAAATGTAATTAAATTTTTTTTTTCGTCTTCACTAAAGTTGTTTTCATGTAAATTTTTTTTTTGCTTATTGTTTTGTGTTTGTTTTGGGTTAGAAGGTGATAATGTAATTAATAATTTTTTTTTTCGCTTTACTAAAGTCGTTTTCATGTAAATTTTTTTTTTCTTTTGTCTTTGTTTTGGGTTGGAAAGTGTTATTTAGAAAATTATTTTGGCTTTACGAAAGCCGTTTTCATTTAAACATACATATATATTTATTCTTTTGTTTTGGGTTAGAAGGTGAGAATGTAATTCAGAAAATCAGTTTAGTAAACCAGTTTAGTAAAACCGTTTTGTACCCGTTTTCATTTATAAAATTTATTTTTATCGTCTTTGTTATGGGTTAGAATGTGATATGCATGCTGTACAGTTCGAAGCACACCCACACACTGTGCAACTCGACGAGCAACGACGAAGGGTGAGACGCGAAGACCACCGCGGAGTAGGCCAAGAAGACAAAGGCCACAGCGAGAGCTTCTAAAATAAATTTTCTCAACATTTTTGTAATAATACTTAATACATAATATACGAAGTCAGTACTTTACAAAATACTCATACGGGCATGAAAACAACATAACTGAAGTTGCAAATGTAATAGTTTTCAGTTACATAGGTAGTACAGACATAATTCTCCCACAAAAATACATTATGGACACCATGAACTGAACACACATTACATACATCCTGGACACTCTTAACTGAACACACAATACATAAACATAACAGTTAGATAGACAAACACCTAATTCATGACCTAATATTGCATATTAATAGCCGTAACATTTGACAGACACAATACATAAACATAAACTTAAACATAAACATAACATAACATAACAGTTATACTTACTCTAACACAGACATTACATATTAATGCAAGTTGTTATATTGCCGAAGTGAAGACATTAACACCTAATTCGCGCTTAAATCGGCAGGTGGCTCAGAGTCTGAACAATCCGAAAGCTCAGCGTCAGAGACAAGTTCATGATTCTCTATGATAGCCTTGATAGCCGCAACATTTGGTTCTGTTTGTTCTTCTGGGCATCCTTCTTAAGTATGAGTAGCTGCATATCGCGGGCCAATCTACGACCCATTTGAGAAATCTCACGTTGTATTGTTTGACATAGTCGATCAACATTATCAGGATCTTCCTTTTGGATCTCAACAGAACGTGCTTTTGGCACCTTCAGTCGTCTTTCCCGACATAATCTTTCATTTTGCACTCGCTCTATAAATAGTGCGGGCCACTTAAGAAGTCTAGCCTTTGCATAACCATATCCTGTTTGATTTTCTGATGGATCCTCCACCAAACCACATGGATCTCGATAATACTTGGGCATGACAAAATGTCGCTTTCCAAACCTATCATGATAAGCACAAGAGGCATCCAAGAAAGGAAATGGTGTTTCATCTTCAGCATCGCCACTTCCCCTTCCCCCTCATCGTCGTGAACTTTCACCCCTTTGCAAGTTCCTACCACCTCTGCGACTCCCACTCCCTCCTATGAACCATGTAGTCATGCTAATTTTTTAAAACAAATGAATGATAATTTCGTAGGGCGAAATGAGTTGTAAGGTTGTGTCTTCACTTTTACTCGTTTATATAGTTGATTATGAACGGATAAATGAGAATCCCACATATATGCATGCTGACTGTAAGGTAAATGCATGCTGACTGTAAGGTAAATCAGTGGATTCACTATTGCCATGTGACTTTTTGAATTGAGAATCCCACATATATCAATACGAGATGAGTTGTCACTGTAACAAAAAAGTCGAGCAAAAAATGGAGAAAACCAAAGCATGTGCACCAAGTCACATGACTTCACAATCCATCTGCATATACGAACAAAATAAGGGCATGCTGACTGTAAGGTAATTCAGTGAATTCACTGTTGCCATGTGACTTTCTAAGTTGAGAATCCCACATATATCAATAACAGATGAGTTGTCACTGTAATAAAAAAAATCGAGCAAAAAATCGAGGAAACCAAAGCCTGTGCACCAATTCACATGACTTGACCATCCATCTGCATATAAGGACAAAATAAAGGCATGCTGTTTGTAAGGTAAATCAGTGAATTCACTGTTGCCATGTGACTTTCTGAGTTGAGAATCCCACATATATCAATAACAGATGAGTCGTCATTGTAATACAAAAAATCGAGCAAAAAATCGAGAAAACCAAAGCATGTGCACCAAGTCACATGACTTGACCATTCATCTGCATATAAGGACAAAATAAAGGCATGCTGACTGTAAGGTAAATCAGTGAATTCACTGTTGCCATGTAACTTTCTAAGTTGAGAATCCCACATATATCAATAACAGATGAGTTGTCACTGTAATAAAAAAAATCGAGCAAAAAATCGAGAAAACCAAAGCCTCTGCACCAAGTCACATGACTTCACAATCCATCTGCATATACAGACAAAATAAAAGCATGCTGACAGTAAGGTAAATCAGTGAATTCACTGTTGCCATGTGACTTTCTGAGTTGAGAATCCCACATATGTAAATAAGAGATGAGTTCTCATTGTAATAAACAAATCAATAAAACCAAAGATTGTGCACCAGGTCACATGACTTCACAATCTATCTGCATATACTGACAAGTCTCTCCACGATTTGACTACTCAATGTGTGAAAAAATGAAGCTTATGAAGCTTACGACCCGCTATTTGTATTTCATTGAAAAGTATGACTATTTGAATTGTTCTTGTCATTTGGGAAGCTATTCACCGACCTGCCTGTTATGTTTTATGTGTTGTTGAAGGCGGTAGTTCGATTCACTGAGTTTAATTTTTTGTCAACCCCTCATTCATTACCGGAGTCATCATTTTTACTGGACTTTCAAGAATTGGAAGGTGACTTTTTCTTCTTTCCCGATGGAGATTGAAATTCGTTGTAATTTCATTCCTATTTCAGCAGCCCCAGTTAAGGGAACCTTTTCTCCGAGTTGCCTGATCTATGTTATGTGTTTTAAGTATTCACATAATTGAACATACATTAATCCATTCATTAATCCAGAACATTCATTAACAAATTGCAATTCAATAAAGAAAGTCATGAACTCATAAATGTGTATTTATAAATGTAGTTATTTCATAAACTTCAGGTTCATAACAAAAATACTTGAAATACATCCGTACGTTAGACCAACAACAACATTGTCTTACACTCCAGTAACGAACATATGAAAGATAACGGTGTTTGATTTCTTATTCCTCATCTGACATGTAGTAGTCAGAGAGATATTTTTCATTGTTTAAGACATTATTTCGCTCAACCATTGTCAAATCTCTGTTGCTTGCTTCTGCCATTTCAGTGGCTAGCTGAAGCATGAAATGTCGACATCTCCGCATCAACATCCTGTTGTTCTCCTTCTTAATTCTGCTAACTGCTTTTCCATAGTCACTCACATTTCGTCTAGCCATGGTTAATGAACGACGATGAGGTACCGGTGCCCCAAAGTTACGTAGATCATTATACAATCCTTCTTGCTCCATTACCCTGAACGCCCATTCTGCTCGGATACCAGCATAATAATCCTTCGGACTCGAGTACTTTTCGCTCTTGTAGTCATACATAAATGGAGGTAGCAGCCACACTTTCGGATTTATTTGCCGGCGTGAACTTCCTGCACCTCTTGAAGACATTGTTAATAAAATTAAAAAAAAAATAATAATAGTAATTGTATATATATTACTATTGTTATGACTTCAACAAATATCATACTGGGGTATTTATAGACATCATAGTGGTGCTAGGGCACTATGGAATAAGTGATACACGTGATATTATTTGATGTTATTCATTTCATGTAATTTTGATTACCCGTGACTTTGTGTACCTGTGATGTAGTCACGGACGTGGTTGTAAGATAAAATCATAATTGTAGGCCATAGAATCACAATGCAATCCCTTCATATTCGAGCAGTGCATTGTCAAATAAAACAAAATGCAGTGAGTTGTCACATCGCGACATGAAATTATTGTCATGCTTACTTTTGTAATACAATAAGTAGTCACTTGGAATTGACGATTTCAGTACGTATAGGTGTTTTCGAAAAATTATAAATGAAATCAAAAAATGAAATTTTCTTTATATTAAAGTAATATTGTTCATAAACTATCATTGTTTTTCTCACCAACATAATAAAATGGTCACCTGGTAGGTAAACACGATTGGAACTTTGGTGCCTATATTTTATCTTATTTTCAGTTAATGAACTTCACAGTCATCCGATTTTTATTGTCATTACACAACCGTCCATCATATTTTTTTACCAACATAATAGCATTTTCTGCTTCTTTTCATAGTCGTAATAATGTGACTTAGATGAATTCTAAAATGTGCGGAAAAAACAAAGCATGTAAGTTGCACTGCAGAAGTCACATGCATCACGTAATGTCAAGAAAAAAGTCACAACGTATACAAGCATGGCAAAGTCAGAAAGTCACATGCATTACTGCATCACTGCATAAAGTGACATGCAGCATTGCATCACTGCACAAAGTCACATGCAGTGATGCACAAAGTCACACGCATCACTGTATCACTGCACAAAGTCAGATGCATCCCTACATCGCTGCACAAAGTCACATACCTCCTACCTACTGTGCCCATTGGAATTATGCACAAAGTCACAGGCATCACTGCATCTGCGGCACAATAGCCGATGCTACAGGCCGTTGATTCGTTCATGACTGCACAAAGTCGAGTCCTGACAGCCGAATGCACTGGATAAGGTCAGTGGCATGCATGTGATCGAACAGGAAATTGCATACATACAGCTACCATGTGTATATATGGTATAAATATCGTAGCATACCACAACAAAAGTTTTACAGCTATTTCTAGCGATATCATCATGACATATACGGTGGTTGATCTATATTCAGCAATGGGTCGCTATTGGGTTGCAGATGGAGATGAATTTCAATACCCATTAAATCCAAATTTGCGTTACTCACGTGCCACCGTCAATACCATGAGAGCTGAGTGGGAATTTCGCAAAACTCGAGCAAACGTTCTCGTTGAGCTATGCCGTGAAGTTAATCTTAAATTTCCTCGCCGGTTAGCCATGCGTATGCCAACTGACACTCTATAGTTGTTGCAAAGGGCATTGCATCGTATCCGCGACGAGGTTAATCGCATGACCCAACGTTTGCAAAGGTCCAGACTAATGAAGACCGCAAATGAGCGTGCCGAAGATGGGTTAATGGATGATGCACACTAGTACTACGCCTGGAGCATGGATGTTATGTATGAATCTGATATTGAGATGTCAGATGATGATGATAATGAATGAAATTGTTTGGATGAACGCCCAGGGCATTTCTGTAATGCATGCAATTTGTAATGCTTATCCATGACTTATCAATGAAGCGAGATATTTCAATTATTTTTAGCCTTGAACAAACATATTTTTTATAGCTTCTTTACACGTTTTGTTCAAACCAAACGCGTTTGTAATTTATGTTCTCCTAAATTACGGATAATGAGAGAGGGGTAGAGATGTGAAACAGATTTGTGTGATTCATCAATATAAATAAGAATAAAAAATTGTGAAATTATAATTGCGAATAAATAAGTATGACACTTACATCAGCTGTACAAGTTTGACACATACAAACAAAAAAAAGAAAAAAAAAAACCTATATAGTCCATATCGCAACCGCTAATGCCCTAACCTGCCCCCAGTCCCACAACCCCGACCGTGGATCTCCCTCCTCGGTCTCCTACGGTAGACTCTCTGAATATCTGGCACTCTCTTCCCTGCATGCGGCCCTCCACTGACTGCCTGTGGAGCCTGTGAGTGTGAGTGTGACCCCCCCTCTCCTGCATCTGATGCCCCTGATCCTGCCTGTGCCTGTAGATCAGATACTGCTGTGAGCTGTGAAACTCCCACTCCCTCGTCTGGTGCAACTGTATCACGATCTGCAGCTGGACCCCGACCTCTGCCTCTGCCCGCACCCCGACCTCGGCCGCGACGTCCCCCACGACCATAACCTCTCCCTCGCGCTCTGGGGGGGGCTCAATATGGGCCTCATCATCAATGTGGGAGATGTCAGTGAGAACTGCATCATGTGTACTCCTGGGCGCCGTCGAAGTAGTCCCCATAAAAGCAGGTGGTAACTGGGTGGGTGGGGTAGCAACATCATGCATGAACCGGGGCGCGGTCGAAGTACTCCCCAGAAAAGTAGGCTGTAACTGGGTTGGTGGGGTAATAACATCATGCATGAAGCGGGGCGGTGACCAATCAGGGTCAGGGTCAGCATGCTGGGTAAGATGTACGTGTGGGGAATATGGAGAAATGTATGGGGTATCATGTGGTGGGGTGACTGAAGTCGAAGGACCTGCTGTGGCTGGCGCTGAACTGGGAGGCACTGACGTGGACGGGACTGATGTGTCTGGAGCAGCTGCTGCACTGTGTACACCGTAGTCCCCAAAATGCAGACGATCTACCCGATGGGCATGCTGGATCCCCTCGTACAATAACTCTTTGATCTCTACAAGGGCCTGCAGACCAAGCTGTCCATCACGTCTGAAAATGGCGTCCTCAGCCAAGTGATATGACCTCCCAGCTCGAACTACCTGGAAAAAAAATCAGATATATTAGGCTATAGTTGACTGAAAATAATCAATTATGATATTAACAATTATCGGAGATATAGTACGATACTCACCAATGCCTCGAGAGAAGGCCCAACTCCCTGATATCCGGCCTCAGACAGGTGGCTTGGATTACCGACAAGTAGGTGTGTATGTCGCCGATACCACAACATGTAAGGGTCGGGAGAAGGGAGGACCCCGTCGCTCTAGTCAGCCTGTACAATAGTGTCGCGACGGGCATTCCACAACTGTATATATCGCATATGATGCTGACTCCAATCAGTGCTGGCTCGGCCACGTCTATCCGTCGCATGCAACCGCCACTCGGTGTCACACCGATCCGGCACGGCCTGGACCCGACCAAACTGTCGGAGGACACGATCAGGGAGATGCCACTCAACCACGTCAAAACAAATGAGTGGTACTCTCGCCATCCATATATCCTCACCTAGGCGGCAGTAGTCTGGGAGCGTCTGGAGGACATCAGCATAAGGCTGCCAGATAAACTACAATAACGACAAGTCTATTAAAAATCGCTCATAAACATATACAGTCCATATGACAATTAAAATTTAGGTATTTAAATTTGATACCTCGCCGTCTATCATCCGGTCAAGCTGGTCTCTATACACGACCACTATGTGGGTCGATACGACCTCGTGGCTCATGTCAACCCTCCACCGGCTACCTCGAGGTCCGGCCGGCATCTGCATGTCTCCCTGCCCGATGGGAACCTCACCAGGAGCAACTAGTTGCCGCCTAGACGGGGCAATGCGAATCAATCTCTCCCACGCCCAAATCTGCAATAGTTTGAACGCAATTACAATATTGATATATGCCATACAATATGAATTGACATGTAATAAAATTCTTACTAACCTGTAGCAAGACAAGGGGTCCTTCGATCTGAGTCACACCCACCTGAGTGGCTCGACATAACATCCTATACAAGCATGCCAAAGCCGCGGCGCCCCAGCTGTACTGGCCAATGACGTCAATGTCTCTCAACAGTGGCAAATACATCAGCTTGAGCAGGTTCTGTGACTTATCAGGGAGAAGTACCCCCCCAATAAGCCACAGAATATGTGCTCGCGCATGCTGCTGTACTAACTCATCTGCAGCATGATCTGGAAAATCGCCCTAAAAATGCTCCGACAGCCACCTTACCCTCACTCTACCTGCCTGTAAGTCTGCAGGTGTAGGTGCTACTCCCAATAGCTCAGCACATAGCGCTATCCACTGCTCCGTCGTCAATGATGGGTCAAGTCCAGTAACTGCTCGCCCATCAATCCGTAGACCGTATAGGACAGATACGTCTTGCAATGTGACGGTGGCCTCACCGGTCGAGAAATGAAATGTATGAGTCTCTGTGCGCCATCTCTCGACGAGAGCAGTAATGAGTGGGTGGTCCAGTCTGATATGGCCTATACGATATACACCATAGAATCCCGCGCGTAGTAGACACTGCAAGACTCTATGGTCCAATGGACGATCCCACAGGCCGGAATCTCCCCGTCGGCATGCCATCACGGTGCGTGACTGGTCCTGCATAACAGAATGAGTATTTTAAATTATAGCATTATCAAGGAAATCAAAAACAAAATGCAGTGTATTTTCATTGTACGCGTAAAGTCCAACAAACGTTATTGCATACCGGGTCCTCCCATATACTGTCAGCCCGATGTGGATGACTCAAAAGGGGGACCTCATCAGGTAGATGTGCCATGAAGCCTGTACAGTTGAAAAACAAATACATTTTGAAGAATTGTATTGGTGAGCATGTAATTTAACTATATCAATTAAGCTCAAATTATTATGTACATGACGACTTGGAAAATAAATGTGGTCGATTATTTTAAAAGTATAAATTTGTGTGCCATTAACATGGAAGCAATTAACTAAAATCAGAATTTTGCATATTATGTGCCATTAAATATGATAAGCAATTCAACATAACCTATCGTTATCTATGCTTCGGACTAATATAAAAATCTTTTACAAAGTCATTTTACGATCTCAGTTACATAAACTTAATAATGACCAATAACATGTGGATAGTTTTTGTATGTCAATATTTACAAACAAAATGGAATGATCATTTTTTTTTCAAAACTTCATTATTGATTTTGGCATATTTGACATAACCTCATTATTGATTTTGACATATTTGACAAAATTCGTTACATTTATGGCATATTCGACAACTTCATTATTGATTTTGTAATTTTTGTTTTGCAATAAAGTATAAAATTTGTAAATTACGTACATGTAATTCATAAATTCTAAATGTACAAAATGCTTGAATCAGTCGAAATATTAAAATCTTAAAATGAAAGAAGAACTATGTGATTTTAAATAAAATTCTGTAATAAACATTTTCAATGAAGTAGAGAATAAAAACTATGATAGTTGTAAATTTTGTCAAGCAAATAAAACAATTACAATATATAAAGAATTAAACAATAGAAATGATCTATTACAAATAAAAAATGTTCTATTAAATGTATGACCCCGTTTACAAATAATGAATTACAAAAGAAAAGAAAATGATCTATTACAAATAAAGAATTACAAAAAGATCTATTACAATATGTAAGTATTACATAGTCTTCATCGACCAAGTCGCGCCGGACATGTTCGCCTGTCATGACCTGTCTGCTGGCACTCACTGCAACGAGCGGTCAAACGCCTATCTGATATGTCCATCTCATTCGGAATACGAGACATAGATGCACAACCCCGTTTCACTTGTCGCAGACGCAGTACATTAGGCATTAAAGTCCACTGCGGATCAGCCCAATAATCTTGATGCGGTATTGGATTGAATTTAGTTTCCCAAACCCTCATGTATACAGGAAGCCTATATACTAGATCAACGTACTCGAATGGATTGTCACCGCATTCAGACATTACAGCGAGCATATGAGAACATGGATAGTGTCGTATCTCATATTTCCCACAACTGCACGTGGGTTGATTCATCCGCACAATTTGTGTATTGCGACCTCGTCCATGGCGAAAAGATGTTTGCACCTCAAACACGCGGCGTGGCCTATAAAAAAATTGTAATAGAAACTAATGAAGTTCATGTTTTTAGGTGTAGTTAAATTGACAACATAATAACAATAATTTAATTTATATTACAAACTAACCTGTCATATGATATCAACTTGAAAGTATTTGCCCTTGCGATGCCATCCTCAATAGTTTTTTGCATCTCTCTAGGGTATTGGAACTCATTTCGTACATCTAGTTCAGCTTGGGCTCCCATCTCGTCAAAATATTTTACAAGCCGCCGAAATGTAAATTCAACCATAGCTGAGATAGGTAAGTTCCTTGCACCTTTCAAGACGCTATTGAAGCACTCTGCATCATTGCTAGTCAATACCCTCCACCGATGTCCACCGTCATACGAAAGGGCCCACTCCTCAGGATTCATCTTGTAAACCCAAGTGATGGCTTCTTAGTCAATAGCCTGTATTTGTTGTAAGTAACCATTACACTTTCGTCGTTGATGAGCACTTCCTGCTTTCCATAGAAGTTGTTTCAGCTCTTTATTTCTGAACGTAGTGTTAAAGTTACTACAAACATGTCGAAGGCAGTGTCGATGATATCCAACAAATTGGAGCGAGGGATTCAACCAATGCCGCCTCACAGCAGCTAAAATACTCTCAGCTCGATCGGATATCAAAGTCACTCCCTGTCGGTCCATGACAATATGTTCCTTGATATTTAAAATGAAGAACGACCAAGACTCCAAACTCTCCTTGTCGACAACAGCAAATGCAAGTGGTAGTACTTTGCCATTGGCGGTGACAATCGTTGCTACAAGCAACACACCAGTGTATTTCCCGTATAAGAATGTACCATCTATGGTTATAACAGGCCTACAATGTCTGAATCCATCGATGACGGGTTTGAAAGACCAAAAAACAAAGTGGAAGACGGGCATAATGGTTGTATTTCCGGTATATCTATGCTTCCATTGCACGATGGTGCCAGGATTAGATGTTTGTAATGCATACATGAATTTAGACAACATCATATATGATTCATCCCAATCTCCGAATACCATTCTAATTGCCTTTGCCTTTGCATGCCACGCCTTCTTGTAATGTATAGTATAGTTCATGGACTTTTTTATGTCTTCGATGACATTCTTAATGGGCATATCAGGTTCGTTCTGCATACAACAATACCTATGAGTTAGATTATTTTGGTGTGAACACTTTAAAGACACAATTTTGGTGTGAACACTTTAAATAAACAATGTGTATATAAATGTAAACATTTATTTTGTATACTCACCGCAACTTGTCCCAAAAGATGAGAAGCAATGTAATTGGAGCTAATATTTGTGTGGTCCCTGTTCGTTCGTGGGTATAAACAATGGTGAGAACCCCTATACTGCTTTATTTCAAAAAGCCCATGTCTCTTACTAAGAGATGCACGCAACCACCATCTACAGTCGTGCTTGCAAGCACACACCCAAACGTCTCGCTTGGAGGTTACGACTTTATACTCTCGATTATTTGTTGCATGGTACAATTTCACAGCATGTACGAGTTGTTTCTTATCAACGAAAACCATCCCTTTGTCCAACTCTGGATTTTCAACATTCCAGATTCGGTTACGGGGAACGACATCGCGGTTACTAATGTCAAAATCACCACCCATGTGAATGTTTTCAAAGAAAGGGATTTCAGGTCTAGGTGGAATGGGGGCATTCTGAATATCAACGGGAGCGTCGACATCATCTTCTTCATCATCATCATCATCTGATCCGCCCAATAAATTTTCTTCATCACACATTTCATTCTCATCATTGTCTAGGGCGACATCAGGACCGTACATGTCACTGTCAGCAAACTGCACAAAATTAACCGTTTCAGCCATATTACCAGCAACTTCAACTGGAGTCGTATGATGGCTATAGGTGGGCACATCTTGGGTGTTATTGTGAAATTCAGTCTCGTATCCACCATGTGAACTTGATTCTCCACCATGGCCATGAAATGTCTGTTGTGTGTAGCCAGCTGCATAACATTCATTTGATTCATACATAGGAGCCTGAAATGCTGTCGTGTCAACCCCATGTGTCAGCAATGTAGTGAACGGATGCGAATCCATCTGTGTTATATTCGGAAGATTCTGTACAACCTCTTTCTGAATGTACACTTCCAAACAATTTGGTGGTTCGAAATTTCCACCGATACTTAAAACGGTGTTCAACGCCTCATCGTCATTTATCGGTAATATTTTGTATTTGCTGGTTGCTTGCCACTGGCGATAAGGATATCTACATTTGAAGATCAATCGGACTGTTTCCCCGCAACTTGCGACCTTGGACATAAACATCTCTTCCAAATTGCCAAGTGTGGTGCCAAGTTGCACCCTATATATCCCTTTCGGCTCAGCATCATATGACACACCTTCATCGGGATCCCGAATTATGTTTCCCCCCAGTAAAAGATAATTGGAACAGTTGCCATGTACTTGCTTCAATGAAACAATAAATATTAAAATATCAACAATATACATATATCGAATTGTACTTGTAAAATAAACATTAAAATTTGCAGAAGCCACAAATAAAAGCAACCCTCTAATTTTTTATCAATTTATATTTTCCAGGGTTGAAGGAACTGTAGAGGTGAAACATTAATTCAATTTGTATTTTGTCAACTATATATTTGTGTCTCGACTTGATTATTACTGTTTATTTTCTCATTTTTTTCACTTATTTTTATTCGTATAACAGAACAGCTGAGATTTCATCTATACGTGGAGTTATAGATTGTGTCTCATTTACTTCCTATGTGAAGACTCTTATCTTTTCAACGTGAATGCTCTTTGTTGTCATTGCTCTATTGTCTTAATCTAAAAAACACATAACAAGAAGTATACTTGTTGTCGTAATTCTTTCGAATTAGTGGCGAAAAATAAAATAGGTTGAGAGATATTTAGTAGAGGGTGACGCGATTGATTTGGACAATATAAAATACAGAGTGCAAACATTGAGAGAGATTTTTTTAACCTGGTGATGTAATTGTTCAGATTTATGGAAAATATAAGTTAATTTGATTTGCTCCAACTTGTGCCATTACGGACCTTAATGACAAAGTTATTTCCTATGTGAACTAGTAACCCTCGTCCATTTTGTAGAGGGCATAGAGGCTTTCTTATAAAATTAAAACAAAAAACTGATTTTGGATCATTTTGGATCGTTCTGAAAAGTAAGAAAAAAATTAAATTTATTTACTCCTTTTTTTTCTTACACATACAAAAACAAAAAAATAATTACAGAGATAATTTATAATGGCTAAAAATTAGAGATAATTAAATTGAAGTTGGTGGTTAAATGTATGGACTACATTTTGGATAGTTATCCATGTGAATCTATCGGGCCATCCGTACCAATTATTTGGTATTACAAAACACATGCTTACCCATCAAAGTGCCAATTTTTTTTTTTCCCCTTCTTGCGTACGAAATTGCTATGGACTATTAATTAAAATAATTTATTACTCTTTTCATGCATATATTGTAACTACTCTAATAATGACTTCTAATTATACAAACATGAATAAACATTATTAAAACATAATGTTTAGATTTTCCTTTTCAATGGTAGTGGACAATCACAAAGTGAAAAAGGCGATAAGTCAGTTCGTTCAATACCCATTTCAAAAACTTTTTCAAATTTTCTTCAGTTTTCTGAGAAAATTTTAATTTGTACTAGAATACTATTATATGTATTACAAATTCAGCTCATTAAATTTTTTAATCATATTTTGGCTGCCTGACCCCAAATATAGTGAAATAAACCAAACGAAATTAAACCAAATTTTTTTTTTAAAAATCAAATAGAGCCAAATTTAAATATTTTGAGAAACCAATAAAAATATTTCTTTTTAATAAAATAGAGTCAAAATTAAATATTTTGAGAAACCAATAAAAATATTTCTTTTTAATAAAATAGAGTCACAATTAAATATTTCAGAGAACATGATCTTTTATTTGAGAGAACATGATCTTTTCATGGAGAGAAAATTAAATATTTTTTTAATCAAATACATTCAAAATTAAATATTTTTTTGTTTAATAATTATATTTTGTAGAAATTAGACATTAACAATTTCTGAACCATAATTTGATTCAAAAAATGTAGATATTTTGATTCACAAGCATAATTTCAAAATTTCAATTTCTGATTTCAAATTTCAAAATATAGACATTTCATAATTCTAATTCAACAATTCTCAATTACATGAATTTCGTAATATGACATTAACAATTACGAATTATATGAATTACAATTTTTACTAATTTTATTCTTAATTAAACAAAATTACTTTTAAAACCATAATTTGAAACCCTAATTTCCTTTTAATTCCTGTTAACAAGCAAAAAAAAAAAAAAAAACTCACAAGCATCATTTCAAAATTCCATTTTCTGATTTCAAATTTCAAAATATAGACATTTCATAATTTCAAATCAACAATTCTCAAATACATGAATTTCATAATATGACATTAACAATTATCAATTATATGAATTTCAGATTTTTTAATCGCAATTCTTAATTAAAAAAAATTACTTTTAAAACCCTAATTTCCTTTTAATTCCTCTTCACAAGCAAAAAAAAAACAATTTCCAATTCAACAAATGTACGTTGGTTTATTCAATATTCAAAATATAGACATTTTGATTCACAAGCATAATTTCAAAATTCCAATTCCTGATTTCAAATTTAAAAATATAAACATTTCGTCATTTCAATTCTCAATTCTCAATTATATGAATTTCATAATATGACATTAACAATTATCAATTATATGAATTGATGATTTACGAATTTCATCATTCCAAATTTCAATTCTCAATTCTCATATTTATGTTTTATTTAAAAAATTCAAAAAATTAAAAAAATTCCAAACCCGATTTATGGTTCAAAAGCATAAAAATTCAAAAGCATTAGAACCCTTAATAATGTGAACCCTAAAATGACATCCTAGTTTGAACAATCCTAATAATGTGAACAATCTGATATCGAACCCTAATTTCATCACCACAACCACACTGACAAAGCATAAACATTCATAACCATATTCAATTCACAAGCAACATCCAAAAATTCAAAAGCAAAAAAATTCCACAAATTCAAAACCATTCGCATTTCTGATTTCCAAACCCTGATTTCTGATTTCAAAAAATTCCAAACCCTAATTTCATAACCACAATGATAAAAACCCTAACACATTTAATAATTCACATGTAAAACCCTAACATTGACAGAAAAATACAACACATTTACAAACACAAAAAATAAATACATAAAATTAGGGTTAATGTCATACCACGGAGAGAGAGAGAGAGAGCAGAGACAGAGAGTGAGAGCAGAGACCGAGAGCAGAGAGCAGAGACCGAGAGCAGAGAGCGAGAGCGAGCTGAGATGAGAGCTGAGATGGAGGAGGGTGAGAGATGGAGAGTGAGCTGAGAGCGAGATGGAGAGAGCAAGACCTGAAAAACCTAAGTCTGAAAAACATATGCAAATGAGGGGGGGGGGCTTCGTATATATGAGGGACATTAAAAACGCTGATTGAAAAAGCGTTTTCATTTAAGTGAACTCGCTATTAGCAATAGCGTTTTTCTGGCAAAAAATTTTTGTGTAAAATCGCTATTAGAAATAGCGTTTTCTGGCAAAATAGTTTTGTGTAAAAAGCGCTGTTCTTAACAGCGTTTTCCTTGGGAAAAAAATTAACCCTAGAAGCACTATCTGTAACAGCGACTTCTTAATCAAAGTCGCTATTTGTAATAGCGATTTTCCTGTTCATCTACTTTTGCGCTCCTAACAGTAAAAGCGCGAATAGTAATGGCGCTTTAGCTTAGTTTTGGAATTCCGTCAGAAGTTGGCCTAGTTTTGGAAATACAATGTAAAAAAGGCTTATATTGGGAAAAGCCTCTATTAAAACATAAAATAAAATAAATTTAATAATATAAATATTATATTTAAATTAAAATTATTTTATTTTTTTCTCATAAAATTATAAAAAAGCTAAAAAATCTTTTAAAACTTGAAATAGTTAAAAAAATCATGTTAAAAAGTTCTTCCTAAACAAAGATTGTTTATTTCGGTAATTTAAATGGTTGAATGTGTTAATTTATTTCGATAATTTAAATTATTTATTTTATAAAATTTATTTATATAAAATGAGAAATGATTCTTATAAGTTAGTAATGTGTCAACAAGATAACTGATTGATAATTAGAGAATAAATGAGAGAGAGAATTAACTTAAATATATAATAGAGTACGGTCTAAAAAGTAAGTCTAATTTTTTAGCTGAATAATAATACTCATATAAAAATGAATATTGTATAATTTTTGAATGGACAACAGATAAGTGCCTATCATTCTTCAAAGTTCTTCGGCAAACTTTTGAATGGACAACTGAATCTGAAGAAGCTTTTCAGCAGTTGAAGCAGTTCATGGCAAATCCCCCCTCCTTTCACAAGCAATTACGGGCGAGCCCCTCTTCCTCTATTTAGCCGTCTCAAGCACCACAGTCAGTGCAGCTCTTATCAGGGAGGACGACTCTGTCTAACGACCGGTCTACTACATCAGTCAGGCTCTCCGGGGAGCAGAGCAGAGCAGAATTACCCGCTGCTAGAAAAATTGTCCCTGGCCTTGGTCACCGCCTCCAGACGGCTCCGTTCTTACTTCTAGGCCCATTCCATAGTGGTTCTCACCGACCAACCCTTGAAGAAGGTCATACAGCAACCAGAACTTTCCGGCAGACTCATGCAGTGGTCAGTGGAACTCAGTCAGTTTGACATCTCCTACCGGCCTCGAACAGCAATTAAGGGATAGGCTGTCGCGGATTTCATCATGGAATTCACTAATCCTACCCCAACCGCTGTGCCCCCACCTCCACCAACCCCTACCGAGCTAGAAGACCCGTATTCATGAACTCTTAACGTGGACGGATCATCCCGTAGGGAAGGTAGTGGGGCTGGCCTCATTCTCACCGCCACTGAGGGTGGCTATTTCAAATGTGCTCTCCGTTTCTTGTTTAATGCCAATAACAATGAGGCCGAATATGAGGCATTGATAGCAGGACTCCGCCTTGCCAAGGACATTGGAGTCAGCCACATCCGGGTGTTCAGCGACTCCCAGCTTATCGTCGGCCAGATTACGGGGGAATTCGATGCCAAGGAGGACACAATGCGGGCTTACAGGGATATGGCCCTCCCCCTTGTTCGCCTCTTCAATACCTTTCACATCAAGCACATACCTCGGGCGAAAAACTCCAAGGTAGATGAGATGGCTCAGTTGGCCTCTGCAGACTAGTCCGACCTCAGCCACGGTGTCCGCCTCAAATACCTAGCCCACCTGGCCATCTCACCTGACTTACAAGAAGTGCAGTTCCTCCAAAACGAACCTATCCCTTGGGCGTCCGATATCTTCTTATTTTTGACAACGGGGGAACTCCTAGATGACCAACAGTAGGCTGCCAAAGTCAGGGCCCGGTCGTTCAATTACATCCTGGTTAGTGACGTTTTGTACAAACGTGGTTTTTCACGCCCATACCTGCGATGCCTCAATTCGGCTCAAGCAACCTATGCAATGCGGGAAATCCATGAGGGAATTTGTGGTAATCATTCGGGCGGCAGGTCTCTAGCCCACAAAATACTTCGTACTGGTTATTTCTGGCCAACTCTCAATCAAGATGCGACTGATTTCGTGCTCAAATGTGATAAGTGTCAACGTTTTGCCAACATCCCCCATGCTCCTCCTACAGAGTTGATCACACTTTGCAGCCCTTATCCGTTTGCCAAATGGGGGATCGACTTGGTCGGTCCACTCCCCACCGGCTGAGGTCAGACCAAGTTCACGATCGTCGCCATTGATTACTTCACCAAGTGGGTAGAGGCAGAACCCCTTGCCACCATTACCGAGCAGAACATAACCAAGTTCATCTGGCAGCCGATCGTTTGTAGATTTGGCATCCCTTAGGCCATCGTCTCCGACAACGGCAAACAATTTGACAACGCCAAGTACAGGAAGTTCTGTGCCGACCTCCAAATTTAACCATGTTTCTCTTCCCCCGGTCATCTCCAGGCCAATGGCCAAGTCGAGGTCACCAACCGTTCCCTCTTGAAGATCATCAAAACTAAGCTCGAAGCTGCTAAAGGACTTTGGGCTGAGGAACTACCGAATGTACTCTAGGCTTACCGAACTACAACTCGGACTCTCACTGGGGAAACCCCTTTTCGCTTAACATACGGCGCTGAGGCGGTTATTCCAGTAGAAGTCGGTCTGCCTACCTCTAGGGTTTTACATCTGGATCCAGCACAAACCGAAGAGCTCTGTCGGGTAAACCTGGACCTAATCGAAGAACTCAGAGAGACCACCGCTATCAGACTGGCCTTATACCAACAGAAAATGAGAACACACTATAACCGGAAAGTCCGACCAAGGGAGTTCGCTGTAGGGGACCTTGTCGTGAGAGAAGCAACTCTTACCACCAAAAATCCGACTGAGGGTAAACTGGCAGCCAAATGGGAGGGACCTTACGTTGTGAAAGCCAGACCACGTCCGGGCACCTACCGACTTCAGGATATGGAAGGTCGAGACCTCCTCCACCCATGGAACGCCGAACACCTGAAACATTACTTTCAATAAGCTCCTACTTTTGTATCGCTCAGTTATTGTATTTTTTTTTTCGGCAAATTTACACATTCTTGATATCTCCTTACGTAATGTAACTTTTTAATTAATTGGGTTACACTTCCCCTGCCATCAATTATGTATCTCAGTTATCTGTATGATGTCTCAATGACGTTTTGATTACAGCACTCATGCAAAGCCTCAGCCAGACTGAGCATCATAAAGCCTTAGCTAGACTGAGCATCATAAAGCCTCAGCCAGACTGAGCATAAAAAAGCCTCAGCTAGACTGAGCATCATAAAGCTTCGTCCAGACTGAGCATCAAAAAGCCTCAGCCAGACTGAGCATCATAAAGCCTCAGCCAGACTGAGCATCAAAAAGCCTCAGCCAGACTGAGCATCAAAAAGTCTCAGCCAGACTGAACATCAAAAAGCCTTAGCCAGACTGAGCATCATAAAGCCTCAGCTAGACTGAGCATGAAGCACTCGGCCATACCAAGCCTCAGCCAGCCTAAGCATCACAAGTCTCAGCCGGACCGAGCGCCACAATTTCAGGTTCAGACTGAGTTCCTTACGACGTCAGTGAATCATAGCTTAGCCCCAACTGAGCACGCGTGCAGGGCTCGGTCAAAGCCATCTATGCAAACTTCATGCTTGTGGAATTAGTAGACACACTTGGTCATAATTCCAAGTCCAAGTCTTTATACCACTCTTTGCTTAGTCAAATTCCAAAGACGTTCTTACACGTTTTCTTTACAAGTCAGGTTATTTTCTTACAAGCCAAGCCTCACTCCAATAAACCACTAATCTACTTCAGCAGTGTGGCAAACACAAACTTATAATTTTATTACATTTTAAATTTCACTGTGCATTGAGGAGTTCTTACCTTTACTCTGCATTGAGTCTTTATTACAAGTTCAATTTTACTCTGCATTGAGGAGTTCTTAACTTCACTCTGCATTGAGTTTTTATTACAACTTCAACTTCACTTTACACTGAGGAGTTCTTATATTTAGTTCTTATTACAAGTTTAACTTCACTTTGCACTTCACAATGAGTTATACACCTGTTTCGCCCACGCCTCATTCATTTCAGCTGCACAAGCACAGACAATCAAACGAAAACATAATTGCCATTTTATTTATTCAGAAATTTGTACATGAGTTCATTACAGCCATTCAAAAAAAACAAAAAAAAAAACAAAAAAAAAACTCTCTTAAGGACAAACTTTCTTCACTTCATTCATTCCTCCTCACTGGAGACAAGGTCTTCTTCTTCAATACCCTCATCCAGGGGGGTCTGGGCCACATCATCTTCACCAATTGTTACACTACTGAGGTCTAAGTCTGGGAACAGTTCTTCAGCCCTACGCTTGAACATTTTCCAGCCACTATCCCAGAACTCAGCCATTTCGTGTTTATAGAGGTTTGACTGCTGGAAGCTCTCAATCACTTCCGCTTCAGTTCTGCCCCCAGCGGTCGTCCTCGATGGGCCCGCCCCCCCAAACTCCTCCCTCGTCAAGCTGTTGGCGACCACAGCACCCACTGCCATCTGAAACTCAGCAGACCCCTTGAATTGATCCACTGCTGCCATATACAGATCGGGGAAAGCCGCCCTTTCAGAGGCTGCTTTCGCCCTCTCTTCGTCCAGCTCCCTCTGCAGAGTCGCCGTTTCAAAGGCTGCCTTTGCCCTCTCTTCCTCTCACTCCTTCTTCAGGGACGCCCTTTCAGCAGTTGCTGTGGCTCTCTCTGCCTCCAACTCCTTCTGAAGGCTCTCCCTCTCTTCCAGTGCCTTTGCACGCTCGCCCTCCAGCTCCTTCTGCAGATCGCTAATCTTCACGTCTGCCTCATCCTTCTACCTGACCAGCTCTTCATTACTGCTCATCGCCTCTTCATGCCGTTCGACCGCGACCGCGCAGGCTTTTTGAGCATCATCCAATCTCTTCTGCTTGCCAGCCAGTTGGAACTCGAGCGACACAACCTAGCGGCGTGTGTTCTCCAGCTCCACCTTGACCGTTTGCAGCTCAGCCTGGGCACTCTCCCAGTTTGCGCTCTCCCTCTTCAACCTTTCAAGTTGAGTCTTGGCCTCATCTGCCTTGAGCTTTGCAGCCCAGCCTTCCTCAGCAGAGCCCCTACTAAGGTGGTTACCTCCATTTGAGCAGAGCATAACCCCCTCAGCAGTTCAGCCTCATTGAATTTGGCTGCTGAGCGCAAGGCTGCCTCTTCTACAATCCCCACAAGGCGATCTGCCCCTGCCCTGGCTGGGCCTTCTTCTCCCTCTAGCCGCCTAGCCACCGCACAAGCATGGTAGATCGCAGTAGCCAAACTGACTCCCGCTCCTTGGGGTGTAGGAGCCCCCTGGGACTGTTCTTCCCTCCTTGGCTCAGGGCCAGTCGCCCCACCTTTTACTTGCACTTTAGGGGCGACTCTCGCCACCCCCGCGGCGATCGCCGCCACTATTGGAACGATTTCCATACCCTCTGAGGCAATGTCCACCACTTCTGGGACAATTACTCTTCCTGGGGTCTCCTTCACTTCCCCCCCTCTGCCCCTTTGCCATACTGGTCTCTTCTGCCCTCACTTCCCTCTTCCTCTTCTGGGCAGGCTCTTCTTCTTCACTCCTCCTCACTCTCCTCTTCTTCTTCACTACGCCTAACACCTCCATCTCCTTCAAAGACCTCTCCTTCAAAGGATCTGTTGGGGGCGGTCGTGGTACAAATTCACCTAAGTTTTTTTCCCCCAAGAGTTTGGGGCGAGGACGGATCCGCTCCCTTGCAACCGGCCTTGGCGGTCGGTCTTCCTAAGATTCTTTGAATTTTTGAGCTTTGGCAAGGATGGTCTGATCCTCCGCCTCTTGAGCCTTTCTCCTAGCCTCTAACTTCGCTCGGTCGAGGTCCCCACCGCTCGGTTGTGGACCCAACCCCGCCTTAAACAAAGCCGACGGCTGAACGAGCTCGTCCCATCTGACCCCTTCCTTCTCCCTCTATTCCTTTACCCTCTTCACCCTCTCCTCTGCTGCTGCCCCCAGTTTTGGCTCCACAAACTTGGTGGGCACTTTCCAAATGGTGCGCACTCCAACCCTTCCACTGGCAGACATATAGAACCACCGTGGTCTCCATCCCTTGATCGACGACGCAGCCCTGCCACCAGCCCTTTTCCTGCTGCTGCCTGCAGAGTGACTCAAGTCTCTTGCTGCCCTGACGCCTTGTAACATGCGAAGAATTCGTCTACTGTCATGGCCGCCCCTTCGTTCGCCTTCGGCCACGCACTTGCACAGGCCAGTAAGATCTTCCACGCATTGGGCATTAGTTGGCCCGGCGCTACCTTCAAACGATTCAGGACATCTACTACCACTTGCAGCAGGGGCAGCCTCAGTCCTCCCTTCAATGCTTCCTCATAAAGGGCAAACTCCCCTGGCCTGGCGTCAGATGGCCTCTCTGTCGACGTCGGCAACAATAACTCTATTTCAGTAGGCACCTGGTATTTTTTTCGTATAGCCTCCAAATCCGTTGCACTAACCGTTGATCTATTTGCCTTTGTATGCCAGTGATCTGGCTCTGCCTGGTTGATTGGCTTCGGCGCTGCTATCATGGTGGAACCATGGGATCGTACCACCGACTCCCCTCCCCTCTCCATCCTATATTGCTGCGCCAACTCCACTGCGTCATCATCACCAAGTGGATCCACCCTGACATTCGCAGTTTCTTCTTGGGCCATTTCTATGGTATGTCTGCGAATCGTTTCGGATGCAGGTGCAAGGAAATTGAAAAAGTGTTGCAGAGGTGTTTCGTGAGCAACAAAGGAATTAACACTTGGAATGTTTTGATTTTTTGTAAACAAGTAGGTGAATTGAATGATGCCAAAAGCCCACGGTTTGCTCGTATTCCAAGGATCCCAATTAATTTTCTCCAGTTTGAAAACTTTTCAAATCATCCGCTAAAACTGTCTTTTCAACACCCATAATGACCTATTGTTTCATTTCTGATCTAGCGCCTAATCTCCCCCCCCCCCGGCGGGATGTTGCCACGTGTACGACCACGATCCACTGTCTCCTCTCTTCACCCTGTCTTTTCCACTTCAAATCACTACGTGACACGCCGCCTCTCGAGCCCTACGCCCCTCCACCTCACCCTTCGCAGTTGGCCCCCCTCGCGATCAACCGTTCTCGTATTCGACCATCCCATTCGGCCAACCTCCACGGTCGGCCCCCTTCGCGGTCGGCCCTCCTTGTGGTCGACCCTCCCACTCGGCCAACCTTTGCGGTCGGTCCTCCCCGTGATCGGCCCTTCCACTCGGTCGCCCTGCACGGTCGGACCACCTCCCGGTCGGTTCACCCCCTCGGTCACCCCTGCCGGTCGACCTCCATCCTGCCAATCCCTAACACCCTCATCTACTTCATTAATATTCTCTTCGTTGGACTAAAGCTGCACTCGGGAATGGGGGACTACTGACGTGCATAAGCCCATAAAGGCCACGAACCACTATGAACAATCCAAGTCCATCACTTGGAGCCCAATACATAACCCAGCTGGTGAGGTCCAGGATAGCTGGAGTCCAATATGGCATAAAGAGCCAATGACATTCAGACACACGGCAAGTGAAGGATGAGCCACATCAGCAGATAAAGATCTGCAAAGTTATTGCTACTGTACATCACCATTAATGCAGTCCATCACAACATTTATTACGACAACACCTCTCCGTCGGAACAGGACCTCCTTACCCTGAACAAGGTAAGCTACAGCATAGACTTTCGGCGAGGAGGGCAGGTCGGAAGGGACAGCGAAATGATTATCGAAGGATATAAGCAAACGTTGAAGACAAGAAGAAGGTTAAGCTTTTCTATCTTTAATCTCTCCCTTTACACTCTACTTCTCTTCCTAACTTGCTCGTCGGAGGGTTCACTAGGGGACTATCCCGTTCCCCGTTGAACTTGTTTGCAGGTCATTCGGTGGGCTTGATCATTTGGACCTGGGCTTGAGGAGCTTGGACCAGTCCGATCCATTCACTGGGACAAACTGTATCATCGATTTTCATTTTAAAAAATAAAATAAAATTGAAACTAAAAAATGTGTAGTCACATAATTTTTTTTTCCTGCTTTTTTTCTCACTCAACTTCTTCGACCAACACCATTGTCAATTTGTCACCACCACCAACCATCGAATTGATCATTGTTGTCATCTTTGGCCATCTCGTGACTTTGTGGCATTAACCTTCTTTTATTTTCAGTCACAGCATTCATTTACACTTCATTGTTGGCCTGTATTTCCAACATCTCACTGAAGATTCATTTGAAAAGAGTTAATTTAACTTTATTTTTTTTGACTAATTTAATTTGGCTAAATTAATTTTATTTGAGAATTTTTTTTTGACTTTTTTTTTTGATTTAGATGTGATGGTTATAAAAGAACAAGTAAAATAATTATATTTTAAAAATGATATTTTTATTTAATCTATTTTATATTTTTGCGTTTTTTTTTAGTCCCAATTAAGTTGCCAAACGGCAACTAAATATGTTTTACTATTTTTATTTTCATTTGTTTTCGAAAAAGTTATTGTACACATAACATATTTTTTGTTTTTGTTTTTTCTAAATTAAAAGAAAAACAAAAATCTATTTTTTAATTTTTTAAACAAAAATAAAAAAACTGTCATTATTAATAAACGACACCTAAATAATTGGAGAAGTCAAAATCCCTCCATTAGACCATTGTTTGGTAAAAAAAATAGCCTAATTTATTTTTTTTCATAAACTCCCGAAGGAGAAAAAACATAATTGAGTAAGGATAAAATAAAATATATATTTTTTTCTTCTCTTCTTCCTTTGACAATGTTGTCAGTTGTGAACTAGAGTAGTATGTTTCTGTCAAACAGAGTAACATGTTACTGTAAAGCACAGTAACATGATACTATCAAATAGAATAACATGTTACCGTTACTGTTTACATCAATTTCAACGGTAATAAATTTTTTTTATAAAGAATTTCATAATCAACATGGTCTTATTTGATAGATCTTGATGAGAGAATTTTAAAAATATTAATTTTATTAAAAATCGACATTTACATCAAAAGTAATATTATTTTAAATTTTAATATTTTGATAATAGTGATATTTGTTGGACTTTTCAAGAAATTTTTTTTGTGACTGCTCTTAATGCATTAAAATTTTGAATAATGCTTGAGAGCTCGAAAATGAGCCCCCCTAATCCCCCCTAATGCCCAAAACGACGTCGTTTTGGGCATTAGGCTTTTTTTTTTTTTTTTCCTGCCATTTTCGTTCGACCTGCAGGGGAGAGGGAGGAGAGGGAGAGGAAGAGAAAGAGGGAGAGGGAGAGGGAGAGAAAGAGGTCGCCGTCGCCGTCGTCTCCGATCCGTCGCAGAACCGTCGCTGATCGCCGCGCCTCCGCCTCCGTCGCCGATCGCCATGCCTCTGCTCGTCGCCTCTGCCATCACCGATCGCCACGCCCCCCGCCTCCGCCTCCAGCCCATTTTTTAGGCCCCTACAGTCCCCCTCCCCCTCCCCCTCCCCCTCCGTCTTCTTCTTCCTTCTGCTGAAAAAAAAAAAAAAAAGAAATTCGAGGCATTCGGGGGAGCTCAGATTCGAGCTCCCTAGCACGACTCTAAAATTTTATTATGAAGGGGTTTTGATCAAACTCCCTAATAATTGTATCTTCAATCAATAATATTTTGTGTTTTTTAAAATTATTTATTTATTTATTTTTTGGAAACAACTTGTCAGAGCCATGTGAAAAAATTAATTATAAAAACATAAAAAATTATAATTTTACTTTTTAATATTTATAATATTTATCACTAATTTAAAAAATAATTTTTTAAACATCAACTGAACTGAAGTGTAATTTTCGCTTTTGTTATTGAGTTATTTAAATACATGTACTCTTATTATCGTTGTAGTAAACCATTATTGTAAAATATTTGAAACACTAGATAGTTATTCCAATCGAATAGAATTTAATCTCCTCCCAGCAAAAATTATTGATTAATTTTGAAATACACGTAATCATATTTTAAATTAATCATAAATTATTATATTTTTTAATATTCTCTAATCACTAAATATAAAATTATGGAGGTTACCTATTCACTAATCACAATAGAGATGACCAACCAATAACTTCTTCTCTCTGAGAGGAAGTTGATGAGAAGTTGGCACGTGTCGGTTTTTGGTTAATGAAAGCTTATTAGGGTTTTCTGTCAAGGCAGCGGGTTTGTCTAAGCAATGCGATGCGTGTCAAACTTATCTTGGAGCTGGTATAGGGTGTAGACGTGATTACCTGATATTAGGTGGACTGGGAAAATGCTATGAACCCTAAAAGGCAATGACACATATTACTAAAAGTAGTATTCTAAAGCATTACTAATGAGTTGATACACACTTAAAAAAAATAAAAAATAATCCGGACCCCTTCTCCCCCACTCTCACACACACGTAAGGGTTAGTGATTGGAGGAGAAGGAAAAAAAAAAAAAAAACCAATGGGAGCCAGTGGGGTTGTGGAGGTGACCTCTGTGGGGTCTTAATCACTTCCGAAAAAAAAGCACAAGAGCACTGTAGCAGTGGATGGAACCCACTGTCACATCATTAGTGATACCACTAATTAGTGATCTAAATCATTTTTTGAATCCTAAATAATCCATTAAATATTTTATCAAATCTTTTACATAAGTATAGAATTCACACAAATCTACGTAAATTTAAATCCCACACTCATATAAAAAGTTTAATAAAATATTTAATAGGCTATTTAGGCTCTCTATTGAGCCAATATGAATATCATGAATATGACGAAAGGGTTTCGAAGCTGGACATGAGCACATGGGTTTTTGTCCTATGTGGTGCCAAGTAGTAGCAAATGTTGTGACGGAGTAGGTTAAAATAATTTATTCAAATATAAAATAAATTAAATAATTAATAAAATAAAATATCACATTTAAATATAATAATTATATGTCCCTTAAAAAATTAAATTTTTTAAAAGGGACCAATAAATTATGAGGGAGGGAGTAAGATATATAGATAAATTATATTTTACTTCTTTTATGTTTGATTATTTTAAAATTTGTTTGATTATTATTTCTTTTGAATTTTTATGTTTTAATTTTTTTAGTTTTTATCTAAAATTAAATAAAAAATATCACATTAATTATTATAAAAATATAATATTATATTAATATTTAGATTTATGTTATATATGTGAGTTATATATTATAAAATATTTTTATGACATGTGATTATTAATTTTTAATTTTGAATATGAATTACGGTAGTGATTGGGGGCCCGAAAACGGGACGCCCCGAATGTCCCTAATTTTTTTTTTCTTTTCAGCAGAAGAAAGGAGGAAGACGAAGAAGGGAAGGGAGGGGAGGAGGGGAGGAAGGACTGGAGGGGGCCTAAAAAATGGAGGAGGAGGGGTTGAGGCGAGGTAGAAGCGATCAGCGGAGGCGACACGACCTCTTTCTCTCTTTCTCTCCCTCTCCCTCTCCCTCTTCCTCTGCATTGTAGAGGTCGAAAATGACAGAAAAAAAGAAAAAAAAAAGAAAAAAAAAACGAAATGCCTAAAACGATGTCATTTTGGACATTTGGGGCAAGCAGATTCGGGCCACAAAATATTTTCCTATGAATTAATTTAAAAAATTTAAACAAGTAAAGGTTAAAATGACAGAAAAAAAAAGTCAAACATAAAACAAAAATGTGTAATTTATCCTATATTATTGGATGTCCGTACGATGATGGTGGACCCCGATGATGGGAGTGGAGAACGAACATAGGTTAGGTTTTGACAGGTGTACGTTGCTTATTGTCTTCTGTAGTACACTGGATAACATATTTGGGGAGTTTGGGAATCACTCTGGGCTTCCTCCATAATAATGGGTAATACACTGGTCTTTCATAGCAATTGGGCTGAAGAACCGGTCTCAAGTCCACTTCTTGTACATTGTAATAAATCTTAGATTGGGCTTCCCTCCGATCGGATCATCAATTGAAAGATATTGTTGAGTTTATGAAGATCCATTGTGGATCTCGTTTTGATAATGTGAACCTTTTAATGTATAGAACTCATCGAGTACTATATGTCTGTAAAAAATTATGTTGATCGGATATCGACAGCTATTTCATCGGATCAGATTTCTGTCAACCGTTTATTTTTTTTTTACCATCCAATTTTTTTATTATACAAAACTGATTTGATCACGTAATTATCAATATTCGATCAATGTGAATTTTAACAGACATATAGTACTCGACGAAATCTACACATTGTACGGTTCAGATTATCGAAACGGGACTCGTGGTGAATCTCCATAAGCCCAACATTACTATCTAGTTTGATCATTAGAGTATGAGATTGGAATTATCAATCCGTGGGCCTAATAATCATGTGTTTGTTTTGAAATTTTGTTTTAGGATTATTAATCTAATAGATAATTAATCCAACAAATTTGTAGGATTATTAGTAATGGGGTAAGAGTGAGATTATATATATTGAGTTGAGAAATAAAATAAAAAAACTCTTTTATCTTCGTAAGTTTTCTTATCCAATACAAATCTAACAATGGACAAGAGAATAATTTATTCTACTAATTCAATTGGACCACACTAAATTGATGGAACTATTAATACCTTCATTATTAGTCTTGTGAATCAAATATGGCTAAAGGGTATTATGGTCATTTGTACAACCAAATTAACACTGTTTGGGTTAAATTAACGGGAGGGGAATCTTAACAATGTCAGAAAAAGTAAGAAATTTTTTTGTAATTATTGAAACTATAGGAGAAGATCCTATAATTGTCAGAAACCTCAACCGAGGCTATGAAGCACGGGTACTCCAAAAATAGTGCCGTACGAGTACCGGGTACTTACCGGGTGCGGGTGCGGGTGCGGGTACGCGTACCGGTACGGCAAAAGAAGGTCCGGTACGTTTGGTTCATTCGGGTATGGCATGGGTACGGCACGGGTATGCTATGGGTACGGCGTGGGTACGCCAGAGCCTTTTTTTTTTTTTTTTTTTTTCTACCCTTGCAGATCAGCAATTTGTTTTTTTTTTTGTGCCCTTGTAGATCAGTAATTTTGATGTTTCTTTCCTGTCCTATCTGTCTGTATAAATTGTATAAGCATATCAGCAAATGATTTTGATGTTTTTAAAAAGCAATTTGAACTAAAAAAAATAACAAGGCCTATAAAAGGTAGTTCTGTGTATGAGTATGCATTAGATCCTCCTAGAATTTCTTTATAAAATCTTTAATCATAACAAACTTTTAAAATTTATGCACAAAACATTAAAAATTGATACTGCATTAGTTGATTAATAGTGGTTGGGAATGATGCAATTTTATGTATTATGCAAATTGCAATTGATAACCTGCCCCAATTGAGAATTTTTTTTCCTTTACTGTTGGCAATTAACTTTAAATCTTTCTTTGTTCTCCTGTTTTTTCTTTGGTCTCACCCTATAAAAATAGCAAATTGATGAGCAAAAAGAAAGATTTTAAAAATAAATTATGATCACAAATTTACAGTGCATAACATGTTAAAGTGAGAGATTTCACAAATATTATTTTTAACGCTTGATGGTTTTAAATTATAGGAAAATGAGTAGTTTTTTTTTTAGTTTTGATATTTAATTTTGATTTGTAGGTTGGATCCTTTAATCATAATTATATTTCAAAAAAAAAAATACCGACGTACCGCAGCCGTACCCGTATCGTACTTTTTTTGAATTTTGCCGAATCGGCGTACCCGCACTCGTACCCGTACCGTACTCATACCCGCACCCGTACTTCCTTGAACCGAGGTAACTGTAATTTACTGTGTAAAAAATAATAATAAAATAATAATATTCATTCATAAGAAAAGAAAAACTTCATACGAATGACCAAACTATATTTGGCTATCACAACATGATTAAATAGGAAGTACCTATATATAAAAAATAACAATAGAACAATAATACATTTACAAGAAAAGAAAAATCTCAAATGGAGATTGATAAAGTACCAGTAATAGTCGTATCCGGTTGAGTCATAAGGTTGACATTATTCTCATTAGGTTGTCTTGTTGGCCATTTGTTTTGAACCAACTCTTGGTACTTCCTCCATAGCCAATTCTCATTAGGTTGTCTCGTTGACCGTCTATTTTGAACTAATTCCTTGTACTTCAGCCCGAGCCATGTGAACAAGCGGCTTTTTTGAACTAATTCCTTGTACTTCAGCCCTAGCCATGTGAACAAGCGGCTTACATGAAGCGCAAAAACAAATGTACATATGGCAAACCAATAAAAAAGCGATGAATTGAAACTGACATAACCCCAAGTCTTTGATGGACTTGTCATTCCTAGTATCAACAAATAAGAAAGAGTCATGCTTGTGATTGTGCAAAGCATTGTGAATATCAGCAGCCATAGTAAAACCTTGTTCGTTGAAGGAAATCCGCTTAAAGCCAGAAGGAGAGTGCTCATAGATGCTAGTAAGGAGAAAGTATTGACAAACAAGAAAGTAGGATAATTGCCATCATTATCGGCTAAAATTGATGTCCCGGGCTTATGGGAAGAGTCGTTCATAGTTTGATTACCATTTCCTTGAGGTCCATCTTGCCAAACACTCCCAGGTGGACTTAGTCCAGATTGATAAGCCATAGTTGTTGTCAAAGTGGATGCTGTTATTAAATGTCCGCGTACTTCTCTAAACCACCCTTGATCAACGTCAAAATACTTGTTCCAATACCTTGAAATTGATTTGCATAAATCCAATGGAGTTTGAGGATTATTATTATTATTATTATTATCAGGCAATGTTGGTAGGGGAGTTTCAAGATCCCTAGCTCTTCGAACACCAGCTTGCAGAAGAAGCTCCCGGATTTCCATGTGTTTTAAGTCTCTGTTAGGACACTGCTCGACAACATCCAAAGCTGTAGAATTATTCTTGTTCTTGGTATTGGGATGTTCATTGACACTTTCTACTTGTAACAAGTATTCTATGGTCTGCACGCGTAAAACATCATTTGATGGGAGTTCCAAAAGAAAGAACAAAGATTAAAACAATTAAAACTTAATCAAATCTTGGATTGCATGAGTTACAGTTATCTAACATGTATATGTATTCTTGATTGGTTTGTGTGACAACCTAATTAGAAGGCGCGCGTGAGATCTTCTATTTCCAAATCTCCTCATCCTTAATCATCTACAATAATTAGGTAGGTCTTGAGATTCCAACACATTGAAATTTTCCTATGATCCCATGGTTGTTGATGACTTGGGACAAAGAAAGATGGAGATTTGGAAAGAGAGAATCCTTGGCCTCAAAAGCTGTCCTCTTTGATTTTACTGTGAACTTCATTACTATACTTTTACGTCATTTTATTATGTCAAATATGTTCTAAAAAGATTTAAACCACCTTCATGAATTTTTAGTTTGAAAATGATAAAATCAAAATTTGAAACATCATTTTATATTAATTTTTTTTTTGTATTTTTTTTCTATTTGTATAACATTACTAAGAAAAAAAGCTAAGCATGTGATGTTAAGGAATGATCATAAAAGGCAAATTACACTGGTAGAATTATACACTTTTGGCTCATTTTGGTTACTATAAATTTATGATTTTATCTCAATTTAATCTAATTGATATCACTCGTTAGTGTTTTTAATAAAAACTACACACATGAACACAATTGTAAACTTACTCACTTTATGAGTTACTTCAACCAACTAGTGAGGTGTCATTCAAAACACAATCACATCTCAGAGAAGGATAGAGAGAGAGAAAAACATGTGGAGGGATGAGGCAAGCGGTGGAAATTGGAAGGAAGAAGGCAATCACTAGAGGGTTTCAGGAGAGAAGGCTAGAAGAGGGAAATGGATGCGACGGGAGCGTGGAAGACGAGAGGCATGAGATAAAGGGAATGAAGGAGGAAAGTACTAGATTGGGACGTAGCAATAGGAGTGGCCATTGACCGGCCCGACTGGGAATTACCTAATAAAGGATTTTGTGTCGGTCTAATAAGTTCAGTCCATTCAGAATATTGGGCCTCTTTGTCAGCTTAAACCCTGCTATGGTTTTAATTATATTTTTTAGCTTTATAGTTTGTCCCAAATTTTACTATAATCTTTATATTTTTAATTTAAACAATTTGATCTCCGCACTTCAAATTTATTTTTAATTTTATCCTTTAGTCTAAATTGGATGTTAAAATTAATAATTTTAAAACACTTTTCAATTTTCTAAGGTTCTAATTTAATTATTCCGTCTAAATTGGAAGTTAAAATTAATAATTTTACAACACTTATCAATTTTTTAATATGCACATATAGACAAAATTAAAGAGTAAGTGATTTTGGGAGATGCATGGAGGTGGAGGTGAAATGTCCATTTTCTTCCTACACAATGGTCATATGTTGTGTAGAAAACCATTAGTCATAAAAAAAGGATAAATAAATTATTAATTGAACCAATTCTTGACAAAATCAATTAATTAGGGATAGACATATTATTTTGATAGAGAAAAAAGAAATCACGTGGGGTATCATAGCATTAGTGGGCCTTAGTTCTAAAGTGACTAGTTGATTTAATTCAATTTATAAAAAGAGACCCGCCGTCAAGATACGCAATGAATTTCACCCATACAATTGGAGTATAGTATAATTATCGAAAGATATTTGACATCTCCAAAATTGAGTCCTGCTCTCCTATCCTATGTGAAAAGCAGGTGCGGAACCCCTCCGGTGGTTAATTAGGGATAAACTCAAGTCAATAGGAAGTGTAAAATAAAGGACAAACTATCAATACACTTACGTATAGTTGTTTGAAAGCTGCAGCAAGATGCAAGAGGGTGTTACCATCTTCGTCTGCAGAGTTCAAAAAAGCGACGTCGTTTGGGTTCAGCAATTCATCAACCAAAGTCTTCAAAACCTCCAAACGGTTGTACTTCACACACAAGTGTAGAACAGTGTCTCCTCCTCCTCCTCCTCCTCCTCCTCTTCTGCCGAGTTTCTCACGAATTGACTCGGGCCGAGCCTGAATCAACAGTTTCACGACCTCTACTCTCCCGTTCATGACTGCCAAGTAGAGAGGAGTCCTACCATCTTCGTCTCGAGCTTTGCAAACGGCGTCGTTCGCATTCAACAGCGCACGAACGATCTCAACGTGGCCCGTTGCTGAAGCCAAGTGGAGAGGCGAGCACCGAGTTAAATCGAGCTCGGCAGCGAGTCCGGGTTTTCGACTCAGAATGGCTGTCGTGAAATCGGAGTGACCTCGTAATACTGCAATGTGCAAGGGAGTTTGGTGATGAAAGTTCATGGTCATGAGAGAGACTCTGTCAAGAATGAGTGGATCTTCTTCCTCCAATCTCTCAAATTCAGGTAAACTTCCATTTAGGGATGCTTTGTAGAGCCTTGTCTCCATAATTGTTCTCTCATTCATGTCGATTTTATCGATTGTTCATTTGTAGTAAGGGATTGAACTTTCCACCCTTAGTATTGTAAGTGTAACACCAAATGTGCGTAGCTTTACTTTGTTAGAGTGCATGTCCAAGAAGTTTCCTATAATCGTTGTATCTTATCCTCGAAGACTTGGACGATGACTTAGGACTCGGACTTGGACGATGACTTAGGACTCTGACAATGTTATAATTGTAAACACAAATTTCGTAAGGGCAATTAAGACACAGAATAAATGCATAAATAATTAATTTTATTAATTATAATAAATGGATACAATCCTCTATAAATTTGCTGTATTACAAAAGAATAGATCATCTAATTCGATTTTTGAAACGGTTGCAATCCAAACGGTTGTGAAAGCTGCTTGTTGAACTAGACAAGTTGATGAATTTCTTCAAGTCTTCGAATGGAGAAACATGGAGAAGAGAGGCTTGATCTCGGGTTTGAATAGCTTGATCTCGAATGAGTTTTGAAATGATTTCTTTGAAATGAGAGATCAAATTTGTATTTGTAACTTGAAAGGATTGACATAAGTTTAGAGTGCTTAATAATTCTTCACTTCAAGTTTGAAGGTTTAGAGAGAATTTTAAGAAAAGAATTTGACAGAGTCTTAAAATTACTTAGAAAACTACAAGACCTTAGCAAAATGTCCCTTCTCTCTTTCTCAATAGTGAGAGTCTCTAATTATATGCTACAAGAGAGACAAATTAATTTTGGCAACTCCAAATTTGATTTTAATTTCCAATAAAAGAGAAATTTGTCTCTCATTTTATAGAAATAATTTGCATTGAAATTTGAATTTGAATTTGACTAAATTTTAACAAAATATCTTCATAGGCTCCACACCTTTGGGTTAATCCAATTGTCAAGATGGGTTCACTTTTCTTTTGGTGTGACTTATAATTTAAAATGGGTTGAGATCCATAATTTTGATAGACCCACATCCATTTGAAAATTTTGACTATTTTGATTTTGACTAATTAAGAAAATTTTATTTATCTTGATTAATTAAACGGTGATTAAATTTTTTAAAAATTTTGATGTCTACAAATTGGCTCACTTGAAGACTTAGGCAATATGCTTGTTTACCATCAAGGAAAAGTCTTGAAGTATTTTGTGGACATGGTGGCTTGTTGTAGGCCATGGTTTATTTTTTATTTTTTTTTAAAGCTGGGGACTGGAGCAATGCATGTGAAACAATTCGTGCTTGTGTGAGCATCAAGAACCATAAATACCATTTTCAGCAATGGGCCATTCAAGGAAGTTGATAAGCTTGACCTCCTCTCCAGCATATAATTGAGAATTTTTCACAGTAGTTTTGTGTCAATTTTGATAAAAATCAATTCTTCAATTTGACAACCTTAATTTGAGAGATATTTTGATTCCCCCCGCCCGCGAAATTACATGCACAGCAAGAGGAGCAAATTATTCTTTTGCCACTCTTGCCAAAGTTGGAATGGTCAACTCTTCTTATTTTATTTTATTTTTTTTGTTTTTGTTTTTTGTTAGGATTTATTGTGAAAGAGTATTCTACAAGTATAAATATGCACGAGATGTGCCGCCGATCGAGGAAAGAGCAGCCATTTGGATTTTCAGTCTTGTTTTCCAATTCGTTCCACTGCACAGGTCAACACACAACCATCAAGCTAGGAGTGTGACGTTCCAAAAATCAGAAATATCAGATAATATAATATCTATTAAATATAATTTTTTTTTTTCTAAAGTTACAAGAGTAGGAAACGTTACTAATGAGTTCTTTGATTAATAACCAAGCAATATCCCAGAAAGGTTGGAGGAGTCAAAATAGCCTCCCTTCTAAGTCTAACCACCGTAGATAGCAAAACTACATTTTTGACAGATCTTGACAAGGTATTAACAGATGGCCTACATGAGTTGACGGAGCGTAAGGATAGGTTACAAATGTTATATATATACAAATTACAAAATCATGTTTTAAATATAATATGGGATCTATCACTTACAATCTCAAAACACGTTTAACATAACTAGTTCCTAAATCTCATAGGATAGCCATACGTCCTCAAATACTTCAGCTTTGCCTTCGACCAGCCTAATAGTCTTCAATACCTGGCATGAAACGCCGTGAGTTTTGAATGCCCAATAAACGTGCACACACCCCGTCCCTTTTTCCCAATCCAATACACCATCATATTTATAGCAAGCAAGTAGTGAAACATGATATTCAAGTCAATAACAGCAATTTCAATAATAGAGGAAAGGAACATGTCATTTAATAGATAACAAAGGCTATAATGTTAGTGGTTAGTATTCTAAAAATCCCCTAAAGAGATTCCATCCTCCCAACCACAAGAATTGGACACCGGACTATTCAGAACTCCCTCTTTTGCTGCTTTGTTGCAGAACTAACCTCGAATGCCTACCAACGGTTATATACCGCGTAGCACCAACCACAGGGTCTCAAAAGGGATAGCAAAAAAAAAAAAAGGTTTTATCTCCTGAATCTAACCTTATCCTTCCAAAAAAGTTTTATCATCCTGAATGTCCCATCCGGACCCAACCTTATCTCACCAATCAAACCATCGCAAAGAGTCTGAATACGTCCGTTCCATTCTAGGGTTTACGCGACAACCTCTTGCACAAGACTTAAACTTCAATTAGGGAGCACATCCTATCAATCTATACATAACACATATCATCTCTTCATTATTCAAGTGATCGAAAATCCAATACCATCTCAATTAAGTTTCTCGTTAAGTTAAATGTTTTAAATCAAGTTAGAACAAACTCAACAAGATAGTAATATCCATATAAGTATGAACATCATTAAAATGAAGAAGATAAGGAACATAACGATAACACATGCAATATCATACCAAGGCATGATCATAAAATAATAAGTATATTCATGAACACAAGAGCATAAAACACCCATGCAAAACTAAATTTCCAGATTCAATACCATTTAAATATTAAAATCAAAAGGGCTATTTCAGATATTTCCCGAACCTAGCCTTCGTATGGTTCGTAGAGACTTCAATCTAGTTTTTAGAACATGTTTCGGAAATGTGATAGCTTTTCTAGATTTTTAATTATTTAAGAAATGCTCCAGCACTGTCCAGATTCGTCGATTATTACGAAAATCAGATTTTCTCACAAACCGCTCACTCGTTTTCAATGAAACCAATTTTAGTTGAAAGATAACTCCTTAAGGAAGATTTTTACATAAAATGGAGGTCCAGAAGATTTTTATGTATTTTTATAGAATTTTTGAAAGTTGGCTGTAAAATAGATTTTTCTGGCATAGTTCTTGAAAATAGAAAGTTGATGAAAAAAGAGGTCGGCTAGGGGAAAATTTTCACTTCTCTTGTGATGAAAACATGATAAATAATATGTATTAAACTCAGAAATTTAAGGTGAAGGTGTGCCTTTGGAAATTTTTAGAGTTTGATATGGAAAAAGGTAGTCTTATACCAATTAAGAGAAATACAGGAAGGGTAGAATCAAGGTTCAACTTGTTTCATTTTTAACATGGGAATACTATCAAAACACATTTGTAATGAATGTTTAAAACTTCTAAGAGCATGTATTTGAAAAAGGAAAATAAAAGAGAGAGTTGTGTTGTGGCTTACTTGCTAGGCTAGGCCAAGTTGAACAAGATTGCTCTCCTCTTCCTTCCTCTCCCTCTCAAGACTTTTCTCTTGCTCTCCTTTCTCTCCTCTAGGCTGAATGTAGGTGTGTGTGTGTGTGTTGTTTGTGTATGCTATGCTAAGTGGGTGGTTGTATATATAGACAAATTTGGTGTAAAAAGACACAAAGGCCCATTAGTTGGAATTGGTTTGAAAAGTTTGGATTTACTTGGAGTCTAATGGAATAGGGAGTGATTAGGGGACTTAATTATGTGATTAGACAAGATTTAGTTGGCCTCCAGTTGGAATGGAACTAGGTTGGGAACATAACCCTTGTACTTGGTACTTTGCTTCTAGAATGTCATAATTACAAGTCTTGAAAATTGGTCCCTCACACTCTCCTAGGTTGGTCGGCTATGGGGAAGGGAAATGGAGAATATTTTATTCAATATATGTGTACTATGGACATATTCCCAATGTATACATATAGAATTGGTACCAAGGTCATTATTGTTCCACGATTTCAAGGGATTTGTTTGTACTAAAGTACAATGATTATAGCCTAGGAGGTATGATGGCTAGCCATGTGCTCAAGATTTGGGGAGATTTTTCTATTTATTTTGTGTATAAATTCCATAGATATTGTGTACAAAAAGATTTGATGAATAAGAGGTATAAATATATATATACAATGGTGCTAACTTGGGGTCAATTTGTGATTTAAGTGAAATATGAGGTCTAAGGCCTTAATTTTGGAACATTTATTTTAGAGTAGGATTTAACTAAGTTAGGGTTAGAGAATCTAATTTGGTTTGAATTTCTTGTTTCGAACAAAAAAGCGATCAACCGACAAACGTGATAAAGATCGGAAAAACCTAGGGTTTCCAAGTGGTAATTTCATATTTAGGGAGTCAATTAGAGTATTAGAAATTATTTCTAAGTTTCTGAAATTGATTAGGGTCTGCATTTTTTTGTTGGCGCATGTATTTTGATCCTAGGGTTGCAATTAAGAAACTGAGGAACTTCAAGGAAATAATTTAAAAATAAGGGACTTTTATGAAATTAAAATTTTCAGGGGCCTCACAAGAAGCATAGTAAAAGATTGTAGAGTCACAAAAGGACAGAGCAATGAAGAGGTAAAACTCATGCTCTGCACCATACATGACATCATCAACAAAGCTTTAGGTTTTGATACTGCTGGTGGGCATATTGCAATTATTGTACATATTCCATTTACATGTCTAGTAAGAATATGTGTAATTATTTATTTATTTTTTAAAATTGCACCATTTCACCAACCCCTTCAAATTATAGATTATTTCAGCATTGAATGCTTACAAAACTAATGCCATCATTAGCATAGATGATTAGTTTGACTTATGTGGGGAATGCGTCTATTGAGCTACTCGCTTGGATATTAGGCTAATGACGTAAACACTTCCACCATCACTTTTCGACCATAGGTGGTTAGTTAGACATATGTGAGGGAATGCGCCTATTAAGCTAGTCGCCTGAATATTAGGTTAGTGAAGTAGACACTTCCATTACTACCCATTCAACCATAGGTGATTAGTTTGACTTATGTCGGGAAATACGCCTATTAAGCTAGCAGTTTGAATATTGGGCTAGTGAAGTGGACACTTCCACCACCACCCATTTGACCATAGGTGGTTAGTTTGACTTATATGGGGGAATGCACCTATTGAACTAGCTGCCTGATATTGGGCTAGTAAAGTAGACATTTCCATCACCACTTTTCTAACCTAAGTGGTTAGTTTGACTTATGTTGGGGAATGTGCTTGTTGAGCAAGCCGCTTGGATATTGGGCTAGTGACGTAGACACTTCCACCACCACCTATTCGACCATAGGTGGTTAGTTTGACTTGTGTGGTGGAATGCGCCTATTAAGCTAGCCACCTAAATATTGGGTTAGTGAAGTAGATACTTCCACCACCACCTATTCGACCATAGGTGGTTAGTTTGACTTATATGGGGCCATGCGCCTATTGAGCTAGCTGCCTGGATATTAGGTTGGTGAAATAGACATTTCCACCACCACCCATTCGACCATAGGTGGTTAGTTTGACTTATGTGGGGGAATGCGCCTATTGAGCTAGCCGATTGAATATTAGGCTAGTGAAGTAGATATTTCCACCATCATCCTTCGACCATAGGTTGTTAGATCAATTTTTCACCATGAGCATGTCATTTACCCACTCACTATCATTTATTTAATTATATGTTTGCAACTTCTAATTGATGTAGCTTGTCACAATGTATTCATACAATATGCTTGAGCATACATGCCCCTAAGAGAAGTAGCATAAAAGTAATGGTCAAAGGACATTTTTTTTTTCTTGATTGAACTTAGAGGACAACCCCAAGCTGCCTACTTATCCCACAAAGGATCAAGTCAAAATGTAATTCAATTTGTTTTTTGTTTTTGTTTTTGTTTTGTTTTGTTTTTCTTCCTAAGATAGTTTAGACTCATGTCAAGGAGTTTAGTGTTTGAGAGATAGTTTAGACTTGTATCAAGGAGTGTCTTTATTTTTTTGAGACAATTTAGACTCGTGTCAAGGAGTGTCTTGATTTGTGGGATAGTTTAAACTCATGTTAAGGAGTGTCTTGATTTGTGAGACAGTTTAAACTCATGTCAAGGAGTGTCTTGAACTTTTGTTGCATTTGGGAGATGACATGTTCACTTTCATCCTCGTTATCTTTCATTTGGTCTTCGCCTTGTCTAGTTGACACAATGGTGCGTCGTTTGGCTTTGAAATGGCCCACATGACTAACTTCAATTGTTGTTACGTGCTTCATTCGAGAAGGAATTATACTTCGCATCTCTTGATTTTTTTCCGTATGAAATGGTTTTGACTTTCTTAGCCATTGTTTTCTGCTCTTATGTTTTGGACTTTGTGCTTTTGTTCTCCAATCGAGAAAAGACTGACCTTCATGGTAGAAAGATTGTTCTTTCATCTTCTTGGTTACCAATGCTCAACCTATTGAAAATTGACGTACGAGGTAGAGGAGGTTCAATAAGATCAAAGACTGAAACTAGAGAGATGGGATTTTGACTTTGGTCGCTCTCTATCTCTTCATTAGCTGAAACCATGTATACTGTCTCAACCAAGTCATCATTAAAGTACCCTTTTGGAAAGAAGTCAAGTAGGATGATTGGTGTGGGCAAACTTTGTTCAGGCACCTTGTTTACTTGAAGCGTCCCCTTGTCCTTTCTTTTTGCCATATTCCATTTGGGTTGCCAATGAGAATTCTCCTTCTTCATTTAAGGAGACTGAGTATTAGATTTATCTTTTCTTGACTTATTTGGTGCCACGAAAATCCAATCCTCATCACTTTTTGCAATTGGATCTTCTTCAATGCTAGTGTGAGCATATAGATCTTGACTTGGGACTTGTATTGTCACAGGTTCAAATGAGCCAAACTGAATGGTTTTGGAGATTGCCCCCAGTACCACAGTTAAGGATTGTAGTATTTCTATCTTAGAGTTTGAAGTTGCTGAACTTTGGGACCCAACAATAACGATTGTATGGTTGGACTGTGCAACTTCTTCTAGGTCTAGTTGGATTTTGTTCTTTATTCTTTGCTAAATCCAGTATTAGTTCCTTTAACACAAAGCACTTCTCAGTGGGATGGCTAACAATCCGATGGCAGTGACAATACTTTGGGTCATTGACGCGACCTATCTCTTCTGGACGCTTGCATTTTGATAATTTGATGACCTTCTTCTCAAGTAGATCTTCCAACATGTCAGGCACATCAGAGTCTGGGAAAGGGTATTTCTTTTCTTGTAGCTCTTTAAGACTCAACCGTTCTTTTATTTGGGAATGGTCTTCTTTCTTGACATCATTTTTCTTATCTTTGTAGGATGCCTTGTCAAGAGACATTGTGATGACCATTGACTCCTTAACTAAGGCCTCATTTGGGAACATGCTATTTTAGTACCTTTTTGGCTTTTTGGCTAAAATATGAGGTAAAAAAACTAGTATGTTTGGAATGACTTTTTGATTTTTTACGAAAAGATGTACAAAAAGTAGAGAGAAAATGGAATCTTTGATTTTTTGGTATAGGTTATAGACTTTTTGATTTTTTAGTAACTTTTTGACTTTTAAGCTAAAACAAGCACATGCCAAACGAGGCCTAAGTGGCCAAAAGACTTATCTCCTTTCTTGTCATCCATATCTTTTCTATGCTCGAGGTAGGAGGCTTCTTTCCACCATGGTTGGCTATGCTGATCTCCATGTCATGAGCGCATGTAGCCAATTCCTCAAATGTATAAGGGCGAATGCCTTGAAGGATGTAGAGAAGTCCCTAATGCATGCCTTGCATGCACATTTCAACAACAAAGACCTCAAGGAGATGATCTTTGCTGTCCAGGATTAGAGCGTGCCAACGGCTGATGTAATCCACCACAGACTCACTTTTCCATTGCCTAGTGTTAGTAAACTCCACCATACTCACAGTTTGGCGGGTGCTGTAAAATCGATTTAAGAATTCTCGTTCCAATTGTTCCCAACTATCAATTGACTCATGTTCCAAGTCAGTATACCAATCGAAGGCATTTTCTTTCAGGGATTGAACAAATTGCTTGACAAGGAAATTTCCTTCTGTCCTAGCACTGTCGCATGTTTTAACGAAATAGACGATGTGTTGCTCTGGATTACCCCTTCTATTAAACTGCACGAACTTGGGAGGTTGATAATCGATTGGCATTTTGAGGCTATCCATCTACCTTGTATAAGGCTTAGAGTACACGAGAGTGCTTTGAGGGACGCCACTGTACTGGGCTCTGGTTGTGTTTGTTATCATGTCTTGGAGCTGTTGGACATATAATAAAGCAACAGAAATTGGTTGAACACATGGACCAGCTGCTGGCTTTGCAATAGATGTATGATGAGTCTCATTACTAACGACTTGTTTGGAGTTTGATGCGAGGTCTATCTTTTGAACAAGTGTGGCTTATGATGTAAAGCCAGGTGGATGGGAATTATCTTGACTTGTTTTGCCAACATTTTGTGCTTCTAACTTGTTCATTAGTGAAGCGATTTGGAGACCTTTCTTTTCAACAGTCTTGGTGAGTTTTTCAATAGCACGAGCCATTGTTGCTAGTTGTTCCTCCACCAAAGTAGTGCCAGTAGTCATGACTTGCATAACCACTGAACATGATGAAAGGAGTGACTTGGCGAGACAAAATTTCTCGGACTAGCAGGAGATGACCCCGAGTATGAACCCATGCTTGAGTTTGCGTCACGAGCTAAGGAAGTTGACTGTGGAGAGAAGCCTTGTGGCAGTGAACCTTCCGAGACAGAAGCAAGTAGCTTCAAGTTCCCTATTTCTTTTTTCTTTGCCTTGGATATGGAAACAACTGCGAATTTGTGAGATTTGTCATGCACCTGCTTTGTTGCGTTAGTGATTGGCATAGCCCCATTAGTTGCAAAAGAAATGGTAGCCTTGGCCTTGCTGCGAGTAATTGGACCCGTAGAGCTGTTGTTGCTGCTTATCGTTACGGCGGTGTTCCTGCTAGTAGTCTTGTTGCTCGGAGCAGTTTGAACCTTCTAAAAGGCCATTGCACTTGATCAAACAAACTTTGGAAAGCTGATTTAGGAGAAAGTGATGAGAGGCAGAGGGGTCCCACTGGGCGTGCTAAAATTTGTAAACACAAATTTCGTAGCTGCAATTAAGACATGGAATAAATGCACAAATAATTAATTTTATTGATTATAATAAATGGGTATAATCCTCTGTAGATTTGCTCTATTACAAAAAAACATATTCTTTAATTCGCTCTCTGAAACAGTTGCAATCCAACAGCTGTAAAAGCTTGTTGTTGAACTAGACAAGTTGATGAATTTTTTCAAGTCTTTGAATGGAGAAACTTGGAGAAGTGAGGCTTGATCTCGGACTTGAATGGCTTGATCTCAAACGAGTTTTTGAAATGATCTGTTTGAAAGAAGAGATCAAATTTGTATTTGTAACTTGAAAGGATTGACACAAGTTTAGAGTGCTTAATAATCCTTCACTTTAAGTTTGAAGAGATTTAGAGAAAATTTTAAGAAAAGAATATGACAGAGTCTTGAGATTACTTGGGAATCTACAAGATCTTAGCAAAATGTCCCTCATCTCTTTCTCAATAATGAGAGTCTCTATTTGTAGGCTTCAAGAGAGACAAGTTAATTTTGGCAACTCCAAAATTTGATTTTAATTTCCAATAAAAGAGAAATTTGTCTCTCATTTTATAGAAATATTTTGCATTGAAATTTGAATTTGAATTTGACCAAATTTTAACAAAATATCTTCATGGCCCCCAAACTTTTGGGTTAATCCAATTGTCAAGATGGGTTCACTTTTTTTTTAGTGTGACTCATAATTTAAAATGGGTTGAGGTCTATAATTTTGCTAGGACTCACATCCATTTGAAAATTTTGACCATCTTGATTTTGACTAATTAAGAAAATTTTATTTATCTTGATTAATCAAACGGTTAATACTTATAGTCTAATTTGAGGGAATAATAATTTACCCATTTTAGTTATTTATATGAAGAAAAATTGAGTGATTAATTTTGCTTCTGTTCGCCTAGCCCAACCACACCGTAGTGTTGGGTTTGTGCACTTAATCCCAAGCTCTAAATCAATTATCTAAACTGTTGGTTTGTTGGGGTCATCGAGTAGATCATTCTTGTAAAAAAAAAAAAAAACTTGATTGAATATTGGTAGCTGACAAAATTCTGTTTAAGATGAGCTTGAACAAAACAAATTTTGAAACTCCATAATTTAAAAAAAAAAAAAATTTGAACCAAGGTTGTTAAAATCGGGATCCTACGTTGGATCGTTGGAGGTGTTGATAGGATCAGATCGTAGAATCGGATCGAGGATCGTAAGACCTACCGAAAAGGACAAATTACATAATAATTTAATTTAAATAAATATTTCTTATAAAGTATACACGAAATGAGCCTATATTCTATTAAAAAAAGTGAAGATATTATGAAAAATATAATACTCTATGTAAAATGTACATGTAATATTATACAATAGAAGACTCGATGGCAAAAGTATTGTATTTCATCAAAAAAGAAGGTGAAGAAGAAGAAAAATTCTATAACAAAATACTTTACAATCTACAATAATGCATAAAAAGTGAAGAAAAAATATTTAACAAAGTTGGATATGAAAATATATTAAAAACTCAAAAGAATAACTTAACCGAATGATAAGGTTTGTCGTTAACATCCCTGGTGGAACGGATTCAAGTCACAAAAATAATCTCTCCAAAAATTGGGATAAAATTGCAATCATCTTGCCCTCCTTAGACTCTGCTAAAGCTATGTTTGTTTTTCCGACTATTTAATTTTTTTAAATTACCGCAATATTTGAATGTTTGTTTTCTAGTTTGTTTTTCTTAGTCTATTTGATTCAATACTACTTAATTTTTATTATTTATTTTGACCACATAAATTGGTATTTAGACCACAAACATAAAATTTACAATAAAATATGTCATACAATACAAAATAAGGCTTGTAAATTGGATCGGATAGGATCGGATTCGGATCGAGATTCTACGATCCTATAATATCCCACTACAAGGATCGAAAGATCCTACCTATAAAGAATTTTTTACACGATCCGGATCGATTGTACTTAAATAGATTGTAAGATCGTAGGATCGTAGGATCCGGATCGAGATTCTGATAACTATGATTTGAACAGTTAACTATTTGACTCATTTGATTGATTTATCACCTTTATGCTAGGGGAATTAGCAAACCCATGCAAGATTTGGTTTTAACAGTACAATGCCATGTGACTGGATGTGAAAACACCATTATACTCCTATTTTACAATTATTTTTTTTATATATATATTTTTAAGTGTAAATTCATAGATTTAATCTTAACAAATTGATACCACTATATTACTACACAAACGAATACAATTTATCTTATATTTCTAATATAATATCACCATATTAGTAATTCTCAGGATAGTCACAGGACGTCTTGAATTTGTAGGCCCTTGCCTCCACCCCGCCTCTGCCTTACTAGTAATTCATGCGTCTCTTTTTAAGTTATGTTTGGATCATTAGGTATTTGAAAAGATAAAAAGAAAAAAATAGGTGAATTTTTTTTAAAATTTCTACACAGATTCAGTAATCAAACGCAACTTTAAAAGTGTATACCATAAATTTCTCATTTTGAAGTTGAGTTGATGTGTGTTAATTGTTGTTTGAGTTGGTATTAGGTGATCTTTGGGTAGCTCTGTTTTTAACGAACAAGAAAACAGAGTAGAGAGAAAGAATATTGCAATGGAAGTTCCTGTAATAGATTGGAGAGGAAGGATGGGAGGTAAATAATCAAATCCATTCTTCAATATTAACCCCTTAAAATTGTTGGAGAGTGTCTTTATGCAATGGAATGTAGAACAAATTGATACGCAACTTTGGCACGGGTTGAAGATATAATTTTTTTTATTAATTAGCCTTGTTTGGAAATAAAAGTCGGGGTTAAAATAGTCAATAAAAATAAAAAGATTAAAATAGTTAATAAGACAAAATGTCACATCTTAGACATCAATTAATCATTTTTTCTCTCATAACTATCTATTCAATTAAACTATAAAAAAAAATTCACAAATCATCCCATATACAGCTTTTTTTTCATTTCATAAAATAGTCAAAAAAATAAAAAAATCAACTGAAATAGCCAAATTCCCAAACGAGGCCAACCTAATGTTACACTCATCATTTTTTTTTATACAGTTAGCTTATGTGTCAGCACATCATTAGTTTATGAATTTTATCACTCATTATATCTATCTCTAATACAATACTAACACAAAAAATAACATATGGTATAAAAAAATGATATGAATAACATTACTCCTATTAACAATCGCCCAATATTGAAACCATTATAGAAGTAGAGTGTCAAGAGTAGTAGTTTGTTACCAACATGGGTTGGTTCAGTGGATAAGACCTTCGAATCTCTCGCTCAAGGCTTGGGTTCAAGTCTCCATAGCTCCTTGTTGGGGTTAAACATACTCTTTAGCACTTGGAGCACGCGGGGAGCCTAAGCTTCGGCCCCGACGTAGGTGCGGTGGGATTTCCTGCGAATATGTTGTAGGTGCTAAGTAGCCTATTTGCATATCATTTTTTGAATTGAAAAAAAATATATTAGTAGTTTGTTGTTATGTTCTTAACAATCCAATACAGTTGCAATTCTTTATGGGTCAACAAGCCCAACGGTCTTCCTTAAAATTTTCTCAATGAATGGAATTGATGATTTTTTTCACATATCAATTCTGATTTGTGCCTCTATTTATAGAGAGTTAAAAGGTCAACCAAACCACCATTTCACACATAAAATGACATTTCAATTCAAAAAACACTCCTAATATTACAATTCATATTAAAAACTCCAACAATCACACCATATATGACTACATAATTTTAATAGGAAAATGTCTCGTAACTCAAATTTTGTGACTCAAAAGTGGCTCAAATGGTCAAAACGACGTCGTTTTGGCTATTTTTATATTGTCCTGTACTCAAAACGACGTCGTTTTGGCCATTTGAGCCACTTTTGAGCTACAAAATTTGAGCTACGTAGCATTGTCGATTTTAATATTACAATCACTGTTAGAAACTCCAACAAACACAACATATATGAGAGTTATATAATTAAACAGAAGAAGGTACCTATATAAAATAACAACACAACAATAATTCAACCTCATATATGGATAAAGATTGAGAAAGTACCAAGCATAACACTAGTATCCCAAACATGTCACGGGTTGAGCTTATTCTGAGTATTATTAGGTGGCGGTTGTAGGCTTCTCACTGTCCATTTTCTTTTAAGAGGTCTCAACTTCTGACATAGCCATGTGCAACAGCGGATTATCAGATACATATATATGCCAAAGCCAAACATGATTATCAAACTTAGCTTTTAAATAGGTGTCATTCCAAATCTCATCTGGAGTTATCATTAGCACTGCCAACAGATAACCACAAGCCATCCATGAGATTGACACTAACATTAACGTCATCATTACGATTATTAAAACTTTATTTTCCGAAGGAAATCCACTAATTAAAGCCAGAATGAGAGTGCCCACAGATGCGATATAGGATGCAGTGTTGTACAACTACTGCCTATACGAGTTGCCTAAAATGGATGTGCCAGGTTTGTGTGTCACATTGATGTCGTACCTATTAGTAGTTTGATTGTTGTTTGGAAAATCTTGCCAAACACTACCTGGTGGATTTAATCAAGCTTCGAATGTCACAGTAATGGTTAGGATTGATGCTGTTATTAAATGTCCGCGGATTGTTTTGAACCAACCATACTCAACCTTAAAATACTAATTCCAAAACTTACTACAACGCTTGAAAAATGATTTCCATAGTGGCATTTGATGAGTTTGAGGATGATCAGCCGATAATGATGATGTCCTGTTCTCTTCTTCTCCGAGATTTTGTGCTCTTTTTTGACTTGGAACACTAGCATCTACAAGAAACTTGCGGATTTCTATGGTTTTTAATACTGTGTTTGGTTGGCGATTTGGGGAGAGATTTGGAAAGGGAAAGAGAAAATGCGTGTAAAACTAGGTAAAATGTAGGTATATTTCACATTTTACCTAATTTTTCCCTTTCCCTTTTCAAATCTTTCCTCAAATTTCCCAACCAAACACAATGTAAGTCTTTGATAGGGCACTGCTCCACAATATCCAAAGCTGTAAAACCGTTCTTGTTTTGGGTCTTGACTTGTTCTTTGACGCTTGTTAATTTTAACAAGTATTCTATGGTCTGCAAGCCAAGCATCATTGTTGTTGGGATTTTGAGAGGATGAACACAAAATTGAAGCAATCAAAAGAGTAAAAAGTAACGAAGGAAATGAAATGAGACTGCTGAACATGTAACATATAGATCAGTAATTGTGATTGAGATGGAATTATGATAATTTATATTTGATTAAAATCTTTAATGTAATTCCTCTTTTTATATCTTCTCTAGTTATCAACATCTTTTCTACACATATTGGATAAAAAAATTGGACTTTTATTTCAATTTTCTTTATATTTTGAAGCGTAGATTACACCAATAGTCCATACATTTTATCCCTCATGTCATTTGGGTTTTTACACTTTTAATTAATTTAATTTTGACTCCTTAATTTTCGATTTTGTGTCAATTTGGTCTTATTGATTATGCCATGAAGATTTTTGATAGAAAACAATTGCAGAGTTAATTGAGCTTAATTCACTGAGCTGAATAAATTTATAATTTTGCTCCAACATGTGTATTTTGTGTGTAAAAAAAATGTTAACAACTATAATTAATTGGAACGAATTCAAACAAAGTTATAAATTCAATTCGAGATGGCCATGTATCTTTTGTGCATCAATTTATATTAATACTAAGTAGGTATGCCCATGCAAGGCACGGGCGAGTTAGCCATTTTTAAAATTTTTTTTTTTAAGGGAATGTTTGTTTGATGAAAGAAAAATATAATTAAAGAAGAATAAATTTATTTTAATTCAATGGTAGAGATTAAAGAATAATGATTATTTGGTGTGTACCATAGCATTATCCACATGAATACATTTATCTCCCTCCGTCCCAATTTGTTGGTCTCTTTGGGAGATTTCAACTTTTTAAGGGAGCATGTAATTATTTCAAGAAAATTCTATTTTCACATATTTACTTATCTCAGTACACATCATTTTTTAGTGTACATATTTATTAATTTGATTATTAATTATTTTTTTCATTTCTCATGTTCGAATTATATCCTAACTCATATCATTATACACACACAACCTAAACCCTCCTCCCACACACCTTCACCCATTTTGATTTCCTTTTCCACACACCTGAAAAGGTTACCCAACTCTACCCATCTATTTGCGAATTTGGCGTTGTCCGCCTTTGATGATCCAGCAAAGCTCTCATTGAGATATCTAGCAAACAAGACACCCTTTTTCTTATCATAATCTGCGAAATGTATTGTTGACTCCGTAGGTTTCGAACCCAATTTTCCGACCCGACCCATCTTTTCCATACCCATTGAACTTGTCTGTGCATTCATTGAACGATTGTCCATAGCTCTTAAATTTCACAGTCCCTGAATTCGAATTCTTCGAGTACGATTGAAACGAATCGTCATCGACATTCAATTTCTCTCTGTAATTCATGAACTCATCAACGGCAGCATTACCACCATCACCGTAGTTCTTGAAATTGTTCTCAGGTACATTTCCATTAGAGGCCTGTGATTCACACACCTCTAAATAGCAGCTACAGCAAGTGAATTTTGAGAGTACTGTTTTTGTAAGCAAGTGAGAAATAATGGGAAAAGGGAGAAATAATGGATAAATTACAGTTTAGTTTTTTTATTTTATTTAAAAGAAGTGCAATGAGATTTTTTTGTTTAAAAAAAAATGTGTATAGAGATAATTTGAATATAATATTAAGTGTGTTTTGATATTCATTATAGTCATTTTATTTTAGATTATAATTGTTATTAAAATAATATTTCATTAAGTGTGTATTGAGGTAAGTAGGTATGTGGAAATAGAATTTTCCATTATTTCACTTAAATTTAAATTTCAAAATATTTTTCCACTAATGTCCTTATGTTTTCTAATTTTTAATATATTTATAATTACTCAAAAGGGATAGTTTTGGAAAATCAAATTTTTTTACTTTGACATTTTTTTCTTTTTCTTTTTCTTTTTCCCCTGAGATTTTTATTGATAAATCCCATTTAGAAGTGTTTTAATCCAAGAAGTCCATGAAGGAATTTTTTAACCCATTTAGTCCCATGTATGTATAGTTTTATTCCATAAAATCATTTTTCTTGATTTACACTATTTTCTTGGACACTTATGCCCTTATATTTAATTTTGATACCCTTATAAATATTTTTTGAACGGTTAGCAATTTTATGATGTGAACATTCATATTTTAAAATTCACATTGGTAGTGTGGGAGCCGAATAATGGCAAAATCAGAAGGTGCGTACCTTAGAAGACTGATATTAATCGATTGTATCCTACGAGAATGGGAAGCCGAACATAATACATGTGCCGAATAAGTGTAGATCCTTAGAGCCGAATAAAAGAAAGGACAATGATTAAAAAGTAGACCCTGGCCCCAAGGACCAAAATGAACAGGTATAAATACATGAACAATGAATTGAGAAAGGTATGTAACAATCACTTTTTGTTTAACTTAGAAGACAAGCTATTTTGAGTACAAAAATTGACTTGTCCGTCGGAGTGCTAATTCCGGCACCCCTGACCGGAGTGTTTATGTTTTTTCAGGTGACTAGCTGAGGATCACTAGCATCTCTCAGGATCTGAAGAGTATTTCCAAAACCACTTCTCCACAATTGGCGTCGTTTGTGGGAATACTCAAATACATCCATGGCAGGTGTGACTGAAGATCCTCCGATAGCCACTGACAAGACCGCATAGAGAGATGACCTCACTCCAGCAAATATGCTCGGAAAGGAAACCATCGCTGCAAGACGCGTCTTGAACTTCGACTCACCAACAACTTCAGCGTAAGAGACAATGCAAGCGATCATGGAACAAGTAAAGCAGAATGAACAAAGGCTGGAGAACATGATCGCTGAAAATGAACGTCTCCGTCAAGATTTGGCCCTGGAAGTAGCAAAATCCAGAGAAGCCGTGCGCCAAGATCCCGAACGACCTCCGAGGACAGGTGGACAACGACCTCAAGCCCGACCAAAGGATACCGATAGTGACTCTAACTCATTACCCACGGAGCTCAACAAGAAGGGACGATCCGAAACTTCCAGCTCCTCCGAAAAGAGTCTACATACAAGGAACAAGCGCAGAAAAAGTAGTTCAGACGAAGAGGACCAGCACGATCCTTTTGTCCGACGGATTACAAGGGCGGCCTTGCCCAAGAAGTTCAAAGCTCCGTCATTCACTTTTTACGATGGAAAATCAGACCCCACTGATTATATCCGTCACTACAAGTAGGCTATGACATTGCATGCAGACAACGAAGCCCTCATGTGCCAAATATTCTCCAGCAGCCTGGGGCCATTAGTTGTCAGGTGGTATTACAAGCTGGAGCCGGCTTCGATCAAAAGCTTCCATCAATTATAGAAATCCTTCAGGGCCAGGTTCATCACCAACGAGGTACAGCCGAAACAGGCCGACTCTCTCTGGGCTATGCAGATCCAGTCAGGAGAAGTGCTCAGAGCGTATTCGGCGCGCTATTGGGAGTGCTTCAACCTCGTTGACGATGCTTGCAACGACTCCATGGCCATCACCGCCTTCAAAATGGGACTACATCCTGACAGTGCTGTTTGCAGTTCCCTGACCAGAAGATCCCTCAAAACAGTCTGGGCGTTGATGAAGAAAGTTGAAGAGTATTGCAAAGTGGAAGATGATGCCTTGAGAATAAAAGCCGGACAAATGTCTAACAAAACAGGCCCCCTCGAAATTGCTCAACCAATAAATTCCGTGCCACCTCCGAGCCCTAAGCCACGACAACGCGCTAAAGGAGACAAAAGGTGGGACTCTCGCCGATCAAGCGATCAATGCTTCCACCGGATGAATGAACAACTGCAAGTCGACAGCAGGCGCTCGAGGCATGCCGACAAGAAGTACACAGAGTTGTCAGAACCAATCACTGCAATAATGACCAAAGTCCAACACCTTCCATTCTTCAAATGGGCGTCAAAGATGGTGGGGCCACCCGACACGCGAAGAAGGGATAGGCGGTGCGAGTATCACAAAGATCACGGCCACGAAACCGAGAGTTGTTACACATTAAAGGATCACCTGGAAGAACTGGTGCAAGATGGCCGACTACAACAGTACGTGAGAATGGGAAAGCCAATCAAGGCATTAGCCTTGAGGCAGGACTCACCTCCACTTGGCGTGATCCATATAGTCTACAGCCTGCCTGTATCCCCAACTGTGCACACAATTCAATCGCATCCAATCCCCTAAAAGCAACGTATTCCGACCGAATGGCCCAGAGAAGCTCCGACAATTACTTTTAATGACTCCGATCTTAGCGGCATAACAGCCTCCCACATCGATCCGTTGGCCATCAAATTACGCGTAAATCAGTTCACCATTGAACGCATTCTCATAGACCCAGGGAGTACTTCAGAGGTTATGTATTACAAAACTTTCATCAAACTCGGCTTCAACGAGTCAGATCTGTCTCCGGTGCCTTACCCATTGTTCGGCTTTAATACGAATCTTGAGTACCCGTTAGGGAAGATCATACTACCTGTTCGAGCGGGCTCCAGAACGGTCGAAGTAGAATTCTTGGTCGTAAAGCTCCCTTTGCCGTATAATGTCATCATGGGGCAAACCTGGTTACATATTATGAAGGCCGTTCCAAGCACTTATCATCAGCTTGTGCGCTTCCCAACAGCCCATGGCATTGAAGAAATCTGTGGCTCCCCGCAATCAGCACAAGCAGAGATTTTATGAAAACCCTATCACTGACCCAACCTGTGGGCTTTGATACTTGTATATATATCACTTCTACAATGCAAACTATTTTTCTTCGTCGCTCAATTCATTTCTCAAAGCCCCCCTTTGGTGCATGACACCTTAGGGCCGATTAAGCCTCCGGATTCGGAGCGCCCTTCGTGGATATCATGATTGGCCACATTAAGTCTCCGGATTCGGAGCCCCCTTTGGTGCATGACACCCTAGGGCCGACTAAAGTTTCCGGATTCGGAGCCCCCTTTGGTGCATGACACCTTAGGGCTGACTAAGACTTCGGATTCGGAGCCCCTTTTGGTGCATGACACCCTAGGGTTGACTAAAGTCTTCGGATTCGGAGCCCCTTTTGGTGCATGACACCTTAAGGCCGACTAAGACTCCGGATTCGGAGCGCCCTTCGTGGATATCACGATTGGCCAAACTAAGTCTCCGGATTTGGAGCCCCCCTTTGGTGCATGACACCTTAGGGCCGACTAAGACTCCGGATTCGGAGCACCCTTCGTGGATGTCACAATTAGCCAAACTAAGTCTCAGGATTCGGAGCCCCCTTTGGTGCATGACACCTTAGGGCCGACTAAGACTCCAGATTCGGAGCGCCCTTCGTGGATATCACGATTGGCCAAACTAAGTCTCTGGATTCGGAGCCCCCTTTAGTGCATGACACCTTAGGGCCGACTAAGACTCCGGATTCGGAGCGCCCTTTGTGGATATCACGATTGGCCAAACTAAGTCTCTGGATTCGGAGCCCCCTTTTGGTGCATGACACCTTAGAGCCGATTAAAGTCTCCGCATCGAAATGCCGATTACGGAGCCCCATCGGCCCAAGATGTCTTTGGGCCGATTAAGACTCCGAATTTGCAGCGCCTCTGATGCGTAACACCCTAGGGCAGATCATACCTCCGAATTCGGAGCACCCTTTGGCACGAACAAAACGAAACAAAACATGCCAACATTCAAAATAAGGTGCTTAGCTAAGCATATAAAAAATCCAGAGTAAGACGCAAATGTTTGAAATAAAACTTTTTATTTGATTAAACAGTTGTTACATAGACGCAATCCGCGTTCGAACATTACAATATCTATCTTTAACTTCTAAGGCGAAAAGGGGAATTAATCACGTTGATACAGCGGAGGCCCCGAATCAATGCACGTCGTTTGGAAAGCCTCCGCGGCTCAAAATGTCTTGATCCAACCGTGCCTAAATCCACGATTCTCACATCGGCAAACCTCTTCGGCAAGCTTCTCATTGGTCTTTTCGATTCCAACTTTTCGGCCTTCATGAAAACCTTTTTCATAGGCCCTCCCCTTCGCAGACTCCATTGCAAACATACTCGCCGTCTCACGATCGACGAGCGCGTACTGATGAGCCGACTGGTAACCCTTTTCTCCACAATTATGTTTCCCTACCCGGCGGTTGTGCCTGAGCCGCCCTGGTCTTCCTTAACTCACGCTCAGCCGCCTCCGCGCGAGGCTCCAAACTTCGAATACGTTCCTCCTTCTTCTCCAATTCTCGACGGGCAGTGCGCAACCGCATACCAATTTCATAGGCAGTGTAAAGCCCCTTCACTGTCCCGTGAATGCCTTCGCGAAATACGTCATAGTCTTGTCGACCTACCATTGACTGCTGAACCTCAGGAGGAAAAATTTATCGAGCAAACTCGACTGCTACATTTGGGTCTCGAACGATCGAGTCCGCCTCTGTCATGGGTCTATTCCCCACAAATACCGCAAAGCTTAATGGGCACGGATTTGCGTCAGATCCCCTCTCGACTCAGGGTTACGGAGATCTGCCCTGCGACTGCTTGTCCCGCTTGGGTGACCTGCTTTGACGTTGAGGAGACTGACGCCTCTCTCGATCCCTAGAACTCCTACTTCCTATGCGCGAAGGTTCACCACCTCGATTCATGTCTCTGCCCAGCTCAGCTAGCGTCCTCGCTTCCCCTCTGCTATTAAAGAAGAGTCTGTTCGACATTTACATGATAAATCTTCCTTCAAGAGCTGGAGTTAGCTGTTTACTAAGCTCATAAAGGTTGTACCTTTGTTCATTTATCCTTTACAGAGGCAGCGCCTCGAGGCAATCTCATTAATTGAGAAAACCTCAATTGTCCGGCACCCGAATGATCATGCACCGCCTGGGGCAAGGGCAAATTCATCAATTTATTCGGCTCAACTGCCCCAGCCAGCTCATGAATCGATTCTTCAAAATTCTTAAGGTCGTCTCATCCGGCGTCGGAATGATCATGAACCAACTGGGGCAATGGCAGATTCATCAATCTATTCAGCTCAACTGTCCCAGACGGCTCACGAATCGACTCTTCAAAATTCTTAAGGTCGTCTCATCCGGCGTCGGAATAATCATGAACCAACTGGGGCAAGGGCAGATTCATCAATCTATTCGGCTCAACTTCCCTAGCCGGCTCATGAATCGATTATTCAAAATTCTTAAGATTCATCAATATATTCGACTTAAGTGCCCTAGACGGCTCACAAATCGATTCTTCAAAATTCTTAAGGTTGTCTCATCCGGCATCCGAACGATCATGAACCACCTGGGGCCAGGGCAATTTCACCAACCTATTCTGCTTGAATGCCCACAATACTCGGCATATGAGTGATAAATCAATAATGTCATAAGATATTCAATCTCTGAAAGCTCAAACACAGCAATGATTTTATCCAAAGTAGTGAAAGGCAAAACATTCTTCATTAACATAACTTCACAAACTGTGTACAAGTGGTGGTGAAATAATAAGGAAGTTTTCATTAATAAATTGAGCGCAAATAGTAACCAATTTATACATGAAAACTACCCTGAACCAACAAAATTCTACCGAACAAAAACTTACATCGGAATTAAAAATACTTAATAAAATTGAAATGTCTCCCAGATCAATCCTCGGGGTCAGATTCAAGTGGCTCAACGTCCACTTGCTCGTAAGGAATTAGCAAGGCCAATGTAACTCCAGCGGCAGGAAGGGCTTTGAGCCACCCATGTTTGAACCCCCGATTCTCGAATTTCGGGACTTCATCTACATATTCCGTGAAGGCGGCGCTGTACGGGGGCGAAATATCCTCTGTTTTCCGTACTCCTTGGTCGTCAAGCTTCTTGTGACGGCGTCTATCTCTGCAACACAAAAATGGTGAGCTGCCCGGCGGTGGTGTACCGGAAAGACCCTCCGACGATCAAGTCAGACCACTAGCTAAAGAAGAAGGCTATCAGAGAGAGAGTTTTTGATAGGATGAATTCGCTTACCTCCAACGTCCCTCTTCCTCCATATTTCTAGGCTGGCCATGCAGCCTCAAGATTGTGCGTGCACTAGCTCTGCTGTCCTTCCCTGGACAGGTGGCAGTGCTCGCCTCTCACCACCTTACGCGTGTAAAGGCTTAGTCCTCCCTCCAGTACACACAGGACTGCCCAACGGTATTGAGGCGTGCGTGGAGCGGATGTCTTCTCCTTCACGCCATTGGCCTAGGTGGCACACTTAACCGGAGTACCACGACCGGCCTGTCACTTGTGGAGAGTCGCTATTACATGCTCATAATCGAGCTATGTGTCGCCGACCTATAACTTGGAATCAGGCGAAAGCCTGCCCACCTCGGCCGAACTATCATTGGTCGGTTCATCATGACCATCCGGTTGCGAGGCATGCTGGCCTCCAACCGGTCTACCTTCAATCTTGGTCACACGAAGCCACTTTATATCGATGACCGATCCAAGGTGTACCGGCCTTGATCGCGCCCACGGACTAGCTCGGGCTACCTTTTAGCCCGGTCAGCGTCCGCTAACCCAAGCTCCGTCCAACACATTCAAGACGCAGCTCGGCTATGCCAGTTGGTGCCTGACCGGTCAATATTTCCGACCGTGCAAGGCAGGCTGCTGGCCATGTCAACAGAGATTAGCTCGGCGCTACGCGGTCCGTCATGTCTGACGTTATCTCAGCTCGGCCGTATAGTCAGGTGCAAATCTCCCCTCTCAATTGCTCCTTAAACCCATCCGAGCTATCGTGATTGGGTTTACCTCTGTGAACGAGACAATCGGTTGAATTGCGCCATTACCGAGCCGAGCATCATGGGAAAATATCTGGTGCAGAGCAATCCCGTTTGGTCGGCCATCGTGTCGGCAGTCATGTCAAGGGTCGTACAGCCGTATAGCCGTACTGACAGCCGTGTTTCCAGTGCCAAGTGGCTTCACGCCATTGGGTCGTGCAGCCAGCTGTTCTGCACGCGTAGAATTCAAACGGCTGCGCCGTTTGGGTGGTTTCCCCCCTTTTTATGCACAGACCAAGGGTCATTCGAACGCTTCACTCTCCATCTTCTTCCAGAGCTCCAAACCCTAGCCTCCCATCGCTCTAAGCTCCCAACCGTTGCTGCCCCTTGCTGTGTTTGCCATTCCTGACGTTGCAGTCGAGCTCTCGAGGCCTAACTCACTTCTCATTCGTTTTCGGTAAGTCACACTACCCCTCCCTTGTATTTTCTGCTCCCGTTTTCTAGTTCTCCCTGTTCTCTGCGTTTTTCTGCCACTGTGCTTCGTGTTCACTGCCTGGGACCTTTAAGGTTCCTCCTTTTTAGTCCAATAATGCCATACTTAGGAAAACTGGAACTGGTGGAGTGGAGGGGGCTTTCGTGCCCCTGTTTCCCCTTAGTTTGAACGAATGAGCCTTGAGCATAGGATAAACGAGATGAACAGGATGAACACTGTTCAAAACCGAGCTAAATGCTCATTTAAATCCATAGAAAGAGTTTAAACCGAGCAAAAATGGTTTGTGGCTGCTCACTGAGGCCGCAACCGAGCTAAATGCTTAATAAAATCGACAAACAAGTCTAACCGAGCTAAAACTTTCCTTGACTAAACCAAAGATAGAATCAGAGCCAAACCAGGAAGGCTAAATTAGCCGTGCCGTCCAGCCGAGATAGGAATAGACCGACCAAAAACCCAAAAACATTCACCGAGCTAAAAAATCCAGCGTGAATGTAACAACCCTCATACTGCTCACCGATTAATGACTAATTGATTACCGATAACCATCGATTACCGTTAAATTGAATTGATTATGACTGATAATTGGACTGATTAAAGTACTGAACTGACTGACTGGAATTAATTGACTGAGTCTATCTGTTTAATTGTGCATCTATCTGTTTGGTAAGATTATTTGATCTGTTCGTGTTTTACGTTTAAACTGCTAATTGAAGGCCTTATCGGCGGCCGAACCGGGAATTGATTGATGTTTTATGATCGTCATAATTTACGTGATTTTATGGTATATTTATCTGAAACTGATTAGGTATGATTAAATTAGATTAAAATGAGTTAAATTGCACCAGTTGCCGTAATTACCATTTCGCCACACTTAGTGGCCACTATCTCACACACATGTGAGCCTTGTACACACTTGAACAACATTTCATTAGCCCCTTCTTCTTGTTCAACCGACCATGAGAGGGAGAGAGTAAGAGAATTTGGTTTTCATCTTGAATTGCTTAGAACTTGGAGAATTGCTTGCTAATTAAAGAGTAGATTGCTTAATTGAACCTCTAGACTTGCATTCAAGGAACCTAGGTATGAATTTCATCCTTTTGGTTTGTCTTTAAGTTGATTCATGCATGGTCCATGTTAAATTGTAGAGCTAAGCCTTGTTTTAGTTCATACATGTTGATATAGAGCTCATTCCATGCTTGCATGTTTGAATTAATGAGTTTTTGAGTTGAATTCATGGTGAAATGGTGCATGCATGTTCATGATTTTGTAATGGTCCATGTTTTCAACTTGTTTTTGGATCAATTGGCTTCTTAGAGCATCAATTTGGAACTTCAAAGTGATTTGAATTCATGCATGTTTGCATGTTCATATTGTTCTTGAAAAACGGTTTGAAATTGGGTTTCGATTAAACACTCTTGGGCTTTGATTTCTCAAAATTGAGTTTTGAACTATGATATTCTATGTGTTTATAAATGTTTTCCAGAAAATGGGCCCAAGAGGATTGGTTTTGATGCGTTTGAAGGTGAGTTTGAGCTTGGAGGTGCAATCTGGACTTCCCAGATTCCGCACTTCCGCTCGAGCGGGGGAAGTGCCGCTCGAGCGTGGAATCCGAGCATCCTGTATCTCTGCACTGTTTTACAGTACGCTCGAGCGGAGGATTGGGCGCTCGAGCGGAGTCATGTCTCAAGCTCGAGCGGGCGTCGAGCGGAGATTTCACCCATCCAGTACTTTTACAGTACGCTCGAGCGGGAAAGTTGACGCTCGAGCGTATGCCTTTGTTGCATGACCGCTCGAGCGGGGAAACCTGCGCTCGAGCGGGATTCTGTTTTTCTGAAAATCCTAAAACAGTCTTCTGATTACATCTTTGCATCCTCATTCCATTTTAGGCATTCTTAGGCCTAGTTTAAGACATCTTGTTGAGGATAGATGTAGAACACACCGAGGCATTAGGGATTAAGTTATTATCTTTCCCAGCTGTGAAACTTAGAGTGTGTTCAATCTGTTAACTGTGTAGGGTTGGCGACTGGGGAGACACGCTCTAGCATACTGTAACCCAAACTCTGTGAGTAACGATTGTGTAAAGATATGTTCACAAATGATTATTTTCTGAACTGTACTGTTTTCTGAACTGATTACTGTTAACTGAATGAATGTATGTCCTATATTCTGAACTGTATTGTGGCATCCTTAGCACCTACTGTTTACTGTTACTGTTACAGAGATCTCTGTCGGTTCCCTCGTTGGAACCACTACTGTTTACTGACTGATGGCCATCATTACTGTTCGGTCTTTTAAGACCTACTGTTTACTGTACTGTTATGCTAATGGGTGTACCACATATGACTGTACTGACTGAATGACTGAATACTGTTTAAATGAACTGTTTTCATACTGTAAGGACATTCATTCTTAACCTCTTTACGCATTATGTTATTCACTGGGCTTTAGCTCACTGCTCATATATATATGTAGGTGTGCAGGCACCAGACCGCGGCTAGAGGCGTTAGGGTAACTCCAGTTTTGTCAAGCCAGCCTATGTGCCTCACTGCGAGGTTCCGAGCCTATCGTGTTAAGGCTTAGGGGTGTTTTACAATTCCCCTTCTGCACCGTCTTACTGTTCTGTATAGACTGACTGTTTACTGTACTGCTTTATAGGGTTGAGTCCCTAGTCTGAATGATTGTAAATATTGTGCATACTGTTCTGTACCGTTTATGTATGAATGTATGAAAAGTCTTTTTCATATAGACTGTCACAGCTCAGTGGACATTATTTATTTACTGTTTTGGCTTTCGCCAGGCCCTGTACTCTGTTTTACTGTATTACTGTTAAGCAGGCCTTTGGTAATCTCGGATTACTGGCCGGTTACGGTGCTAAACCCATAGGGCCGGGTTTGGGTCGTGACAGAGTGGTATCAGAGCGATACTTGACCACGAGTCATACCGCACACACGTGTCCAAATGAGCTATAGGGTGTCCTAGAAAAGTAATTAGGGCGTCCTAGAAAAGTAATTAGGGCATCTCATGAGCATGATAAGTGTGTGATATGATTGACTGAATATATGCTAATGTGGTAAACTGTTAAACAAATGACTACTTCTGTTTAAAACTGTTATAATTGCTTATAGTGAAATGGATAATGCAAACACTGCAAACGAAACTGAAACCTCATCCTTTGAGGCTAGAATGGCCAGATTGGAACACATGATGGAACTGATAACTGCAAGACTGGACCAACAACTGAATCAACAGCCCCCACCTCCTCCTCCGGTTGTACCGGAACAAAATGTGAATGTGAATGCTAATGATAGGGATATAATTGCTCTGACCCAGAAGTTCAGCAAAATGAAACCGCCATCCTTTCAGGGAGGCCTTGAACCGTTAAAGGCTGAAGCTTGGGTGCTTGAAATAGAAAAACTATTTGAGGTGTTTCGGTGCTCAGAAGCGAATAAGGTATTGTTAGCTACCTTCACCCTACAAGAAGAAGCTAGAAGGTGGTGGATGTTGATCCGCGATACAAATACTGTTATGACTTGGGCTCAGTTCAAGGAGTCCTTCTTTGAAAAGTATTTCTCTCAGTGTGTCAGGGATAGAAAAGTGACTAAATTTGAACAGCTAAAGCAGGGCACAATGTCCGTTGCGGAATATGAGACGAAATTCACCGAGCTTGCTAGATATGCACCGCATATGGTGGATACTGAGTATAAGAAGGCCAGAAAATTTGAAGGCGGCCTTAATGTTGCAATTCTTGACCGAATAAATGTTCTGAAACTACCGAACTATGTAAATGTTCTTGACCGAGCCTTGATGGCTGAATCGAACATTGAAGCACTGAAAACTGAAACACCATTGTCTGAATGGCGGGGTAAAAGGCAGAGTTTCAAGTTTAAGAAAGGCAAGCATAGTCCATTGAACAAGAAACAGAGTACGGGGTCAACGACTACGTCTAGTCAAGGAAACCGTACAATACCGCCCTGTTCTGAATGTGGTAAAAATCACAAGGGAGTCTGTTACAAGATATCAGGAGCCTGTTACAGGTGTGGCAAGGTGGGCCACATGGTTAAGGACTGCCCCTCTACTCCACAAGCTAGTAGTAAAGCTACACCAAGCGTAGCGGCATCAACTGTTACACCAAAACCGAACCCCAAAGCTACCGGGAAAGAGCCTATGAGGCAGGGCCGAGCGTTCGCCCTAGTACCGGGAGACGTCCAGAATACCGTGACCGTTGTGTCAGGTATTCTCTCTATTTGTACTCAAAATGCTTATGTACTGATTGATTCGGGGTCTACGCATTCTTATGTGTCGCATGCCTTTTCTCGAAAATTGAATAGACCCTTAGAACCTATGAATTATCTGTTAGCTGTATCATCACCCGTTGGAGGATCTATGACCTGTGCATACATGTACCCGGCTTGTGAAATCATTGTTGGAGATGCACATCTGTTTATTGATTTACTGCCATTGAATATTGATCATTTTGATGTTATATTGGGGATGGACTGGTTAACGAAATATCATGCCACCATAGACTGTGTAACAAAACAAGTAGTTTTCCGTCCACCTGGTTTGCCTGAATTTGTGTTTAATGGGGTTGGAGTAGTACCTCCCCCGTATCTGATTTCATCTGTGAAAGCTGTTAAACTGATTAGAAAGGGCTGTAAGGGATATCTGTGTTCTGTACTGACTGTATCTACTGATGATAATGCTAATGTAAACTGTATTCCTATAGTCAGAGAATTCCTAGATGTCTTTCCAGATAATTTTCCAGGGGATTTGATTGACAGGGAGATTGAGTTTACTGTTGATGTGGTTCCCGGAACGTAGCCGGTATCTAAAGCTCCTTACCGAATGGCTCCAACTGAACTGAAAGAACTGAAAGTGCAATTGCAAGAACTGTTAGACAAAAAGTTTATCAGACCTAGTACCTCACCGTGGGGTGCACCGATTTTGTTTGTAAAGAAGAAAGATGGCTCGCTGAGACTGTGCATTGATTACCGTGAATTGAACAAGGTAACTGTGAAAAATAAATACCCATTACCGCGCATTGATGATTTATTTGATCAGTTACAGGGTGTACAAGTGTTTTCTAAGATTGATCTCAGATCGGGGTATCATCAACTGAAGGTTAAACCGGAAGACATTGATAAAACTGCTTTTAGAACGAGGTATGGCCATTATGAATTTTTAGTTATGCCTTTCGGAGTCACGAATGCACCAGCTGCATTTATGGACCTCATGAACAGAATTTTTAAACCATACCTTGATGACTTCATTGTAGTATTTATTGATGACATATTGATTTACTCTAAAAGTATAGAACAACACAAACATCATCTGAGACTTGCCCTACAAACCTTAAGAGAACAGAAACTGTATGCTAAACTGTCTAAATGTGAATTTTGGCTTGACCATGTTATGTTTTTGGGGCATGTTGTTAGCAAAGATGGAATTTCTGTTGATCCGCAGAAAATTGAAGCTGTAGTGAACTGGCCTAGACCAACAAATGTGACCGAAGTCCGAAGCTTTTTGGGACTGGCTGGATATTACAGAAGATTTGTCAAAGGCTTCTCCAAAATTGCCCTACCATTGACTCAGTTAACTCAGAAGGGGACATCATTTGACAGGACTGACCAAAGAGAATCTGCTTTCCAGGAGTTGAAAACTCGACTTGTGACTGCACCGGTTTTGACCTTACCTTCAGGTACGGATGGTTATACTGTATTTAGTGATGCTTCTCATAAGGGTTTGGGGTGTGTTTTAATGCAGAATGGGAGAGTTATTGCTTATGCTTCCCGACAGTTGAGACCACATGAAAGGAACTACCCGACCCATGACCTGGAACTTGCTGCAGTAGTATTTGCACTGAAAATCTGGCGTCACTATCTGTACGGGGTGACATGTGAAGTATATACCGACCACAAGAGTTTGAAATATTTCTTCACACAGAAAGAACTGAACATAAGACAGCGGAGATGGCTAGAACTGATTAAAGACTATGACCTGCAGATTTTGTACCATCCGGGAAAAGCCAATACCGTTGCCGATGCATTGAGTCAGAAATCAATTGGAAACTTAGCCTGTTTACTCACTGGACAGAAAGAGCTGCTTTGTGACCTTGAAAAATCTGAAATTGAAATTGTGTTGCGAGAACAAGGCGGAACCATAGCTGCTATTTCTGCTCAACCAGCCTTGATAGAAGAAATTAAAGAGAAACAGCAACTGGATGACTTCTTGAAAAAGATCATCGAAGAAAGAGAATCTAAACCGAGACCAGGATTCAAATTTGAGAATAATGTACTGAAATTTCACGAAAGACTGTGTGTACCGAACGATACTGAATTGAGAAGAAGAGTTCTGCTAGAGGGCCACAATTCAAAACTGTCTATCCATCCAGGGAACACGAAAATGTACCAAGACCTGAAATTGAATTTCTGGTGGCTGGGAATGAAGAAAGAAATCGCAGAATTTGTATCGAAATGTCTTCATTGCCAACAAGTTAAAGCCGAACATCAATGACCCGCAGGCTTATTGCAGCCCTTACCGATACCGGAGTGGAAATGAGAACATATCACTATGGATTTTATTGTGGGATTGCCTCGCTCCAGTAAAGGTATGGACTCGATTTGAGTTATTGTTGATAGACTGACTAAATCTGCTCACTTCTTACCTGTTAAGACAATTTATAATGCGGACAAATTGGCTATACTCTATATTGACGAAATTGTTAGACTGCATGGAGTGCCTGTGTCCATTGTTTCTGACAGGGATTCGAAGTTTACATCGAGATTTTGGCAAAGCCTACAGACTGCACTGGGTACTGAACTGAGACTGAGTAGTGCCTACCATCCTCAGACAGATGGCCAGTCAGAAAGGACCATCCAGACTCTAGAGGATTTACTGAGAATGTGTGTCCTTGATTTTCAGGGAAATTGGGAAAGCCATTTACTATTGGCCTAATTCGCCTACAACAACAGCTACCATTCGAGTATTGGTATGGCGCCTTTCGAGGCATTGTATGGCAGAAAATGTAGATCTCCGATTTGCTGGGCAGAAGTTGGAGATGGGCCTTTGCTTGGGCCCGAGATTGTATATGAAACAACTGAAAAAGTGAAACTGATACAACAGAGATTAAAAACTGCACAGAGCAGACAGAAGAGTTATGCTGACGTCAGAAGACGAGACAGAGAGTATGAAGTGGGTGATCACGTATTTGTGAAAGTGACACCGATGAAAGGCCAGACTCGTTTTGGAGTCAAAGGCAAATTAGCACCGAGATACGTCCGAGCATATGAGATTATTGAGAAAATCAATCCGGTGGCGTATCAAGTTGCGCTTCCTCCTGAAATGGAACATATGCATAACGTCTTCCACATTTCCATGTTGAGAGACTACCTCCGGGATCCTTTCCATGTAATAGAGCCTACTCATGTAGTGCTAAGTGATGACTACACTTATGAGGAACGGCCTATACAGATTGTAAACAGACGGATCAAGAAACTGAGAAACAAGGAGATCCCGCTAGTGAAAGTTGACTGGCAGAACCATGGTGGTGTGTATGCCACTTGGGAAAGGGAAGATGACATGGCTAAAAGATATCCTGAACTGTTTCCACTGAACCCTGTTTTCTTCCAGAACGAAGGTAACTCGAGTTTAGAGGACTAAACTCTTTATAAGGATGGGAGACTGTAACAACCCTCATACTGCTCACCGATTAATGGCTGATTGATTACCGATAACCATCGATTACCGTTAAATTGAATTGATTATGACTGATAATTGGACTGATTAAAGTACTGAACTGACTGACTGGAATTAATTGACTGAGTCTATCTGTTTAATTGTGCATCTATCTATTTGGTAAGATTATTTGATCTGTTCGTGTTTTACGTTTAAACTGCTAATTGAAGGCCTTATCGGCGGCCGAACCGGGAATTGATTGATGTTTTATGATCGTCATAATTTACGTGATTTTATGGTATATTTATCTGAAACTGATTATGTATGATTAAATTAGATTAAAATGAGTTAAATTGCACCAGTTGCCATAATTACCATTTCGCCACACTTAGTGGCCACTATCTCACACACATGTGAGCCTTGTACACACTTGAACAACATTTCATTAGCCCCTTCTTCTTGTTCAACCGACCATGAGAGGGAGAGAGTGAGAGAATTTGGTTTTCATCTTGAATTGCTTGGAACTTGGAGAATTGCTTGCTAATTAAAGAGTAGATTGCTTAATTGAACCTCTAGACTTGCATTCAAGGAACCTAGGTATGAATTTCATCCTTTTGGTTTGTCTTTAAGTTGATTCATGCATGGTCCATGTTAAATTGTAGAGCTAAGCCTTGTTTTAGTTCATACATGTTGATATAGAGCTCATTCCATGCTTGCATGTTTGAATTAATGAGTTTTTGAGTTGAATTCATGGTGAAATGGTGCATGCATGTTCATGATTTTGTAATGGTCCATGTTTTCAACTTGTTTTTGGATCAATTGGCTTCTTAGAGCATCAATTTGGAACTTCAAAGTGATTTGAATTCATGCATGTTTGCATGTTCATATTGTTCTTGAAAAACGGTTTGAAATTGGGTTTCGATTAAACACTCTTGGGCTTTGATTTCTCAAAATTGAGTTTTGAACTATGATATTCTATGTGTTTATAAATGTTTTCCAGAAAATGGGCCCAAGAGGATTGGTTTTGATGCGTTTGAAGGTGAGTTTGAGCTTGGAGGTGCAATCTGGACTTCCCAGATTCCGCACTTCCGCTCGAGCGGGGGAAGTGCCGCTCGAGCGTGGAATCCGAGCATCCTGTATCTCTGCACTGTTTTACAGTACGCTCGAGCGGAGGATTGGGCGCTCGAGCGGAGTCATGTCTCAAGCTCGAGCGGGCGTCGAGCGGAGATTTCACCCATCCAGTACTTTTACAGTACGCTCGAACGGGAAAGTTGACGCTCGAGCGTGTGCCTTTGTTGCATGACCGCTCGAGCGGGGAAACCTGCGCTCGAGCGGGATTCTGTTTTTCTGAAAATCCTGAAACAGTCTTCTGATTACATCTTTGCATCCTCATTCCATTCTAGGCATTCTTAGGCCTAGTTTAAGACATCTTGTTGAGGATAGATGTAGAACACACCGAGGCATTAGGGATTAAGTTATTATCTTTCCCAGCTGTGAAACTTAGAGTGTGTTCAATCTGTTAACTGTGTAGGGTTGGCGACTGGGGAGACACGCTCTAGCATACTGTAACCCAAACTCTGTGAGTAACGATTGTGTAAAGATATGTTCACAAATGATTATTTTCTGAACTGTACTGTTTTCTGAACTGATTACTGTTAACTGAATGAATGTATGTCCTATATTCTGAACTGTATTGTGGCATCCTTAGCACCTACTGTTTACTGTTACTGTTACAGAGATCTCTGTCGGTTCCCTCGTTGGAACCACTACTGTTTACTGACTGATGGCCATCATTACTATTCGGTCTTTTAAGACCTACTGTTTACTGTACTGTTATGCTAATGGGTGTACCACATATGACTGTACTGACTGAATGACTGAATACTGTTTAAATGAACTGTTTTCATACTGTAAGGACATTCATTCTTAACCTCTTTACGCATTATGTTATTCACTGGGCTTTAGCTCACTGCTCATATATATATGTAGGTGTGCAGGCACCAGACCGCGGCTAGAGGCGTCAGGGTAACTCCAGTTTTGTCAAGCCAGCTTATGTGCCTCACTGCGAGGTTCCGAGCCTATCGTGTTAAGGCTTAGGGGTGTTTTACAATTCCTCTTCTGCACCGTCTTACTGTTCTGTATAGACTGACTGTTTACTGTACTGCTTTATAGGGTTGAGTCCCTAGTCTGAATGATTGTAAATATTGTGCATACTGTTCTGTACCGTTTATGTATGAATGTATGAAAAGTCTTTTTCATATAGACTGTCACAGCTCAGTGGACATTATTTATTTACTGTTTTGGCTTCCGTCAGGCCCTGTACTCTGTTTTACTGTATTACTGTTAAGCAGGCCTTTGGTAATCTCGGATTACTGGCCGGTTACGGTGCTAAACCCATAGGGCCGGGTTTGGGTCGTGACAGTGTGCCGTGCAGTTTATGCCGTGCTAACCCTTGAAATTCTTTCTTAATCAATGCAGAACAAACTAGGACCGACCAAGCCCTTCAGCGTTACCACTAGTGGAGCTCAAAGTCCGAGCGAATACACCAGCACTTTTGATCGGGATACACACTAAACCAAATAAAACCGAGATAATGGGGAAGTACCGATTTATGGTAAGCTCGCCTGGCGCGATGGCCGAATTTAGAAGGGAGTACAACGTTCCTGATGACGTCATCTTAGAACTCGCCAAAAAAGGAGACACACCATGGGGCGACTTAGACCGGTGCCCCTTCACGGTCGTTTCCATTGTTGAAGGAGGGCTTCGCTTCCCCGTGCAACCTTTGATCTGCGAATTTTTGAGGCAGACAAGGCTTTGCCCGACCCAAGTTTCAAATAACACTTACAAAATAATAAACAGGGTCGCCGAACTGAACCAGATGCTCGGGCTCAATCTCGGTCTGGCTGAAATTTTTCATCAGTATAGTCTTAGTAGGAATAAGAGCGGGTTCTGCTGGTACCTCAAAGTGAAGAAGGGCCGAGCAAAATTAATAGAAGGTAACCCGGACAAGGAGACAAACGACGACGACTTCCTGTGGGTGTCCGGTCGCTATGAAGACATCGAGGCACCCATACCAGGATGGTATATTAGAAAGGATTTTGGTAGTGCGGGTGAGTTGCTCGGCTGACCGCGCTATTTTCTTTATGTAGCAATTATTTTTCGTGCTGATCTAACACTTGTCTTCTTTTGCAGATAAGCATCTAACAGCAGACTACTACCGGGCCAACGAAGAGGCCATCAGAGTCCTGCTGCGCCATCCTGCCGAAGAGAGGGAAGCTTCGAAATTGCTCGGCTTCGATCAGACCTACCATTACACCGCACCACGCAGGAGCCGGGTTACCGATTTTTTGCGCGCGCTAACTCCGGAACCGGATCCAAACCTTCCACCGATCAGGCTTATTCCACTAACCGCCGAGCAGGAAATGGCGAAAATCAGGGCCATCAAGTCCTTGATCACCGGGGAAGAAGACGAGCCCCAGAACGTAGAGGCAACCGGTGGGACATCCTCCGCACCCGCCGTGCAGGGAGAGAGGGCAGTGCTGGCGCTTGCCAGCGAGCATCCAGCTGGTCGGTCCAAGAAGCAGCCGAGGAACGAGAAAACTGGGCCGCGTCTGGCGGATGAGGACTCCACCGATCACATCTCTACCGAGCTCGGGGACCAGACCGAGCAACCACGGGCCAGCAAATCCAAGGGCCCAGCCCCTCCGGTCTGGGCACCCGAGTTCAAATACTAGGGCCGAGCAGTTTCTGCTGAGGACTCTGTGTATGCGGACAAGGACTACTCGCTTGGTTTCAATTTGACCAAGGGGTTGATCTTGCCCGCCGACATGAAAAAACATGAGGAGCTTTCTGACCTCAAGGTCCTCCGCTCAGCGGCGAAATCCATAGTGCTGGTAAGTTCTCCATTTTTACGTCAAACTGTTTACTCGGTTTTTGTGCGGTTTTTCGAATACTAACGATCTTTCACTTGTTTTCAGGCCGCGCAAAAGAACTACTTGGCCCACGACCGGATGATCAAAGTGTGGCAGAGCCTGCGGGATGCCATAGCCGAGAATAAGGCTCAAAAGGAGGAGATAGCGAAGCTCAAAGTAGCGCAGGAAGCAGTCGAGGCTGAGCGAGATATCCTGAGCCAGAAGGTTGACCGAGCTAACGAGGAAAAACAACGAGCCGTGAAGTCGACGAAAGCTCGGTATCTCGCCGAGCTGCGGAAGCTGCGCGATGCCTATAAGGAAGAAAGGGACAAAGCGGTCGATGAGGCAGAGGACCGTGGATATAAGCCGGGGGAGAAAACCTACGAGCGCCAGGTCCAAGCGACCAAGGACATCTTTTTCCAGTGCGGCTGGAAGGCTTCCGTGGAAAAAGTTAGCCTTGGTTAGGATGCCGAAATGTTCGTAAACCCCCTGCAGCATATATCCCGGTCTATATGCAGGCCTACGCCAATGCTACCCAAAACCGGCTCATTGCGGAGGCAAGGAAGGAGGCCGAGGAAGAAGCCGCCGCCGCGCAACAAGCCGAGAAAACTACTGCCGAAGCATCTCAAGATGACGAAGTGGCTGATCGGGATGTTGCTGTGGGGGATGGAGCTGACGACGACGCTGAGGAAAACTTGTCCGAGCAGACAATTGTGATGGCCGAGCAGACGGTGGAGGCAGCCGGACAAACTGTCGATCTTGAAATGGATTGAAAATTTTCCTTTTTTTTTTTTTTTTTGGGCATGTAACCGGGCCAGACCCCACCTTTGTACTGAATCTTCTTCAATCAATGAAACTTTTGAACCTTTTGTTAGTATATCATCTATTTCTTTTCGGTTGGCTTGTGTATAAACGTCTCGATTTAAACGTTGATAATTCACAACTGGCAGGTCGGCTGAGCCGCGCAATATGCCAAGCTGAAATCACCCAGAATGTTTTCCAACATATCTGGCAGCTCAGCTCCTTGAAAATTTAAATGAACTGACATTGTAACTTGGCCGAGCAAAATCCGCTCGGTTTGAAATGTTTGCAGAATCATACATTTCCATTACATCAATGAGACCGAGCAAAAATCAGCTCGCCTTGTGAGTTGGTTAAGCTGCCAACATTTCCTTTCGGCCGAGCCAAGTCAGCTCGGCCTCTTATCGGTGGGACAAAACGCCAACACCGAGAAATTCTGCCGAACAAAATCCGCTCGTTTCCCATATTGGACAAGACACCAATATGCCGACTGGGCCGAGCAAAATCAGCTCGGCCCTTACATTGGGCAAAACACCAATGTTTCAGCTAGGTTGGTCATGACGCCAACATTTAGACCGGGCGAGGGAAACCAGCTCGGCTCTAGGCTAATGCGAACTTTTCCCTACGCAAACTTTTCGTGCGGTCTATCTCCATTCCAGCGAGATGAAATCAGACCGGTCTCATTCAGGGCGGTCCCCTTGCCCCTGGCATCCATGATTGCCTTGCGTCCTTGCGATTTCATTGTACAGAGATGTAATACCAAACAAGAGTGCTATTTTTATTACAAAAGCATTGCTATCTTTTACATCTAGTGCCAAGAGGCTAAGGGTCTGGAAAAGCTTAAACAACATAAGCAAATTACAATTCAAAAGTAAAAAACCTTAAGGTTGGCTGCATTCCATGGTCTGGGGACAGCCTTGCCATCCAAATCTTCCAGATGGTATGCCCCTTTGCCAACTAGACCAATCACCTTGTATGGTCCTTCCCAATTCGCACCGAGCTTTCCTTCGCCAGGGACCACCGTGTTGCCAAGTACCTTTCTCAAAACCCAGTCCCCAACCTTGAATAGCCTGGGGTGCACCGCCTTGTTGTATTTCTTGGAGAGTTCTTGTTGATAAGCTGCGATGTAGATTAGTGCCTGCTCCCTTCTTTCCTCGGCAAGGTCTAATTCCAATGCCACGGCTTCATTATTCAGATCAGGCTGGAAACTTTCAGAGCGGATGGTTGGCATGCCAATTTCCAACGGGATGATTGCCTCCATGCCGTAGGCCAAAGCGAATGGTGTTTCCCCGGTCGACCTTCTTGGGGTGGTGCGGTATGCCCAGAGCACGTTGGGAAGTTCCTCAGCCCATTTCCCCTTGGCTTTTTCAAGCCGCTTCTTTAGCCCATCCAAGATGGTCTTGTTTGAGACCTCTGCTTGACCGTTAGACTGAGGATAGGCCGGCGTCGAATTGTAGAACTCGATCTTCAACTCTTCGCAAAATCCGCGAAAGAGCTTCCCATCGAATTGAGTGCCGTTATCTGAGACAAGGGCCCTGGGTATACCGAAGCGAGTAATGACGTTTTGCCAAACAAACTTCTTCACATCCTTTTCCTTTATGGTCGCCAGTGGCTCGGCCTCCACCCACTTGGTGAAGTAGTCGGTGGCGGCGATGAAGAACTTGCGATTGCCCGGCGCTGCTGGGAGTGGTCCAACAATATCCAATCCCCAAAGCGCGAACGGCCAAGGACTTGTGAGAGGGAGCAGATCTCTAGCCGGCTGGTGGATCTAGTGAGCGAACTTCTGACACTTCTCACACCTGCGAACATATTTCTGTGGGTCCGCCTATATGCACGGCCACCAGTAACCTTGGGAAATTGCTCGGTACGCCAAGGACCTGCCTCCAGTATGGCTTCCATAGATGCCCTCATGTATTTCATAGAGAAAAGTCTCCACTTTGGCGGGGTGGACACACCTCAAATACAGCCCGGTGAAAGACTTCTTATACAAGGCTCCAGATGGGGAGAGCCAAAACCACTCTGACTTTGCTCGGATTTTGTGGGCTGCCTTCTTTTCTTCCGGTAGAACTCTGTCTTTTAAGAAGGCGATGATGGGATCCATCCAGGAAGGACCCAAGTCGGTGCAGAGCACCTCGGTTGCTTCCGGTTCCGCAATGCTTAGCCGGGGTAAAAACTCTATCATCAAGGGGTTAGGAAAAGCTGTCTGAGTGGAGGAGAGCCCAGCCAATTCGTCAGCCGAGTTGTTTTCTTCGCGGTTGATCTGTTCCACTCTTGTCGCAGGGAACTTCTTGATTTCTTCTCGCACCAACACTTGATACTTGGCCATTCTTTCATCTTTTGCTTCATACTCCCCTGAGACCTGATTGACCACCAACTTGGAATCACTAAATACCATAAGGGCTGTGGCTTTCATTCTAAGCGTGCTTCTTAGTCCGGTAAGGAGAGCTTCATACTCAGCTTCGTTGTTAGATGTTGGGAAGCCGAGTGTAATTGCCTGCTCGATGATCAGCCCGTCCGGCGAGTTCAACACGATGCCCAGCCCGACCCCATGTCTGTTGGACGCCCTATCAACGAAGAGCTTCTACATCTCACCAATAAACAACTTCCAGTAATCAGAGGGGTTCTGGGAGCTCCTCATTTCCAAGTCTTTGATCGGTTCATTCTCGTCGGACTTTGTTAGTCCGGTCGCGCTCATCCCTTTTCCTACTTGCGGACCAACATTCATTTCTGTGGCCAGAACCATGGGTTGTGCTAAATCCGCACCAACCAATTCAACCGGGCAAATTGGATGCATCCCAGGGGCAAATTCCGCTACGAAGTCGGCAAGTGCTTGAGCCTTGATTGCAGTGCGCGGTCGAAACTTGATGTCATATTGCCTTAACTCCACGGCCCATTTCAAAATTCTCCCAGTGAAGTCTGCCTTTTCAAAAAGCACTTTAAGTGGGAACTCGGTTAACACAATGCCAGCTTTCTTGACGCCATCATAAGGGCCAGCGCCAATTTTTCCAAGGGGAGATATCTTGTTTCGGCTGGGAGAAGAGTCTTGCTTACATAGAAGATCGGTAGGTGCTGGATGCCTTCAGCACGCACCAATACCGCGCTGACGGCGTGTTGGGAGACAGCCAAGTAGAGGTACAACTCTTCGCCTGGCTGAGGCGTGACCAAAATAGGGGCTGAGGAGAGATACGCTTTCAGGTCTGCTAGTGCGTGGTTGCACTCATCATCCCAGAAGAACTTGGACTTCAGAGTTTTAAAGAAGGGCCTGCAACGATCAGAAGACCGGCTGATAAATCTGTTCAGCGCGGCTGCCATCCCGGCAAGATGTTGCACGTCCTTCGTGGAGTTGGGACGCTCCAGGTCTTGTATGGCCTTAATCTGTGATGGGTCAGCTTCAATCCCTCGATTTGTGACGAGAAAACCCAGAAACTTTCCGGTGCCAACTCCGAAGGCGCACTTTGTGGCGTTCAAGCGAAGCTTGTGGAGCTTAAGTATAGCGAACATTTCTGCAAGGTCGGCGAGGTGTTGAGACCTTTCCTTACTCTTCACCACCATGTCGTCGATATAGGCCTCCATTGTTCGGCCTAGAAGAGGAGCGAACATTTTCGTTACCATCCTCTGAAAGGTCGCCCCGGCGTTCTTTAGTCCGAACGGCATGACTTTGTAGCAATATAAGCCTCCAGGGGTTGTGAATGACGTGATCTCTCTGTCCGGTTTATACATCGCAATCTGGTGGTAGCCGCGGTATGCGTCCAGGAAGCTAAACCTCTGATGGCCAGCGGTTAAGTCCACCAGCTGGTCAATTCGTGGAAGGGGAAAGCTATCCTTGGGGCAAGCTCGGTTGACAGTCTTGTAGTCAACGCAGACTCGCCACTTGCCGTTCTTCTTTGGTACAACCACCGTGTTGGATATCCACCGAGGGTACTGCACCTCCTCTATGGCCCCAGCTTCCAGCAAATTCTTCACTTCCTCCGCGACCACTTCTGCATGGTGCAAGGTTGAGCGGCGCGTCCTTTGAATGACTGGCCGTGCGTCAGGGAAGACATTCAACTGATGACAAATAAAGCTCGGGTCGATGCCAGGCATATCATAAGGCGTCCAGGCAAAGGCCTCCAAATTGGAAACCGGGAAGTTGACATAATCCATCCTCTCGGCGCTAGACAAGGATGATCCCAAGAGGAAGAATTTAGTTGGATCGTTCTCGTCAATGCGCACTTCTACTAAATCTTCGACCGACTTTTCCTCGGCCTTTCTTCCTACGTCTTCAAGGACCTCTTTACCCTCGGGCCCTTCAATCATTTGGACGAACCCTTTGGCTGCTCGACTGCCATTTACCACAACGAAACATTGTTTTGCCATCACCTGGTCTCCCCAAACTTCCTCTATTTGCCCGCTCGACGCCAGAAAGCGCATGACTTGGTGGAAGGTTGAGGCAACCGCTTGTATGGCGTGCCAACCCCTACCTAAGATCAAGTTGTAGGTGGGAACTTTGAGCACCCAGAACTCCACTTGCTTTACTACTGAACCCGCTTTGACCGGCAAAATAATCTTTCCGATTGGCCACTCCGGCTGTGAGTTGAAGCCGACCAAAGGAGACGTCGCAGGGGCCAAGTCCTTGTCTTCTAACTTCATCTGTTTGAACGCGTCATAATACATGATTTCGACCGAACTCCCCTGGTCGATCAAGATTCTCTTGATATCAAAGTCTTTGATGCGAAGAGTCACCACTAAGGCATCATTGTGCGGCATCTGAACCCTTTCCAAGTCCTTGGTTGAGAATGAAAGGATGTCTCTTTCTTCGGCCTTTCCCTTCTTTACGGCGGGCTGGACAGAGAGCACTTCCCTCATGTGCTCGGCCTTCTTAATCATCCCTCTAAGCTCGCAGACCCTTGCTGGTTCGATGATGCTGTGGATAACGTTGATTACACCTTGTGGGGGAGCTTCTAGGGTGGCCATTCCGTTGGGCTCGGTTTGTCCAGTTGGCGCGGCCTTGATCCCCCCATCTATGTATTGGTCAAGATGCCCCGCTGCCACCAATTCCTCCAAGTGCTGCTTGAGCGGTAAGCAATCCTCTGTCCGGTGCCCTCGTTCTTCATGGAAGGTGCAGCGGTATTTTGGATTGAAACCTCGCTGCGCACTTCCTAACTTGGCCGGCCAACGGACAAAGGGTTCGCCTCGGATCTCGCTCAAAATGCGGTAGATGGGAATTTTAAAGACCGTTGTAATTCCTGTCCGCGCCTTCAGTTTTCTCTTGGCATCTTCCGCGGCGTCACGGGGTGCGTCAGTTCGGTCGTTTCTGCGACCCTTGCGTCGGTCATCGCGGTTTGGACCATGGCGCTGGTCTTTCGACCGGTTGTTTGGGCGGTTATGCTCCTGCCCAACCGAGTGAACTTTCCCCACAACCCTCCTGTTCGCCGCGACCGGATTAACCTTCTCGGTCGCGGAGGCGGCATCATCCTCCACACGAATGTGCTCATTGATCCGCTGCATCAATGACTCCATGGTTGTAGGTTGATGCATCGTGGGTGAATCTTGCAGCCTATGTCCGACTGGGAGACCCCGTTTGTACTGAGTGATCGCCAGATTGGTGGGGCAGTCGAGGATCTCATTGTATGTTTCCCAATATTTCACATTGTATGCCTTCAACGAACATCCAGACTCTAACTTGACGCCCAGGAGATGGTCGACCTCCTTCGGCGTTCGTGTGTTGGTCTTGAATCTGGTGACGAAGGCTTCCTCTAGTTGCTGCCACCCCTCAATACTCTCCTCCGGGAGCCTCTCGAACCATTTCAAACCCAGCTCTCCCAAGCTTGCTGGGAATATGAGGCACATCAAGGCGTCATTCCGCCAGTGTCCAGCCATTACTTGCCGGTAATGGCTCACATGCATGTATGGATCCGTCCTTCCATCGTACAAAGTGAACTTTGGCTGGTGGAATCCGGCGGGGAGTGGGGTACTCTCAATCTCTAGAGACAGCGGCGTGGCTGTAAGTCGCGCCAGCTCTTTGTCCACCAGCGCAGGGGCCATCACTTTGGGGGCTGGCATCGCCACTTCCTCACTGTAACGCACTGGAGCGACTAACCTCTGCAATGCCGGCACTCTCCGAGCCTCCCGACAGCGCGCCGTCTCTTCCAATACATCCCTTAAGTCCCTGGAACGCGTGGAGAAAGAGGATCCCGACGTCGGCGTCGGGCGTGAGGGGCGGTATGTGTTGTCGCGAGAGAGGGACCTACCCTCCCCTTGGTTGAAGTCCCCAACCCCATAGTTCCTGGTGACGGAGAGAGAGTGGGTCCTCCCCTGGCGGCGACTGCTACAACGAGGGGATGGGGTGCGCTCACTGAGGTTGCCCTCTGGCGTTTCAGTAGCTCCATCTCCGCCGCCATCTTGCGAATGACGGCGTCTTGGTCCTTGAGTTTGAGCTCCAGGCGCTGCGCATGGGACTCCCCCCGGCGTCTGCGACCCCCAGGGCTCTGCGAGCGATCAACACTCCTTCCGCGTTTGTCTCGCGCACTTCGCGAAGGAGTCTCTAGGCCCGCCATGGCTGGAATATTCAGAGGACCTTCTCTCAAGCGGACGTACTCGGGTGTGACGCCATCGACGACGGACAGTGGGGCTTCGCCGTCGTTGGCCATGAAAATGGTCGAAGAAGCTCTGAGAACAAGGGTTGAGTATAAAAAAAAAACTTCCCACAGACGGCGCCAATTGTACGGGGGCGAAATATCCTCTGTTTTCCTTACTCCTTGGTCGTCAAGCTTCTTGTGACGGCGTCTATCTCTGCAACACAAAAATGGTGAGCTGCCCGGCAGTGGTGTGCCAGAAAGACCCTCCGACGATCAACTCAGACCACTAGCTAAAGAAGAAGGCTATCAGAGAGAGAGTTTTTGATAGGATGAATTCGCTTACCTCCAACGTCCCTCTTCCTCCATATTTCTAGGCTGGCCATGCAGCCTCAAGATTGTGCGCGCACTACCTCTGCTGTCCTTCCCTGGACAGGTGGCAGTGCTCGCCTCTCACCACCTTACGCGTGTAAAGGCTTAGTCCTCCCTCCAGTACACACAGAACTGCCCAACGGTATTGAGGCGTGCGTGGAGCGGATGTCTTCTCCTTCACGCCATTGGCTCAGGTGGCACACTTAATCGGAGTACCACGACCGGCCTGTCACTTATGGAGAGTCGCTATTACATGCTCATAACCGAGCTATGTGTCACCGACCTATAACTTGGAATCAGGCGAAAGCCTGCCCACCTCGGCCGAACTATCATTGGTCGGTTCATCATGACCATCCGGTTGCGAGGCATGCCGGCCTCCAACCGGTCTACCTTCAATCTTGGTCACACGAAGCCACTTTATATCGACTGACCGATCCAAGGTGTACCGGCCTTGATCGCGCCCACGGACTAGCTCGGGCTACCTTTTAGCCCGGTCAGCGTCCGCTAACCCAAGCTCTGTCCAACACGTTCAAGACGCAGCTCGGCTATGCCAGTTGGTGCCTGACCGGTCAATATTTTCGACCGTGCAAGGCAGGCCGTTGGCCATGTCAATAGAGATTAGCTCGACGCTACGCGGTCCGTCACGTCTGACATTATCTCAGCTCGGCCGTACAGTCAGGTGCAAATCTCCCCTCTCAGGCGCCTTTTCTTGCCTCAAATGCTGCAGAAGCCTCAGAATCGTCTTTTTCCTTGGCCGTCTTGAGCTCCTCTAACTGAACCTCCACCTCGGCAAGCGCTTCCTTGGCTAACTTGAGCGATTCTTCGCTCGCATTTGCCCTACTCTCAGCGTCAGAGCGGAGCTGTTCAGCTGAGCGAGCCCTCTCCTCCTCTGCTTCAGCTCGCGCACTCTCCATTGCGGCTCTCATCACTTCAAACTCGGCCCTACTCTTTTGACCGTCCCCCTCCGTTTGCAAACGATCAATCCTGCCAAGGGCATCATGCAGGCGACGGCCTAGGTCCGTGATCCTGCCAACCGTCTGCAAAATAAGTTGGGATCGTCAGATACCTTAATGAAAACAAATTCAAGAGAATTTGAGATGGCCACTTACCAGGAGCGCCGACTGCGCAGATAGGGCTACGACCATAACATCCGGCACGGCGCGAAAGGCTGCGTTGTCAGCCGGCAAGGAAATTGAAGCCGCTAGGCTCAACGCCACGGCTGGATCCTTAATGGCTGAAGTGTTAGAAGAGATCGGCGTATCTTTGATCTTCGGTCGAACAATAAAAGGAGCAACCACGTCCGACTCTTCTAAACGAGGCCGTTTGGAAGCAGGGCTAATCTCCAACCCAACCTCTCCCTTGGCACTACGCTTTTTGCCCCGCTCCTCCGGAATCAGCCGTTCGTCAATGACCTGTTGTTCAACCTCTTTTCCCGCTTCGGTCGCAGCAACCTAAGCCGTCTCTTCAATAACGGGTACGAAAGTCTTAATCAAGGTGGGTTCAGAATGGGCGGCCTCGGCCTTTTTTCGAGCAGCCATTCGCTCGGTATTTTTCTTTCGCGCCATCTGTGTAAGGCTTCCTCCAGCCATACCTTCAAAAAAATCGCTGGGTAGGTCTCCCAATTTCGCAAAAAATATCTCCAGAAGACAACTCTGCCCGATCCGAAGTGGACGGTGAAGGCTGGTTAAGTCCGGTAGCCTCGAACGCTGAGCGTATCGCTTCATCGACCTCTTCGGCCTCCTCAGCGACCTCTCTGGTTGGTTCGGCAACTACCTCTACTGCCGGCTCCGCGTCTTCCCCCGAATCCGAATCTTCGAGGCCAATTTGCTTAAGGCTCTTGAAGCTGGGAAAGAGAAGAGCTGAAAGGTGTTGATCGCCGGATGGAATTGAAATGCCGTCCGTGGCCGAGAATGTAGTATAAGTAGGTTCGTATCAGAGGAGTATGTGAGCAGCTCTCCCTTGCTTTTGTACGTTTGGAAGACCGAAGTATCTGAGTGCAAACTTAATTTCCTCAAGGACTGCGTCGTCGGTTGAGGGAAGAATCTTCTTCAATCTGTTACCTGCAAAGAACAAGGGGTGATTAAAGGAAAAAAATCGAATAAAAGGCAGATCAACAAACACGAGGCGTTATATGGCAACCTGGATCACCCTTCCGTCTGGGAATAGGGTTTAGGCGGTCTTCACCTTCATCGAACTCCTAATTACCTCAGACATTGACCATTACGTCGTCAACTCTCTTACCATAACTGGCAAGCATGGTTATCAAGTGATGGTCAGTGTCCTTGGCCCTGAGAAAGTATCGCCCCAGCCGACCGGAAGATTTGGTCAAAGGGTAGTAGTGTTGAATCGCCGGAATGCCAAGGTTGATCCTAAGGCGTCGGTTCAACTTTATTACCCCATGATGATTCGAAAGAAATTTACGTTGGGTTGAGAAGGAATCAGACTCCAATAGCGAAGGACGACCCTAAGCAATGGATGTAGGGGAAAACAGACTCCGCCCTTCGCTATGGATAAGAGAGGGAAGACGATCGTATTTTGATCCTCCTTCTCCATATCAAGAGTACTGTCCGTTACAAGAGATAAGTGGACATCTTCGGGAATGGAAAAGTGTTGCTGGAATCCGAAAATACGACCCTCAGAAAGGAGGTCTTTCAAGTGTTTAGCCATTTTCGCGGGGATTCAAGGTTCCGCCGAAATCAAAATGACAAACAGAAAATAGGATTGCAAAGAAGAGAGAAGAAGACTTACGAGGAGTAAACGGGGCAAGGATAGACGGAGAAGAATTGCAGAAAATGCGAGTCAGAGAAGGGATACTCGCTGGTGGTCCGAGAGTCTCGAATACTCAACGAAATGTGCACTCGAAAGGACTGAAATTTCAAATCGCAATAAATGCGAGACGCACGAATGAGGCGGGAAAGTGTAATGATGACCGAAAAGGTGTGCGCATTCTGACATCTGTATTGGGTTACGTGAAGCCGCCTGACTTATTTTGACTTTTCCAATTCAAGACCAAACACGCCGATTAACTATTGTCAATGAGGAGTTCGAGAGGCAATTGTGGGAGCCGAATAATGGCAAAATCAGAAGGTGTGTACCTTAGAAGACTGATATTAATCGGTTGTATCCTACGAGAATAGGAAGCTAAATATAATACATTTGCCGAATAAGTGTAGATCCTTAGAGCCGAATAAGAGAAAGGACAATGATTAAAAAGTAGGCTCTGGCCCCGAGGATCAAAATGAACAGGTATAAATACAGGAACAATGGATTGAGAAAGGCATGTAACAATCACTTTTTGCTTAACGTAGAAGACAAGCTATTTTGAGTACGAGAATTGACTTGTCCGTCGGAGTGCTAATTCCGGCACCCCCGACCGGAGTGTTTGTGTCTTTTCAAGTGACTAGCTGAGGATCACTAGCATCTCTCAGGATCTGAAGAGTATTTCCAAAACCACTTCTCTACAGGTAGGAATGTAAAATTGGCCCGTGGGCAGCCTGAAACCCGCCCGCGAGCCGGGGCGGGCCCGGCCCGTTGACAATGTGAATATTCACATTGACATGTTAACATTCACATTAATAGGAGTGTAAAATTGGCCCGCGTCCCGTGGCGATGCGAAACCCGCCCGCGGCCCGGGGCGGGCTCGGTCCGGCCCATTGACAATGTGAATATTCACATTGACATGTTAACATTCATATTAATAAGAGTATAAAATTGGCCCGCGGCCTATGGGTGGCCAAAAGCCCGCCCGCGGCCCGGGACGGGCCTGGCCCGGCCCATTGACAATGTGAATATTCACATTGACATATTAACATTCACATTGATAGGAGTGTAAAATTAGCCCGCGCCTCGTGGCTGTCCGAAACTCGCCCACGGCGGGCCTGGCCCGACCTATTGACAATGTGAATATTCACATTGACATGTTAACATTCACATTGATAAGAGTATAAAATTGGCCAACGGCCTAGGGCAGGCCCGACCTGGCCCGTTGACAATGTGAATATTCACATTGATAAGAGTGTAAAATTAGCCCACAGCCCATGGGCGGCCCGAAACCCGACCACAGCCCAAGGTGGGCTTGGCTCGACCCGTGACAATGTGAATATTCACATTCACATGTTAACATTAACGTTGATAGGAGTGTAAAATTTGTCCCTCCCGAAGCTTGCCTGCAGCCCGGGGTAGGCCCGGCCCGGCCCGTTGACAATGTGAATATTCACATTAACATGTTAATATGTACATTGATAGGAATGTAGAATTGGCCCGCGGCCCGTGCGCTACCCGAAGCCCGCCCACGGCTCAGGGCAAGCTCGTTTTGGTCCGAGCCCGAGCATGTCCAAGACCCTAGGCTAGGGCCTAGGCCATCACTTTGAAGCCCGGCCCGGCCCATTGACCCGCTTAAGGCCCATTCAAGGCTCGGTCCGAGGCCCAGCCCGCCCGAGGCGCAATGCATTTTTTTGTGGAAAATAATAAAGTTTTGGTAGAAAAAATTAAAAAGAATTAAAAAGAAATGGCCAGGCCCGCCCAAGCCCGACCTAAGCTCGAGGCTAGGCCTAGGCCCACCGGCCTGACCCGAGGCTCGATCCATCGGCCCATCTAATGCCCGAATACCCTTGTGCCAGGGCTAGGACTTGGGCCTAATTTTTTTGGCCTGTGGGCCGACCCGGGAAAGGCTCGTTTGGGCCCAGGCTCGAGCCTAGTCCGAGACCCTAGACTAGGGCCTAGGCCATCACTTTGAAGCCTAGCTCGACCCATTGGCTCGGTTAAGGCCATTCAAGGTTCGATTCGAGGCTCGGCCCGCGCTGAGGCCTAGTGTCTTTTTTTGTGGAAAATAATAAAATTTTGGTAGGAAAAATTAAAAAAATGAAAAAAAAATGGCCAAGCCCGTCCCGGGCCGCCCACGGGCCGTGGGCGGGTTTTGGGCAGCCACGAGGCGCGGGCTAATTTTACACTCCTATCAATGTGAATGTTAACATGTCAATGTGAATATTCACATTGTCAACGGGCCGGGCCGGGCTCGCGGGCCAATTTTATATTCTTATCAATGTGAATGTTAATATGTCAATGTGAATATTCACATTGTCAACGGGCCGGGTCGGGCCCGCCCTAGGCTGCTGGCCAATTTTATACTCTTATCAATGTGAATGTTAACATGTCAATGTGAATATTCATATTGTCAACAAGCCGGGCCAGGCCCGCATCGGGCCGCCCACGGGTCGTGGACGGGTTTCGGACAGCCACGAGGCGCGGGCTAATTTTACACTCCTATTAATGTGAATGTTAACATGTCAATGTGAATATTCACATTGTCAACGGGCCGAGTCGGGCCCCCCCGGGCCGCGGGCGGACTTTTGGCCGCCCATGGGCCGTGGGCCAATTTTATACTCTTATCAATGTGAATGTTAACATGTCAATGTGAATATTCACATTGTCAACGGGCCGGACTGGGCCTGCCTCGGGCCGCTGGCGGGTTTCGCACTGCCACGGGACGCGGGCCAATTTTACACTCCTATTAATGTGAATGTTAACATGTCAATGTGAATATTCACATTGTCAACGGGCCGGGCCCGTCTCGGCCCGACTTAAATTTTTCCGGGCACCCACGAGGATCGATATGGGCTGGGCCCCTACACATTGACGATATGAGCATTCACATTAGGGGTATTTTGGTAATTATGTCACCCATAGGACTTATTGAAACATAAGAAAATAATGTGAACTAAATGGAACATAAGTAGATGAAAAGGATATTTTGGTCTTTTTATCTCAAATAGGACCTAATGGAATAGTCAAAAAGAATATGGGTTGGATAGAATAAAGCTCTTAGAAAGTAGACTTATCAAAAAAGCTCCCTTTCCCCCCTAATGCTGTGTTTGGTTGGGGGATTTGGAGAGGGATTTGGAAAGGGAAATGAAAAAGGTAGGTGAAATGTGAATAAAACATGCCTATATTTCACCTAGTTTCACACACCTTTTTCCTTTCTCTTTCCAAATCTCAACTCAAATCCCCAAACCAAACACGGCATAAGAGTTTGTATGATGTGTAAATAAAATTTTTCATATTTTTTTTTTTACTTTTTTCCTCCAATTGTTGGATAAAAAGGCATCTTATTTTTAAAAAATAGCATGAAGTTCTTTTGAAAAATTCAAAACATATCTGATTAATTTAAATTTTTTTATGGATGATATACTCGACGGACCTTACAATATGAATGTTTGATTTGTTTAATCTTCTACTCTATTCAATTTTGAGAAGAAAAATCTTATTTTAGGATAATAATCTCAAATAATACTTAATTAATTGAAATAAAGGCCGAATATCATTAATTTAGTGAAATAGAACGAAATTATTAATTTTTAAAATTTTATATCCGAATACCATTTGTAATGTGTATTGAGAGTTTGTGCAAATATAATTACCCAAAAATGATGCCTCTACGAAAACTTATTTTTCCAAGATAACCCTCAAAACTCCACACAAAAATAAATAAATAAAATACACACACACAAAAAAGAAAGAAAAAAAAAGGCAAAATGGAGAATTAAAAAACAAACTAAGGACAAAATAGAAAATTCAAAACCCTTACATAATTGACCCAAAAACCTCATATAGTTTCTAAAAACCCTTCACTCAAGGTCATTCCATCAACTAATAAAGGATAAAAGAAAATAGAAATATAAGTTAAGGGCAAAATAGAAAAAAAAAAGGTATATGCCACTAAAATGAAAGAGATTCTTAACTTGAAAATCATCATTTAGTTTTTAGTATTTAATTTTCAATTTTATCAAATATCACTTTAATTATATCAAAATTAGTAAATAGTTGACATGTTTGAACTTTTTTTTTAAAAAAATTTGACTTCTTAATAATTTTTTCACTTATACTTTATCAATAGAATAATGATGTGAGATACAAGGGGTAATTTTAATACAGTGTATATGTAAACAAATATTTACAAATTAATGGTGAATATTACAAAAATTTAAAAGTAAAATTATAAATTTTTCATCTATTTGTAATTAATTTTTGTAAACTGTGATGAAAATTTCCCAAAATATAATTATCATTAGCAATATTATAATTTAAATCCCCTAAGCCTGTCTTCTACCGATTTCGGAATCAATTACCTAATGTCAGTTTAATCGCGGGAGGACGAGGGGCAAACCTTGGCTGTATGCACTGACTCCACAACACATACACTATTTAAGTTAGAGAGTGTAGTTGTCAAGATTCGACTCCACACCCAAGTCCTGTATACGGTTCGACCAACACTTAGAGGGCCGTTCTAAAATCACTGCTCCAACCCTCTGAAAATTAATCCTAAGAAATATAAACTCTGAGATTTCAGGACTTAGAGCATCCACAATGGAATAACTAAAAAGTGTGTTAAAGTGTGTACTAAAGTGTACATATGGCAAAAGTGGGTTCCATGTAGTGTGTAAAATAATTGGCTAAACACAACGGATTAGGGTGTTACCGGTTGTCCCCCAGACGTCTGGCCGGTCAATTGTAATTTTTTTTTTTACTTGTTAGGCTTTTTTTTAAACATTAATGTTTAAAGTTTTTTTTTTTTAATTTTTGATTTTTTTGATTTTTTTTATTACTTCTGGGTTGTTGTTGAAAAATAATCAGCATGTTTGGTTATCATTTTTCAAAAATACTTTTCAGAAAATTCTACTTTCTTATTTTTCGTGTTTTTTTTATTTTTACTGAATTTTTTTAATATTTTGAGCAATTTTTTTAATTTTTAGACATACCTAACATAAATACACCTAAAAAGTAAAAAAATTTTGAAAAAAACCTTTTAAAAATTCACTAAATACCAAAAATATAAAAAAAATCAGAATTCAGTACATTTTTTGTATTTTTATTTATTTATTAATTTTTAAAAATATTTTTTCACAAATTTTTTACTTTTTAGATACATCTAAGTAAGGTGTATCTAAAAAAATAAAAAAATATTTAAAATTTTAAAAATATTCACTAAAAACAAAAAAAATACGAAAATTAAAAAATTTAATTTTCAAAAAATTTAATTCAAAAAACTCAAACTAGACACAATTTTTTTTTTTTGAGTCCCATCATGACTGGCTAAATGGCTGAAGTTAAAACAAATGTTAACAGTTGACACAAAATGGCTGCACTAATGAACACTTTGGCCACTCCATTGCATGAACAAAATTGAATTCAACTGGCCAAACATTTAGCATCTGACACTAGTGGGGGCTTAACACCTTATGTCCTAAAATCTTAGCGCAGTGATCGAGGGCCCGACGTTTCGGGGCTCGAATGCCCCGAAATTCCGTTTAAGGTAAAAAAAAAAAAAAAAAAAAAGGAAAAAAGAAAGAAAAAAAAAAACAGTTTCCAAAATTAGAAATTAGGGACATTAGGGGCAAATTTTTTAGGGCCACCAATCATTTTTGAAAATGTTACAAAGTGTCAGAACTCCTAAATTCCAAGATTTTGGCTCGACAAAAGACCAAGTTGCAAAGACGAAGATGTGAGAGTGATTTAAGAAGTTGGTTAAAAATTAATTTTTAATTTTTTTGTGTAAAAAATATGAAAAATAATGTGACAAAAATAAGTCAAAAGTTAAAAGCTAATTTTTAACTGGCTTCCCAAATCACCCCTTAAATTAAGGTGATGCATTGGACAACTGTATAGTTGTGCAATGGTTGACACTGGTTTTAAATTTTATTTTAATAATTTAAATGGTTTATTTTTTAAAATATATAAAATATAATATATTTATAAAAAATTAAGTTAATTAAATATCGATAATTTTTTTTATCATTTGTATCTAAAAAAATAAATAATAAATATAATTTTAAAAATAAAACAAAATACAAATATAATTTAATTAAAAAACTATCAACATTCGATCAATTTAATTTTTTATAAATATATTATGCTCAATATATTTAAAAAATAAATAATTTAAATTATCAAAATAAAATTCAAAATGTACCCAAACAACTACACAACAGGACAACAACTGCAGTACGGAGTTCACACCAACCTGAAGAAAGTAGAGAGAGAGATACAGAGAGAAAGAAACTTCAAAAGATATTATTTACACTGGACTATTTCACTTTGGATACATTGCTGTACGGAGTTTACATCAACCGAAGAAAGTAGAGAGAGAGAGATACAGAAAGAGAGAAACCTCAAAAATATTCACACTAGACTATCTCACTATGGATACAACTGAAGAAAGTAGAGAGAGATATAGAGAGAAAGAAACTTCAAAAGATATTATTCACATTGGACTATTTCATTTTGGATTCGTTTGGAAGGTGAATTGATTTTTTGATTTTTTAATTTTTTGATAGGATTAAAATAGTTTTATTTGGGATAGACTTTTTAATTTTTTTTGACTTTTATAAAAGAAAAAATAAAATAATTATAAATTGACGTGACAATTTTTAGTCTGAAGACTAAAAAATCTATCTTGTCTTTTTATAACTATTTTAACCCCAACCTATCCAAACATATCTTGCTAGATGGCTACTTTGGAGTGTTTTGGAAGATGGTTAGGCTTTGTTCGGGAAGATGGGTTGTATTGGGTTTGAGGCTATTTTATTCATAAAAAGATAAAATAAACTTTTTAGCCCAATAAGACAAAACAGCACATCCAACCCATAATCATTACTTTCTTTATCTTACAAAAAGTCAAAAAAAGTCCATCCGAAACGAGACTTTTTAATCTCAGGCTAAAATAATCAAAAAGCCAACCCACTTTCCAAACGAACCCCTAAAAGCTGACTTTTGACTTTTAACTAAGTTTTTTGACTTTTTTGAAAAATGATTTGAGAAATTGGTAAAAAGTTATTTTTTTGCTTTTGAGATTAATATTTTTTTATAATGTGGCATCACAATAAAATGATTAAAATACTCCATCCAAATTAAGAAATTTATGTTTTGGCCCGCGTGGCCCATTCAAACATGGAGGGTAATCATGTAATTTCACAGTCTACTTTTTGTTCACTTCCCAAATGATATTTTGCGTTTTAGGCTGCTGTTAGTTGCGTTTTTCGAGCTGCAAAACGCAGCTTTTTGTTCACTTCCCAAATGAGCACTTTATATACACGTATGGTTATTAACCAAACTCCTAACTAAAGTTTGTTACAGAGTTTGGCTTGTTTTAAGAAATAAGTTAAAAATTAATTTTTTATTTTATTTAAAGAATATATAAAAAAAATAAAGAAATAATATGATTTAAAAAAAATCAAAAAGCGAAGTTATAAGAGAATTATCTCATATAACCAGACTACATACTTGTGATGTTCCGTCAGCATCAATACCAACATCTGACCTGCAACTGCTATATGTAGCAGCTTTAGTAGCTCTGTTTGCATTTACTGGGGAGCTCGAGACCTCAGCTTTTTTTGCATCCATTGGATCATGACTTAAACCAGAGGTAGCCGTTGCAGAAGCTTTAGGGTCATTACACTTATCACAACCACCTAGCCCTTTTGCATTTTTAATTTCAACAATATTGGAAGAATTTAGAAAGATGGTTAAAAATTAATTTATTAATTAATTTATTTATTTTTAAATATGTAAAAAATATAAAAAATAATGTGACTTAAAATAGGGTAAAAGTTGATTTTTAATTTTTTTTTTCTCTTCCTAAATGGGGCCACTATAATCTTAAAATTTACGGCAAATTATCTACACTATAGGGATTCTGATTTTGACTCAACCTTTATTGTATTCCGGACTTGGGTTTCGTGGTTTAATATTGTCATTCATGTCTTTTTCTCTTATTTTCCCTTTGAGTTTTTTTTTTTTTTTTTTTTTTGAGGATCCCTTTGAGTTTGAGTATTGGAGTGTCTTGGGATGTTTGGAACAGGTTGGTTGCTAGTTGGTCTAATTGTTGTTGTCCAAAAATTTACTTTTTCGCTTGAGCAAGGCTTCTAGCGCTCAAGCAAGCTTTGTGAGCTCCTAATATTTTTGCAGGCCTGCAGAGATGCTGGGAGGGTATTGTTCTTTGCTCGAGCGAGGCTTCTTACACTCGAGCGACGGTATATGTCTGTAAAACTTCTGAGAGTATGTATTCTGCGCTCGAGCGAGCCTCGCATATATCAGTTCGTAGCAGCACCTTTTTACATCACTTTTGATATTTTTTCACTCAAAAACCCTAGACCAGCTCCCTTTCTATCTAAAATCCAACTTTTCTCTACAAATCCACTAGGATCTAAGGATCTCTTTACCCTACTCCCTTTTGACAAAAAGGTGGAGCATCTCAAGGGCTACCATTACATCTGAATAGAGTTTGATTTTGACATTTTTGAAGTTTCTCCACTCCTCCTTTGGGCTTCTAAACTTGAGGTAGGGATTTTCTACACTTTCATATGGTTTTTAACTTAGTTATTTGGTTATTGTGTAACAATGTAGGTTTTGGGTGTATTATGGACAAACCTAGGGTTTGGGTGTGAAATAAAAGGGGGGGTTTCATGTGTATGTTGTGAAAATGGTTATGGGGTTAAATATAAGGTTGTATGGTGGCAAAATGAATGATTTTGGCACTTGGAGTGATATTTGGGAAAATAGGGAGCTTGCCCTAGAATGGTCCCAATAGTTATTTTTGTATGAATGAATGAAATTGGTATTGTGAATGTAAAAGTGGTTGGATACATAGGTAAATGGTGAAGCTAAATATGCATTATCTCTTACCTGTGGAATTTTGAATAATTTATCTGTCTTGAGATTGAATATCTATTTAGAAATATCTGTATTAGGCTATCGGTGGAGGATAGCTATGATTGTTGTAGAAATTGCATGAGGATTAGCTGAATTAAAATTAATCTTTTGTTGGTTGTCATTGTATATGACTATGATTTAAATACATTGTATATGTATGATGTTTGATAATAGAAAGGAGATGTAGTCCATGTTTGAAAGGAGATAAGGGATGGACTCTATTGAAATTAAGTTAGCCTGTGTGTCCGGGGTGAAAGTCCCGAAACCGCGTGTATATATGGGTGTCGATCTCGCGGACGAAATTTTCGTAAAATGGCAGATTGAAGTGTTTGTGTGATAATTATGTAGATTTGAGAACAACTGAGTTGTAATCTCAATTGGGTTGTCTGAAAGATAATGAAATTGGCTCATGAATTGAGATGAAATAAATTAACTTGAAATGAATTGAAGGAAAATGGATTGAAATATGAAATTTGGAACTTTATGAACATATAGATATGAATGTGTTGTCACGGGCATTGTATGTGCACATTGTACTTATATCTTTGTTAAGATTCATATATTGTGTTAGATTGTTCCTACTGGGTTTTGGCTCACCCTATTTGGGAAAAATAATTTTTAGATGTTGGTGATATGCCTCTGCCAAGGCGATAGCTTGGAGGGACTTTGGAGCAAGAACTCACTTTTGTTGTATTTTCTTTTGTATAGCCAAGGGTTTTATTTGTATTGAGCTAGTCTCACTTTTGTTGTAACCAAGCAATGACTTGGAAGATGTAAGCCTTTAGGGCATATAAATACATGTTTAGCTTTTATTTTTCTTTATCACCCAACACATGCTGTAGATTTAGGATAAATCATTTATGAATGTGTATCGCATGTGTCACATTTTGTATACGAACTCTGATGAATGAAAGTATACTGCTTATGAGTTGGGATTTGTTGTATTTATTTGGGGCATTACATACACCTCCCTTGAGGTTTAACGAAATTTTTGATTCCTCCTCTGCGGTTTCAACAATTACATCCTGCTTTATCGCAATTAATGCCGTTAACGAATATCATAATTTGACTAAAATTCCCTTTTGACAAATAAAGGCAAATTACCTGCACCCCCTTGATGTTTAGCTAAATTACAGATTCGCCCTTGAAGTTTAGCCAAATTATAGATTTCCCTTGAGGTTTAGCTAAATTATCATTTTTAAATAAGTTATGAAATGAAAAATTAAAATGGAAAAACACTTATCACACTACAAAAAATTAAAGTTTTAGAGACCAAAATTTAGGGACAAAATTATTTTTAGGGGATTAAATATTTTTGTTGCGAAAAGTGTTGTTATTATATTTTTAGCAACGAAAATTGAACATTAGTGATTAATTATTATCTTTTTGGTATCAATTTTTTTGTCTAAAAAAATAAACCATTTTGAGACCAAATTATTTTGTCCTTAAAAGTCTATTTATTATTTTCATTTTTGAAATTTTATCGCTAAAAATCTTATTTTTAACTTTTCAGAGCGACCTTTTAGCAACTATCTTCACGACGATAAAAATAAGTTCCTAAATGTCTTTTGCAACAAATTTTTCACTTTTAGAGATAAAAAAAATTGGTCTCTAAAACTCTTATATGTTGTAGTGTCAGATGGTGAAAATATTATAAAATTAACAAATAATTAAATAAGGGAAAAACACAAGAAATGACTTGTCAAAAAATTCTTAGAATATGTTTGGTTTGATTTTTAGAAATTTATTATTAATTTTTTTTTAAAAAAATTAAAATTAATTTGGTTAAGAAATAAAAAATAAAAAATAATTATTATTTTTATATAATTTTGTCTTTTGAGTGGTTAGAAATAATTTTTACAAATTAAATATATTTTTTCATATTTTTACAAATTAAAAATTATTTATTTATTTATTTATTTATTTTTTCTATCTAACGTAATTCTTTTGTAAATTTTGTTGATTTATCAAAGGGATTTCAGTAGGGACAATATTGTCCATCAATTTATATTTTGGTGATGTCAGCTAACCATTTTTAACGTTTAGTTAACAGTAGAGATTAAATTATTATTCGAATATAAACCTCAAGGGGCGGGATGTAATTTCTAAAATCTCAAGAAAAATTTATAATTTTGCCAAATCTCAAAAGAGGTATAAGTAATTTATCCTAAAATTTAAATTTTATTTAAAAATATTAATTTATGATTACATCAATTCAAACCTCACACTATATCAGTTTAATATTCACTATACATCTAATCTATTATGATTTTCATAAAAAATGACTTTAGGAATACCCGTGGAAGTTAAAAAGTAGTTTGACTTTGTTTATTATTATTATTATACCATAAAATTTAACAAATTGGATTAAATACAATATTTAATTTATATATAAAAAATTTAAAATGGGTGACAAATGTCTCAACAAATATATGAGAATTGTTATTATATTGATCTTTTTATTTTTATTTTTATTTTTATTTTTATGAATAAGCTACATATGTGTGTGTGTATATATATAAATTCACATAAATATTAAAACTCTTACACTTGTTTTTTTTGAAATGTGTAAAAGTATTTTTAAATATGTGACTGGTGCACTGAAATTATAATTATTTGTTTATTGACCGTCTTTAGTATTGTGATTAGAAGAACTCCATAGACATTTTGGATAAAATGTTTCCTTTTTATTCCAATGAATCAAATTGTGTTTGGATTTTGAATTTGGATAGAAATTTAAAAATATAATTTATTTTTCAACAATGCTAGAGGGTCACAATTTTTGTGACTACAATGGCTCAAAACTGTCAAAACGAAACGAAATCGTTTTGACAGTTTTGAGCCATTGTGGTCACAAAAATTGTGGCCCTCAAACATTTTCTTTTATTTTTGATGAAATTTAACAAGGGAAATTCTAATATATACCCTTTAAAAATGGTGTACTAGATGCATCCCTAATTATACTATTTTCTTATTTAATTATGATTAATTTTCTTCTTTAGTTATGACTAATGTTGTGTTTAGTTATGATTTATTTATTTATTTATTATTTTTATAATTATAACTTAGAAAATTAAAATTATGTCATTTTTCTTTTTAATTATAAGGTACGTATGGTGCACAACATTTGAGAGCTAGAGCAAGATACAAGATGGTGTTACCATCGTTGTCTTCAGAGTCAACAAACTCAATCTCGTTTCTGCTTCGTATTTCATTCAACGAATGTCCTCAAAGTGCAATACAATTTTTCCTCCGTCGAGTTTCTCATAAATTGACTTAAGCCGGGCCTGAGTTAATAGTTTTATGACCTCAACTCGCTTTTTCATGGCTAGCCAGTGGAGAGAGGTTCTGCCATCTTAGTCATAAAGCCTCAAAAGCACTTGAACGATCTCAAGGCGGCCCTCGGCGGAAGCCAGGTGGAGAAGCTAGCACTGAAGTGAGTCGAGATCGATACTACATTGGGATTTTCGACACAGAATCACTCTTGTAATGCCCTGAAAAAAAATACAATAATTCAACCGCAAAGACTAGTGCAAAAGGACGTAACCAGAATAATAGGTTTTCATTAATCAGAGTTGATTTACAAACATGACGCATGCGATATACATTCATAAGCTCTACCCTGAATCTATAGCATGCGGTACCAACAAAATGATCAACAAAGTAAATGCCCTACGGGCTTACAGCTTTCCAAGTCATTCATTGGTTACAACAAAATGAGTGTAGCTCAATACAGTTAAAACCCTTGGCTATACAAATTAAATACAACAAAAGGAAACTTTTGTTCCAAAGCCCCTCCAAGCTATTGCTTTGGCGGAGGCATGTCACCAACACATGAAAATGGTTTTTCTCAAATAGGGTGAGCCAAAGCCCAGTAGAAATAGTCTAACACAATATATGAATCTTAACAAAGATATAAGTACAACGTGCATATATAATGCCTGTGACAAAACATTCAGATACTATATGATCATAAGGTATCAAATTTTATATCTCAATCCATTTTCCTTCAATTCATTTCAAGTTAATTCATTTCATCTCAATTCATGAGCTAGTCCCATTATTTTTCAGACAATCCAACTGAGGCTACAACTCAGTGGTTCTCAAATTAACATAATTATCATACCAACACTTCAATTTGCCATTTTAAGAAAATTTCGTCCGCCGGATCGGCACCCATGTATATGCGCGGTTTTGTGACTTTCGCCCTGGACACACAGGCTAGCTTAATTTCAATGGAGTCCATCCCCTATATCCTCCTAAACATAGCGTACATCCCCTTTCTTCTCCCAAACATCATACATATACAATGTATTTAAAGCATAGTCATATTCAATGACAACCAACAAGATATTAGTTTCAATTCATCTAATCCTCATGCAATTTCTACAACAATCATAGCTATCCTCCACCGATAGCCCAATATAGATATTTCTAAATAGATATTCAATCTCAAGAGAGATAATTTATTCAAAATTCCATAGGTGAGAGATAATACATATTTAGCTTCACCATTTATCTATGTATCTAACCAATTTCACATTCACAATACCAATTCTATTCATTCATACAAAATAACTATTGGGACCATTCTAGGGCAAACTCCCCATTTCCCCAAATATCACTCCAAGTGCCAAAATTAACCATTTTGCCACCATACAACCTTATATTTAACCCCATAACCATTTTCACAACATATACATGAAAACCCTTCCTTTTTATTTCACACCGAAACCCTAGGTTTGTCCATAATATACCCAAAGCCCACCATAGTTACACAACCACCAATAACTATGTTAAAAACCATAAGAATGTGTAGAAAATCCCTACCTCAAGTGTAGAAGCCTAAAGGAGAAGTGGATAAACTTCGAAAACGTCGAAACCAAACTCTATTCGGATGTAATGGTAGCCCTTGAGATGCTTTACCTATTTATCAAAGGGAGTAGGGTAGAGAGATCCTTATATCCTAGTGGATTTGTAGAGAGAAATCGGATTTTAGAGAGAGAGGAAGTTGGTCTAGGGTTTTTGAGTGAAAAGATATCAAAAAGTGATGTAAAAAGGTGCTGTTGCGAACTGATATACGTGAGGCTCGCTCAAGCGCAAGAGTTGTCGCTCAAGCAACCAGACACAATAAGTGGCCTCGTTCAAGTGTAGAATACATACTCCTAGAAGTTTTACAGACATATACCGTCGCTCGAGCGCAAGAAGCTTCGCTCGAGTGAAGAACACTACCCTCTTTGTATCTCTGCAGGCCTGCAAAAGCATTGGGAGCTCATAAAGCTCGCTCGAGCGTAAGAAGCCTTGCTCGAGCGAGGAAGCAAATTTCTAGAGAACAACAATTGGACCAATTAGCAACCAACCTGTTCCAAACATGCCCAAGACACTCTAATACTCAAACTCAAAAGGGAAATGAGGGAAAGAGACATGAATAACAATATTAAACCACGAAACCCAAGTCCGGAATACAACAAAGGTCGGGTCAAAATCGAAATCGCTATAATCTCCCCTTTTAAGGAATTTCGTCCCCGAAATTTCAATACAAGTGCAAAACCATTGTCAAACTATTTCCAACTATGATAATCTATCAATTTCAATCACCATGACCTATTTTCCGGTCATCCATTCTTATTAACTCGATACACAAGTTCGACATTGAAGTACAATTCATACATTTCTAAAACATTTACAATGTTTATGATAAACCCAAATTTCCCAAAATTTACACAATATATACAATGTTTCCAAAAGTGATACAACACATACAATATTCCATATTCTCAAAACATATACAATGTTTTTACATTTCATTAACATAATCAAAATCTCAACATATGTTCAATATCAATAAATAAGTTCGAATATTTCTCATGGACTTTTAATTCACATTCCCAAGTTGCTTCCTCAACCCTGTGATGTTTCCACAATACTTTGACCAAGGGAATTGTCTTGCTCACCGGTCTCTCCTCATACGAGGCATCCTCATCCACCTCTAAGTTGGTCTAATCCAACACGTGCGATGGATCCGGCTCATACTTCCGAAGTATGCTAATATGCAACACATCATGAACCCCGAAAAGCTGTGGCGGCAACGCCAAATGGTAAGCTACCTCTCCAATCCGCTTAAGAATCTCAAAAGGCCCAATAAATCAAGGGGACAACTTCCCACTCTTCCCAAATCTCATCAAACCCTGCCTAGGTGATATCTTCAAAAGACATGATCTCCTACCTTAAAAGACAAGGGTCTCCTCCTACGATTAACGTAACTTTTCTGACGGCTTTGAGCCCTAACCAACCTCTTACGGATAAGTGCCACTTTTTTGTTGTTTCCCAAACCAACTTTGGACCCAACAAAGGTGTATCACCCACCTTGGCCCAACACATAGGGGACCTACATGGTCGGCTATACAAGGCCTCAAATGGTGCTATGCCAATACTCGATTAAAAACTATTGTTATAGGCAAACTCCACTAAGGGCAAATGCCTCTTCCACGGCCCCTTAAAGTCAAGGACACAACCTTAAAGCATATCCTCAAGGATCCAAATAGTACGTTTGGACTGCCCGTCAGTCTGAGGATGGAACGCATTGCTAAAGGTCAATCTAGTGCCTAAGGCACTTTGCAAGCTCTGTCACAACTGAGTTGTGAAACTCGGATCTCTATCCGAAACAATCGTCACAGGGACCTCGTGTAATCTCACTATGTCCCTAATGTAAAGGTCAACAAGATAGTCTACCGAATCACTCACATGCATATGTATAAAATGCGCCGACTTGGTCAACTGGTCAACTACCACCCAAATGGCATCACTGTCCTGTTGAGTTCTAGGAAGGCCCACAATAAAATCCATCGTAACATGCTCCCACACTACAAGAATCTGCACTTTTAGCGACCACTTTCTGCGACCAATATAAAAGTTGGTAGCTAAAACTTACATTTTGGCGACCAAATATTAATTAGTCGTGAATGATCATTATTTTTGGCGACCAATATGAGTTGGTCGCAGAAAGTCATATTTTAGCGACCAAAAAATGAGTTGGTCGCAGAAAGTGGTATGGTTTTGGCGACCAACTACAAATTTGGTCGCGGAAGGTCACATTTTGGCGACCAAAAAATAAGTTGGTCGCGGAATATCAAAAATAAGTTGGTTGTGGAATTGGCGACCAAAATTTTGGTCGCCCAAAAACTTATTTTTAGCGACAAAAAATATTTTAGTTGCCGTATGTTGAGTTTTGGCTACTAAAACAATGTAGTCGCCGAATGGAAAATAAAAAATTATTTTTTATCTTTTGGCGACCAAAATTTTGGTTGCCAAAAAACTTATTTTTAGCGACTAAAAATATTTTAGTCGCCGTATATTGAGTTTTGGCTACTAAAACAATGTAGTCGCCGAATGGAAAATAAAATTAAAATATTTGTCAAAAAAAATTAAATTTATGTCAAAATTTTAAAATTAAAATTATTTGATATTAATATTTGTCAAAATCAAAATTAAATTTATGTCAAAAAAAATTTAATCACCAAAAAATTAAAATATTTGAAGGTACACATTTCAAATTTAGGAGGATTTATAAAATTACAACTCCCTCTCTTTCCATGATTTATAAAATTACAAATTTTGGAGGATTTGGAGGGACACATGTTATCCCCCTTATTTTGGAGGGATCTTTGAACTCGCTCATCCCTCTCTCTCGTCCCTCTCTCTCATCCCTGTAAAGAAACCAGAGCTGCGATTGAACCCTTGAAAACTTTCTCTCGCTCATCCCTCTGTCTCATCCCTGTAAAGAAATTGGAGCTGTGATTGAACTCTTCAAAACTTTCTCTTGCTCATCCCTCTCGTCTCTGTGTTAGGTGGAGAAGTTGGAGCCGATTAAACTCTTCAAAACCCTCTCACTCATCCCACTCGTCTTTGTGTTGTGTAGACAAGCTAGAGTTGACTCCTCTCATACGCTAAAAACGGCGGCCAGAAACTCCTGTAACGACGGCGGAAACTCCTCAGGTAAAACCAAGATTGCAAAACTAGGGTATGCATTTTGCCTTTAATTGCTATTAGGGTTACGATTATTAGGGTTACGATTTTGCCATCAATTTTCTGTTACGAGTTGTATTTTGCCTTGAAGATTCTATTGCGATTGATTTGAAATTTTTTGGGGGGGCTTATGAATTAAATTAAGGATTGTGTGTTTGATTTGACACTTGGATTCTAAATTAAGGATTGTGTGTTTGATTTGAGACTTTGATTCTATTAATGAACATTCTATGAATTTAGGATTGTTGTTTTTTTTGAGTCAAAGTTAGGATTGTGATTCTATGAAATTAAACAATGACTGATATATTGGTTAGATCTTTCAATGCATATGGCGTTGATTTTTGTTCAAGATTACTACACTATTTGAACATTATTTTTGGAACTAAGATTACTTAAGTTGGAACTAAGATCATTGATTAATAGAGTGAAAATAAAACTGTAAATTTCGAAATTCCCAAACTCTGTCAATGTCTTAATGAAGAAAGAAAATAGTTGCTGATATTAGGACTTTGAATGCAGTTTGTTGCGAAAATGTTGTTCTCGCTTCATTCATATGAATAACGATTTTTACGGATAGCCAACCTTTCAGGCTCTCAGCTTATAGCGATTTAGCACAGTCGCAGTTAATTATTTGGAATTTCACTTAATTGATGAACTCTTGTACACCGCAAGATGGTTATTTTCTAGATTTCTTCTTCTGACTTGTGCATTGAGGATCGGAATGTAGCCTTAGCTTAGTGAGCATTGCAGTGAAATGTCATGGCTAAATTAACCTACTATCATTCACAAAAATATATATATATATACACCACAAAAGTTATGCTCACATAGTTATTCATTCTTGCTTTTGGTGACTGATTTAGTTTTACTGTTTCAGCCTAACAATCTACAGTTTGTATCAAATTGCAGCATACAAAATGTGAATGGGGCTCTGGTTTTATTCCCATTGCCGAGTATGGAACTGAGTTTCATAAGGGTTCAAGAAAAGGAAAATCAGGGAAAGTTGTGAGGCTTGTGTATGGTGGCCTTGCGCTTGTGCTTCATTATTGTAAGCATATTTAAATGGATCTTTCCTACCTATATATTTTCATTGTGGACCTTCAAACTGGTTGATCAAACATAAACTGCTGTATAGGAGTTTTGGACAGTTCTTCAACATGATCATGGGATTAGTTTTGGGGGGCCATGACTTGAAACACATACAACTGAATTCCATTGGGTGGATAATTGTAAAAGAGAAATGTTTTAGTTGTGGACAAGTAACAAATTTTTTTTCTTTTAGTTTTGGTGCGGGGAAATTGATTAGATTTATCTCACATTTGTCTTCTTTTCATGTTAACATTAGGAATGGTGTGAAAACAAATGGAATTCTCTCTACTGTTTGGCCGTATTGCTCGCCATGCAGCACTTGAGGAAGAGGTATGCTTTTGAACTCTAAAGTAGATATCATTTAAATTATTTGATATTCTCAGCTTATCCAGAAAAATATAAAATTCTTTCATGTGAGCATACTTTTTGTTGACAGTAACTATCAAAATTCTTATCTATGCTTTTATGAGGTTTAGTGCTCATTTGTTGGGAGTTCAACATCCTTGTAAAACCAAACTGAAACTGGGGACAGTCTTCTCTGGTACTGAATTTCATATTTTAAGTTAATACTCTATGTGGCTACTTAAAAAAGTCAAGGAAGTTTTGAACTTATCATCAATCCAGTTCTAGTCCACTTTACTCTCAAGACTATTGTCACCAGTCACCACTAACGTATTTAAAGTGAATAAATTTAGTTGAATTTGTTAATCACTGGTTAAGGAAAAATTGCCTTCGTGATTACATAAAATGCTTTGAATTTAAAAAAAGAACAGTCACAATCATCCATTCATGCTTTTAGAATTTTAGGTCGAGGTAAAATATTTTTATAGTTTATTGTTTTTTCTATTCTGTCATTGACCTGGTATATAATCTGCAATGACCTGGTGAGCAGCAGCAGCATTGGTTTGGCCCTGGCTCTTGTTCTACTGTAGTGTGCTTTTGGTGCTTAGTATGAAATGTGAAATGTTTGATTTGTGCATAACAACCAAATTAATGTTTCAAGTAATTATTTTATTTTTTTAACTTTTCATTTTATGTCAAAATTAACCCTCATCTCCCCTTCAAAATACATTTTGAAGTAATCTTCGTGTAACTATTATGGTCTTCTATCAATCTCTTTCATGTCTATTTTTGATTCAATTGTGTTTGATCATCAATTTGATTTTAAATTTCTTGTTGGGTTTGTACTATTTTAATGATTTGAGGTAAATCTAGGATTAATAGAATGAGACACTTTAAATGATAGATATTTTATGAACTGTGATACATTTTGTCATTGATGATTCATGCAAGTATTGAATTGTTAGGGCAATAAATGATTTCAAATTTGGTTGGGTTTTGGTATGTATGGTGTGGCCTACTTAGATGCAACTTGTGTGACATTTTTTCTCTTTTATTTGTAAAATATTGTGGGGAAATTGTGTTGGGTGCATGTGAATGTTTGAAAAAGGTAGATGTGAAATAGTTTTTAATAATTACAATAAAAGACTTGTTACTTGAATTTTTGTCTGAATTTTCATAAACATCTACAAACTCTAGTATAAATTTTTTTTTTATTCACTTTATAGTTGAGGAAAAAATTGTGTTGTGGGTCATAATATTTCATTCAGGTGATGCTTGATATTTGGGTTGGGGAAGTTGTTTGAGCAGATCAGAATTCTTCCACTTTTCTGTGATGCAGTAAGGTTGGTATGCTTTTCCATCCTGGGATTTTGACTGAGATAGAAACCAGCTGTAATTTGGTGTTTTTGGTATACCTTTGTTACACTTGCATTCCAGGTTCCACACACATACATGTAATTTGGTGTTTATGTTGACTAGTATAGAAACTTCAAACATTGTAATGTTCCACTGATCCATGGATGACTAGTTAAACAAGAATTTTTTACTGTTCCATGGAAACCAAAATGTGATAGAGAAGGCAAAAACGAGCCGGTTGGGGCAAAAAGTTGGAAATAGCCTGGAAACAACCCGAGATCGTAGTGGTCACCTCGGCCTAGATCAAACAAACTTGTGAAAGCAAGCAATGCTTCGATAGGACGCATTATTAGTTATGTAGGACATAAAAGTGTGACAATGTAGGCAAAACGGGAGCGTTTGGGGTCCAAAACTGCTCTGAATTAGCTCCTCTCTATTTCTTTTTTTTCCTTATTTTCTCTTCCTTTGGTGGTCTGCATGGTGAAGTATTGCATCAGTCATGAAGGTGGACTGATCTGGAGCAATTCTGCTGGTCTGCATCAGATCTGTCTGGATGCTTGTGGTGGTGTGCTCCAGATCAATTCTGGTGGTGTGCTCCAGATCTATGGTGGTCTGCTCCAGATCTGTGGTGGTCTGCTTCAGATCTGTGATGCTTGTGGTGGTCTGCAGCAGATCAAATCTGGTGGTCTGCTCCAGATCTGTCTTGCTTTTTCCTCATCTGTCAATCATCCTCATCTGTCTGGATGGTCATCCTGATCAGTCTGGATGCTTGTTTTTGGAGTAAACCGGTGGTCTATATTGTGAAATTAGAAATTTTCACAATTTTTGTAAGAAAAAATGTCGAATTTCACAATTTCTCAAATTGAGAAACTAAAAAAATTACAATGCTTAAGAAACTGCAAAAGTGCACACTTTCTGTATAGAAATTGAGAAACTTCTTGATTTTTAAATATTGTGAAATTTCTAAATTTCAAATGCTACACATTAGAAACTCTCCCAGAAAAAAGTGCACAAATCATCATCATGGATTGTGGGCCTTATTCAAGATAATATAGTACTGAGAACACCATACATTTTGTTGTATGAAAATGTTAGTGTTTGTATTTATTTTGATGGAATATGATCTTCAGGTGGTGATGTCAAATGACATCGTTATAGAAGAAAGAATACAAATTAATAGTCAACTATATATGGTGGTGACTATCAACACCAATTCATAGTTTGTATTTATAGGTGACACTCAACTATCAATACAAAGTATTAATGATCGATGTATCAAATTTATTAGAGAGCTGCTATATGTTATTTGCTTGTTTTAAACATTTTTTTTATATCACTGATCAATACATGCATGATAAATATAAAGTAATATATTAGTATTTGCTTTTTCTAATACTTATCTCTAAATAAAAACGATTAGAAATAAAACTACCCAATAGTCACAAACTTAACTTTTTTGCAAGTATAAAAAGTTCCGTTTTACAAGTAGACTGCCTACGTCCCCTTTGAGGAGTGAATTGGTTTGGTTAATCAATCGAACAGCCTCTGGGCAGTCAAGTGCCACACCCCTTATCCGATCTTTCGGCATTGGCATCTCCCTTTGCATCAGTTCCGATATTGCCATGTAATGAAACATGTTCATCATCTATTCATTCATTATTTATCAATCTAGATATATAGGTTACCAAAATAGGAGTTTAATTTAATTCACATGAAAGATTCATTGAGGAAGATAGGAGTTATTGACAATATGGATCAATTTTAGTTGCCGTGTTTGGTTTCTGTTGTGTGGCACTATATTGGATCTGGAATGGTGGCTGATCCAAATTATTCTATAGACATAAGAATGCTATTGTTTTATTTACAATTTGATAATGGTAGTCATTTAATTTGCTAATGTGACCTTTGCTTTTCATGGACATTTTTCATTATTTGTCCAATTTTAACTGACATTATTTATCTTTTTCTTTGGTACAGATGGATGAACTCGTGCACAAAGCTAAATTGTACAGGACAAATTGGCACTTTTTGCATTTTTGGAAGGATTATATATTTTTGTATAGATGTATATGGAAAATATTAGGGTAGACTAGTAGTTATATTTTTGGAAACACTACTAGTTATATTTTTGGATGGGTGTGTATAGAAAATATTTGGTAGACTAGTAGTTATTTTTTTGGGTTGATGTACATGGATAAAAATTTCAAACATAATAACAAGTACTTGTTATGTTTTAAATTTTATGCTAGATGAAATATGTAGTTTCGAATTATTTGTGGATGTAAACTTATAATAGTTTCTGACTTTAATTAAACAGGTTCAGAAATTGTTGATATATGTATTTTGTTGAATGTTGATGATTCAACTTATTTGTTGGTTTGAATGATTTCTTCTTTTTACAGATTATATTGAATAAATTGGATGGATTATTATAAATTACAGGTTTATTTTGTTGGATGTTGGCGACCAAAATTTGGTTTTGTTTTTATAGTTTTGGCGACCAATTGATTAGTCGCGAAATGTCACAATTGGCGACAAAGTTTTTTGGTTGCAAAATGTCACAATTGGCGACCAAAATTTTTGGTCGCGAAATGTGACAATTGTCGACCAAACAAATTTTGGTCGCAGAATGAGACTATTGGCGACCAAAATTTTTGGTCGCGAAATGTCACAATTGGCGACCAAAATTTTTTGTCGTCAATTGTCACAATTGGCGACAAAAAAATTTGGTCGTTGAATGTGCTAATTGGCGACCAAAATTATTGGTCGTAGAATGTGACAATTGGCGACTAAGATATTTGGTCGGCAAAAGGCGACTTTTCGCGACCAAAATGTTTTTGCGACAAAATAGATTAGTCGCAGTAATGATATATTTAGCGACCAAAAATTTAGTCGGCAAATCCAACTTTTCCCGACCAACCAAAATTTTGGTCGCGAATTACTTTTGCCGACCCTCAATTGGCGACCAGAGTAGCGACCAAATAAATTGGTCGCGGATAACTTTTGCCGACTAAAATTGGGCTTTTAGCGACCAATTTTTTTGTTGCCAAAAGTGTTAATTCTTGTAGTGCCACTTCCACCTAGCTATAGGCAAGGGTTGTAACAAACCCGTTGACCTCTGATGCTCAGCCTTCACTTGTTGACAAGTAAGGCACACTTTGATACAAACACGGCCACATCCTTTTTCATACCCCTCCACCAAAACTGGCGACTTAGGTCATGATACATCTTTGTGCCTCTCGGATGCACCGCAAAGCGTGAATCGTGAAATTCTCGGAGTACTTTCTCTTGGCAAGACTCCGACACAAAGAGACGATCAAGGTATCTAACACTTGAGTCAGAATACACGTTTAAGCCCTTTTCTACCTTTCCACTGGAAATATTTTCCTGGAGGGTTTCTACCTCAAGATCACCCCTCTGTGCTTCCATCACTCGGTTCACAAGTGTAGGTTGTGTAATTACTGATAACAAGGCTATAAACTCAACAAACTCGCCAAGATGCAAGTCAAACTCCCTAAGGGCACCCAACATTTTCCATTTCTGGATGGCAATACAAGGTACACTACTAATTGACTTCCTACTTAAGGCATCGGCCACAACATTGGCTTTCCCCGATTGACAATGCAACTCAAAATCATAATCCTTTATGAATTCCATCCACCTCCTCTGCCTCAAATTCAAATCTTTCTGTGTAAACAGATACCTTAGACTCTTGTGGTTAGAAAACACCTCAAAATTCTCGCCATATAGAGAGTGCCTCCAAATTCTCAAGGCAAATATCATCGCCGCTAACTCTAGATCATGAGTAGGGTAGTTTCTCTCATGTGTTTTTAACTGCAGTAAGCCATAGGCTACTAACCTTCCTCTCTTGCATTAAAACACAACCCAAACCTTCCCGTGAAGCATCACAATAAACTGAATAGTCCAAACCCTTCTCCGGAATAATCAAGACTGGAGCAGTGGTAAGACTAACCTTAAGCTCTTGAAATGACTTTTCACAAGTCTCACTCCACACAAATTTGATCCATTTCCTTGTCAATCTAGTCAATGGTGAGGCTAGTCTGGAGAAATCTTTCACAAACTGATGGTAATACTCGGCCAACCCCAAAAAACTACAGATCTCAAAAGCATTCTTAGGTTGTACCCAATCTTGCACTGCCTCTATCTTGGATGAATCTATAGTCACCCCTTCCTTAGATACCACATGGCCTAAGCTTTAACTTCTCTCAGCCGGAACTCGCATTTCCCAAATTTAGCATACAATTGATGGGCTCTAAGCAACTCAAGCACCATTTACAAGTGTTTCTCGTGTTCCTCCTCAAAGGGTGAGTAAATTAAGATGTCATCCACAAAGACGACCACAAAACGGTGTAAGAACTCTTGGAAGATCCGGTTCATTAAATCCATAAACATAACCGGTGCATTGGTTAGCCCAAAAGGCATCACTAGGAACTCATAATGGCCATACAGTGTACGGAATACCATTTTCTGGATATTCTTCTCCCTTACCCTTAATTGATGATAACCCGATCTCAGGTCTATCTTAGAGAAACAACAAGTCCCCTTCAACTGATCAAACATATCATCTATACGAGGCATTAGGTACTTGTTCTTAACAGTTACCCGGTTTAACTTCCGGTAATCAATACAAAGTCGTAACGCTCCGTCTTTCTTTTTAGCAAAGAGAGTCGGTGCTCTCTAAGGTGAAGTATTAGGGCGGATAAAACCCTTGTCTAACAATTCTTGGAGTTGAATCTTCAAATCACTCAACTCAACAGGTGCAAACCAATACGGTGCCATAGAAATTAGTGCCATGCCAAACACAAAGTCAATAGAGAACTCGATCTCTCGGTGAGGTAGTAAACTAGTAAGATCCTTGGGAAAGACATCGGGCTACTCACAAACCACCCTTTGTAACTCAGTCCTGACTTCATCACACTTACTACTCAAGAAGCTAGCTAGAAGGCAACTAAGTTCACTCTGCCCGCGCGGATCATACACTGGTGATAAGACTCTATCCACTTGGTCCCCGAAGAAATAAAAACAATCATCGCTCAAGGTACATACAGTGACCCTTTGACGGTAGCAATCTGTAAGAGCCCGATATGACGATAACTAGTCCATACCCAAAATGACATCAAAACTAGACATGTTAAGCAACACAAATGCAAAAGGAAGTCGGCGACTGACAACCTCTATGTCATAACCCCGACACCCTTGTTTCAAGATAATCTCACTCCCAATAGGTGACTCCATGCAGATAAGAGATGCTAATTGAGCCAATTCTAACCCCAAAATCGATGCAAATGCAGATGAAATAAAAGAATAGGATGCACCCGTATCAATTAACACATTAACAACTGAATTACAAAACAAGAAGGTACCTTTCATTACTGAAGGAGCTGGTACAAGATCTGGCACGGTAACAGCATATATACGCCCGGTGGGTCTCTACTCAACCTACTCACTCCTCGGAGCATATGCCCAATGTACTGACTGAACCGAAGAGGCTCCTTGATTGGCCCTCGAGGCCTGTATTGACTGTGCAGGCCAGTAACTCTGTGTCTGCCTCGAACCAGACGCACCAGAAATGCCACCTAACTGTGGGCAAAATCTCTTCATGTGCCCTGCCTGCCCACACTGATAACAAGTGAGCGTCTGCCCTCTCCCCTGACTCTAGCCTTGTGAACGAGCCGAAGACAGTGCAGACCGTTGCCTTCCTCCTCTCTGCGGGCAAACTGGAGACTTGTGGCCCAACTGACCATATTTGTAACAAGTAAAATCTCCCTGACCACCCCTCCCGGAACCTGAATTCAGTACTGGAAAAGTGGACCTAGACTACGCTTCCTGGGATGACTGGGGGTTAGAACCCCTTTGCCTCTTACTGTCCCCCCTGACTATCTTGATTCCTTCTGGAGCCCCTTATTCTTTCCTCCTCCATCTGCATAATGGTCTCAAGATGAGCCGTCACCTCCATAAGGTGCCCATAGTCTCTAATCATAGACCCGGGCACTCTGAACATGAGTCCGATCCTTAGCTTCTTCTCAAACTTTAGACAACGGCGCTCCTCAGTTGCCACGAGTTTCGGTGTAAACCTCGAGAAACTAGTGAATGTGGCCTCAAACTCAGTCATCGGCATGTTTAACTACACCAACTTGGAGAATTGATCCCTTAATTTCTCTCTTATTGTAGCAGGTAAGTACTTATCTTGGAAGGCGTTAACGAAAGCCTCCCAAGTCACCCCAATGTGCCCATGCGCATATTTCCACCACTGACCCGCATCTCCCTTCAGTTGGAAAGATGCCAAGGTCACCGTCAGCTGGTTGTCCTTGATACCAAGCTTCTCGAACGTCATCACTATCTGTTCTAGCCACTCATTTGCTTTTAATGGCTCTTTGGGATCACCTAAAAACTCATCTGGATTTGACCGGAAGAATTCTCTCTTCAGAAAAGATAGCCCTACCTCAGCGACTTGGGCTTGGACTTGATTCTTAGCTTTGAGAATGTCCATGGATTCCTGTAACGCTCAGGCCATTTAGCAGGCTAAGGCGTCCATGGCCTGTTGACCAATTGGTTCAGCCACATTGGCCTGACCAACTCCTTTTTCTTGTACCAGAATATCATCCGGTAGAGGCATCTCGTACCTTATAGGCCTACTACGCCTACCACCACCACGTCCAGACATCCTAATGAAGGTAATAAAAGAGATTAGTACATTCACAAATGTGCTAAAGCTAACTCACTCGCGTCCTAATGCGGTGGACGATAGTAATTCACTCCATATAAGCATGTAGTCACATGAACACATACGAATTTCATTCCCGGATAATGATCATCCCGCGGCGTTGCCAGAGTTCCAATTAGAAACAGTAGTGATCAAGTGCTCTTCTAATAGGACTTCTAAAAACCCATAGACCCAATCAACATCTTAGGAACTGTAATGACCCCGATTCGTAAATAACTACTAATTCGTAATTAAGAATGCTAACTAAATGTTTAGAATGGAATTATGTGTTATTCTTAATTGTGATATGTGCTTTGTAGTAATTTGTGCATATCTATCTGATTTGAAAATTATTTGTCATGATTTTTACCTTGAATCTGGAATTGTTAGCCTAAATGCTTTCAGAAACCGAATTTGAGTTCACGGATTGACTAACTAGAATATTTGGAACCATATGAGAAGTTTTGTTAAAAATTGATTTAGTTTAGTAAAATAGCATGTGATTAAATTGAGCCTTAATTGGAACTATTTTTTTTATTAATTGAGTCATGTGCTAACCTTGATTAATTAAGGCTACTTGTGTTTGATTAAAATGATGCATGATTGTTACCTAATCTAATCCTATCCATGATCCAAGATGTGATTAAGGGTATGATGTGTTGAGGCATGTGATGGTGTTGAGTGTAGGGGATCAATTCTTGTAGGTGTGTTGAAGTAGTGCATGTGTGTGCATATGTTATTCATTCAAAATGTGAGAGTGTGTGTGTGTTGTGTATATGCTGATGAGTTAAGGAAATGTTGTATCATTCTGTGGACGCGCCCCTTTGGGCTTCGTGCTACAGTTTGGACTCAAATTGTCACAGTTCTTAATCTAATCTCACAATGTGCGATGTGAGATTGATAAATCACCAAAGAGTCCAAATCTGACAAATCGTTTTGGAAAACTGATTTTTATAGAGAAGTGCCAAACATGGACTGCTTTGCCAGATACAGAGTCGCCACCTAAATATTTTATTTTGGGAAAATTTAGGAAACCCTAACTCGTTGCCTAAGGCTACGTGTCTATCATCACCAAAGTTGCTTCGGCTCGGGAACTTGGGTACGATTGGGGAAGGTCATCTATGAGCACCCTCGCTCGCCCGATCAAAGATCACCCTGTACTACACATGATATTCTGTTTTTGAAAACACATGTGCTCTTATTTCGATTAATTAGCTAATCTTACTACGTGATGCGCGCAGCAAACAAGTATAGACTAGATTGCCTAATTTGAAACAAAGCATTGCATATCCATTTGTTTGGAAAAATGGTTTAAAGTTTGCTACTCGCAAGTAGGCTAAATAGGGGATTTCAATGAATTGTCCCAACTCAAGTAATCCAACCTTCACCCACAGGCATTTAGGCAGTTATATCATATAAGCAGTCAGCCACATTAACACATATCCAGTATGTTCAAGCGTAAACACTCATAGTGTACTCCGAGCCAAAACAAAGAACTAGTTAGAAATCAATGTATGATCCTAGTTCATGTTAGGATGGCTAACGCAACATATGCGAAAATGCAACTAAAATAGGCTTGGCTATTCAAGAATGTCATGTGAAATGCAACAATTGATACATGTATTCAAATAAGAATTGAAATACAATGCAGTTAGTATGGTGGGTCAAGCCCGGTGCATGCAATACTGATGAATAGATGCACGCATGCGAGCATAAGGTATGCTAAATAAAACATGTCCTAAAACTAACCATCGTAAGCGGTCAAGTAAAAGAGAGAAAGAAATAGGGGTTGGAAGACATGCATCACACACAGGCACGCTTATTACAACAATACGCCCTCTCAAAGGAGGGACCGAATAAGAAGCTAACTACCTAATCTAAGCTAATTAAACGAATTATTACTCAACGAATTAATTAACTAATCCTAGTTAACTAATTATTACATAACAATTGAAATAGCTAAACACATTAGCTAATAAATTACAAACCAAAGCAAAAGCTAGCTCTCTAAGCATGGAAGCTAAGGAAAGTGATAAAACAGGAGCCTCGAAGCAAGGAGGATGCATGCACGTCCGGTTGCGTCGTTCGGAAATCCAATGCAATACCCCGATTCGCCTCTGTTTGCAATCTGTTCTCAGGAACTTGCACCAGGCTCCAGAAAGATGAAACTCCACTCTGGGAATGCTGTGGGAGGGTGGCCGACCACTTTTGGTCTCCCCATATGCCTGCCGACCACTTTTGGTTGTTAAAAAACCAGAAAAGTGGTCGGCTAGCTACTTTTTCTAGCTGGCCGACTAGTTGCTGCTGGTCTGCACTTTTCTGCAATAGAGAGCAAGAAAGGGGCATGGCAATGTATTTGCAGTATATGTGCGCACAACCACCCACCCTATCATGTAATGAACTCAAGGGGGTGTGGTTCTCGACCCTCGGGCCACCAATCGCGCATTTCCATGCATGATGGCCGAGAGGCGAAGTTGCACAATTCAATATGGAAATGAATGCACAAGTAAACACATAATGCCTAAAGCTCTATCATGGGTAATCAAGAGCGTTGGCGACCAGGAATTAAGACACGTTTCATCACTTGAAGTATGAAACGTCCCTCTTTTCCCGTGTTTGGACTAACACCTATTCCAAACACGAATGCAAGCAACATGGCAAACATGCAATGCAACTATATGGCATACACAATGCTATGGGCCATGTGGAATACTCAATGCTCAATGAACTATCATGGCATACTCAATGCAAATAACAACATAACATGCACAACACATTGAGACATGGCATACACAATGCAACAATGGACTTAAACCAAGATGGATAGGCCTCAGCCAAGCCCAAATCAGTGGCTATAACACCAAGATAAAGGCACCAAAATACAAAGCATGCATGCACAATGCATTGGCCAACCAAGTAGGCCTAAGAGTACAACTCTCAAGAGGGCTCAAAGAGTGATAAATGTGCAAGTGTAACAACACTAAGTGCACTGAAATGAGGTAAGAAATGATGCCAAATCATTCAAACAAAGTAAGTAAAGCATGCAAGAGTCCTAAGGCATGAAAGCTAGCAAAGAGCAACACATAGGAGGCATGCAATACATGGCAAATATGCATGAACCAAGCATGGATAGAGTTGACATAGGTCTTAACAAAGGCAAAAATGTGCTAAGATGAGGGCCCAAAGTCCTAGGCATGCAAGCATACACACTAAGCTACAAACTAGTCAATCATGCACAACACTTAAAGGCATTCAAAGCATGAATGAAGTGAGAACATGGCAAGTCTATATGCTCTGAAATGTGCTGTTTAGTGATGCCAAATCAAGTACACAACACAAATGAAACATGCTATGGTGCTCAAAGCTTGAAGTAAGCAAGAGCACTTGTACTATAGCTATACAAAACATGAAGCATATGATTAAGGCAACCTGAAATAGTCCTAGAACATGTTGATATGAGTCTAAAACATGTATGGATGGAAGCCAAAATGTGCTAGCATGAGGGGCATAAGACATGGAATATGCAAGGAAAATAGGGTGAATTACACTACACCTATTAGGACCAAACATGATATGATTTAAGCAACAAAAATCAAAGTTATATTATGGCAAAATAACCCCAAAAACACACTGAAATGATGGCTCGCAAGTTAAGGCGCGAATGCATACACAATGGCTCATGTTAAGGCATAAAGGACCAACCCTCCAACGTATTGATTGAATGACAAATGCAAGTGCATGGCCATGAAACATGGACTGAAATTACACTACGAATGATGCTAAATCATTGAAATAGTCCAAGTAATGCATGCAAGGGGATTCAATGCTCAAAGCCTACAAGCTAGATTGAACCAAGGTTATACAAAGCAAGTTATGCATGACCAAAAAAACCAAAATCAGACCTTAAACATGACAAAACATGAACAAAGTCTACTCTGAGCTAAGCCAAAAGCATGCTAAAATAACATGTTACAACATGATGCACACTAGGCTATTTCATGGGATTGCATGGCAAGTGTATGAAGCATACAAGGGCTAACCAAACCAAACCTAAACAGAGGTATGACATGATAAAATAAGCCCAAAATCATGTTGAAATGGACACAACATAGGCTAAAATGACATGCCACTTCAAGGAGCACACAAAGCTAGTATGTGTGATTTACACTACAAGTGTATAAGGCATGCAAGAGCCAACCAAACCAAGGAAAAAAAGATCTAAGGCATGTTAAAACTACACCAAAAATCTATTGAGATGGCCCAAAAATAAGCTAGAAACACATGCTCAAACATGAGGCATACAAGACTAGATTGTGTGATTTAAACTACAAGTGTATTAACCATGCAAAGGGTGACCAAACTAAGCAAAAATAGTGGCATGTCTCAGCAAAATAACCACAAATACAAGCTAAGACATGGCCAACACACACTTACCAAAGGTGATCAAACATGAGGCAAATAAAGTATGTATTGAAGACACAAAGGAGAGGGGATGGCCCTCTCCTTCTTAAGACCTTAAAACACCATCCCCACCATTGAAATCTCTCTGGATTTTAGTGGTGAGAAGGCCAATACAAGGTGGTCCCGAAGCTCACAAAAAAGGAACAAAAATAAGGCCAAACAAGGCCTAAGAGGGGGTAAACAACCCTAAACACAAAAGTGATCTTAAACAAGGATCAAAAGCATGCAAAAACACAACTTTTATCAGTTATAAGTTAAGCTCAAAACAGCATGCAAGATAGGCTAAAAGCTTAAGCAAGAAAGGGATATTTAAAGTTCAAAAGCTCACCCTTGAAGACCCTCTTCACTACTGCAACTCCAGCAACTTTTTTGAGTTTAAACAAGTCCAAGAACACCAAGAACAACTTCTTAGCACCTCAGCAACCCAATGATGGTGTTTTAGTGTGTGTTTGTGTGAAAAAGCAAGACAAAACTACACTTTTGATGAACAAAAATAGAGAAATAAGACAATATAGATACAATGCTATATCTATGCTTCTTAGCTAGTTTTTCCTCAACCTAGAGGAGGAAGGAGGGGCCTTCCTCTTATAGAAGAGGAAAGGTCAAGCTTCTTGGAGAAGCTAAGCAACAAAGGAATCCCTCCATACACGTGTATGGAGGATGGTTCAATTGCCCTCCAGCTGTGCCAACCGGAGGAAAATATCTCCAAAAAGGTGAGAAAAAGCAGCGGACCACTTAAAGTGGTCGGCCGACCACTTGAAGTGGCCTCTGAGAGAAAAAACTGGTCGGCCATGGTGGAGAGAGTCCAGGCACCAAAAGTAAGCAAGTGTAGTGGTGGTCAACCAGAAAAGATGCCCCAAAGACCAAGAAAGCCAATTGTCCGACCAGAAAACTGGCTGGCAGAAAGAAAAGTGGTCGGCCAGAAGAAATACTGGTCTCCCACCCTTGAGTCAGCTTCCAAACAAGGAAACTAAGATTTGTACCAAAAACAAACCAAAGCGGATGCAAGACGAGAAATTAGGAAGCAAAACACGTGGCTAAAAGTTTCGAAAACTAGCTGGCGAGCATCAAAAGTGGTATGCAACCACAAAAGTGGTCTTCCGGACCACAGTGTCCCTCTAGGCAGAGGCAACAAGGTGTGGTTCAAAAACCACGCCAAACGGAGAACGTTAAGCGGTCCCGAGACAAGGTGCACGGCCAAAGGCTCCAAAAATTAAAAACTAGCCTCCAAACGGGAAAAGTGACCCGCGACCACGAAAAGTGGTCTATGACCACTAAGAGATGGTCTACAAGACCTCTCCCTCCCTCCGGGAAGAGAAAACAAGATTCGGTCCACAAACTGAGCCGAAGCATGAAGAGTTCAGAGGCCCGGAGGCAAGGCTCTCAGCCAATACTCCAAAACCTCTAAACGAGCACAACATGCATCATCACCGAGTGCTCAATCGATGACGTCTGAGTCTTAAGGACCGTCAAAAATGGGGTGTCTACACATTCATTTGGTTTCATTGAGTTCATCCACGTCTTGAGCTAGAGAGAGAGAGAGAGAGAGAGAGAGAGAGAGAGATAGCTCATTCTAGAGAGAGAAGCTTGTTTTGTGCTAGAGATTGAAGAAACTAGGAGGGTTTATCTCACATTTCTGAAATTAAAGCCTTGGGTAAGTGTGGGGACCGAATAATGGAAAGATCAGATGGTGTGTATCTTTGGAAGACTGATATTAATCGGCTATATCCTACGAGAGCGGGGAGCCGAATAGAATATATGTGCCGAATAAAGTATAAGTACTTAGGGCCGAATAAAGGAAAGGACAAAAAGTAGGCCCTGGCCTCGAGGATCAATAAGAACATGTATAAATACAGGAACAATGGTTATAGAAAGGGATGTAAGAATCACTTCACAAAACTGGTAAATAAGCTATCCTGAGCGTCTGAACTAACTTGTCCGTCGGAGTGCTAATTCCGGCACCCCCGACCGGAGTGCTTGTATCTTTTCAGGTAACTAGCTGAGGATCACTAGCGTCTCCCAGAATCTGAAGAGTATTTCCAAACCACATTCCACCACAATTGGCGCCGTCTATGGGAATACTCAAATACATCCATGGCAGGCGTGATTGAAGATCCTCCGGTAGCCATTGACGAGACCGCACAGGGAGATGACCTCACTCCAGCAAATATGCTCGGAAAAGAAACCATCGCTGCAAGACGCGCCTTGAAGTTCGACTCACCAATGACCTCAGTGTAAGAGACAATGCAAGCGATCATCGAACAAGCAAAGCAGAATGAACAAAGGCTGGAGAACATGACCGCTGAAAATGAACGTCTCCGTCAAGATTTGGCCCTCGAAGTCGCAAAATCGAGAAAAGCCATGCGCCAAGATCCCGAACGACCTCCGAGGGCTGGTGAACAACGACCTCGAGCCCGACCAAAGGATACCGATAGTGACTCCAACTCATTAACCATGGAGCTCAACAAGAAGGGACGATTCGAAACTTCCAGTTTCTCCGAAAAGAGTCTGCATACAAGGAACAAGCGTAGAAGGAGCAGTTCAGACGAAGAGGACCAGCACGATCCTTTTGTCTGACGGATTGCAAGGGCAACCCTGCCTAAGAAGTTCAAAGCTCCGTCATTCACTCTTTACAATGGAAAATCAGACCCCACTGATCATATTCGTCACTACAAGCAGGCCATGACATTGCATGCAGACAACGAAGCCCTCATGTGCCAAATATTCCCTAGCAGCCTGGGGCCGTTAGCTGTCAGGTGGTGTTACAAGTTGGAGCCAGCCTCGATCAAAAGCTTCCATCAATTACAGAAATCCTTCAGGGCCAGGTTCATCACCAACGAGGTGCAGCTGAAACAGGCCGACTCTCTCTGGGCTATGCAGATTCAGTCAGGAGAAACGCTCAGAGCATATTCAACGCGCTATTGGGAGTGCTTCAACCTTGTCGACGACGCTTGCAACGACTCCATGGCCATCACCGCCTTCAAAATGGGACTACATCCTGACAGTCCCCTTCGCAGTTCCCTGACCAGAAGACCCCCTAAAACAGTCTGGGCGTTGATGAAGAAAGTTGAAGAGTATTGCAAGATGGAAGACGATGCCTTGAGAATAAAAGCCGGCCAAATGTCCAACAAAACGGCCCCCCTTGAAATTGCTCAACCAATAAGTTTCACGCCACCTCCTAGCCCAGAGCCTCAGTAACGCGCTAAACGAGACAAAAGATGGGATACTCGTCGATCAAGCGATCAATGCTCCCACCGGACGTATGAACAACTACAAGTCGACAGCAGGCGTTCGAGACGTGCCGACAAGAAGTACACAGAGTTGTCAGAACCGATCGCTGCAATAATGACCAAAGTCCAACACCTTCCATTCTTCAAATGGCCGTTAAAGATGGTGGGCCGGCCCGACATGCGAAGAAAGGATAGGCGGTGCGAATATCAGAAAGATCACGGCCACGAAACAGAGAGTTGTTACGCATTAAAAGATCACCTGAAAAAATTGGTGCAAGACGCTCGACTGCAACAGTACGTGAGAAAGGGAAAGCCAACCACGGCACTGGCCTTGAGGCAGGACTCACCTCCACTTGGCATGATCCATATGATCTACAGCCTACCTGAACCCCCAGCCGTGCACACAATTCAATCGCATCCAATCCCCCAAAAACAACGTATTCCGACTGAATGGCCCAAAGAAACTCCGACAATTACTTACAATGACTCCGATCTTAGTGGCACAACAGCTTCCCACATCGATCCGTTGGTCATTAAATTACTCATAAATCGATTCACCATCGAACGCATTCTCATAGACCCGGGGAGTACTTCAGAGGTTATGTACTACCAAACTTTTATCAAACTCGGCCTCAACAAGTCAGATCTGTCTCCGTCGCCTTACCCATTGTTCGGCTTTAATATGAATCTCGAATATCCGTTAGGGAAGATCATACTACCTGTTCGAGCGGGTTCCAGAACGGTCGAAGTAGAATTCCTGGTCGTAAAGCTCCCTTCGCCGTATAATGTCATCATGGGACGAACCTGGATACATATGATGAAGGCTGTTCCAAGCACTTATCATCAGCTTGTGCGCTTCCCGACAGCCCATGGCATTGAAGAAATCCGTGGCTCCCCCTAATTGGCACAAGCAGAGACTTAATGAAAACCCTATCACTGACCCGATCTGTGGGATTTGATACTTGTATATGTATCACTTCTGCAATGTAAACCATTTTTCCTCGTGGCTTCATTCATCTCTCAAAGTCTCCGAATTCGAAGCCCCCTTTGGTGCATGACACCTTAGGGCCGACTAAGTCTCCAGATTCGGAGCGCCTTTCGTGGATATCACGATTGGCCACACAAAGTCTCCGGATTCGGAGCCCCTTTTGGTGCATAACACCTTCGAGCCGATTAAAGCCTTCGGATTTGGAGCGCCCTTCGTGGATATCACGATTGGCCAAACAAAGTCTCCGGATTCGGAGCCCCCTTTGGTGCATAACACCTTAGGGCCGATCAAAGTCTCCGGATTCGGAGCCCCCTTTGGTGCATGACACCTTAGGGCCGACTAAGTCTCTGGATTTGGAGCGCCCTACGTGGATATCACGATTGGCTAAATAAAGTCTCCAGATTCGGAGCCCCCTTTGGTGCATGACACCTTAGGGCCGACTAAGTCTCCGGATTCGGAGCACCCTTCGTGGATATCACGATTGGCCAAACCAAGTCTCCAAATTCGGAGCCCCCTTTGGTGCATAACACCTTAGGGCCGATTAAAGTCTCTGGATTCGGAGCCCCCTTTGGTGCATGACACCTTAGGGCCGACTAAGTCTCCGGATTCGGAGTGCCCTTCGTGGATATCACGATTGGCCAAACCAAGTCTCTGGATTCGGAGCCCCCTTTAGTGCACAACACCTTAGGGCCGATCAAAGTCTCCGGATTCGGAGCCCCCTTTGGTGCATAACATCTTGGGGCCGATTAAAGTCTCCGGATTCGGAGCCCCCCCTTTGGTGCATGACACCTTAGGGCCGACTAAGACTCCGGATTTGGAGTGCCTTTCGTGGATATCACGATTGGAGAAACAAAGTCTCCGGATTCGGAGCCCCCTTTGGTGCATAACACCTTAAGGCCGATTGATTCGGAGCCCCCTTTGGTGCATGACACCATAGGGCCAACTAAGTCTCCGGATTCGGAGTGCCCTTCGTGGATATCACTTTGGCCAAACCAAGTCTCCGGATTCGGAGCCCCCTTTGGTGCATAACACCTTAGGGCCGATTAAAGACTCCGGATTCGGAGCGCCCTTCGTGGATATCAAGATTGCCCAAACTAAGTCTCCGGATTCGGAGCAACCTTTGGCACGAACAAAACAAAACTCGCCAACATCGCAAATAAGGTGCTTAACTAAGCATATAAAAAATTCAGAATAAGACGCAAATGTTCAAAATAAAGCTTTTTGTTCAATCAAACAGTTGTTACATAAACGCAACCCGCATTTGAGCGTTACAATTTTTATTTAATCGCACAGTTGTTACATAAACGCAACTTGCATTTGAGCATTGCAATACCCATCTCCAAACTTAAAAGCTAAAAAAGGGAGAAGACGCATTAGTAAAGTGGCAGCGTCGAATCACCTCCCGTCACCCGGAAGTCCTCCGCGGTTTGCAATGCCTTGAGCCAACTGTGCCCAAGTCCTCCACTGATACCATTGACAATGTCAAGGCAAAGATCCAGGACAAGGAAGGATAAAAACCCGATGGTCGTTGCCTTTCCTTTCGGGGTGATTTGCTTCGACGACTCGAAGATTCATGCCAACGTTTGGACACCCTACTTCCCATACGGATGGGTCCTCTGCCACGCTCCATGGCAACACCAAGATCAGCTGAACTCCAGTCTCTCTAACTAACATCCACACTTATCCCACCACACATGAGTGATTGTTTATCTGCGCGAAGCGCCCACTCCTTTTATTTTCAATACTGGCAGCGATCTCGAGGCCCCAATCCCGAGGCGATTTCACTAACTCTAAACTCCATGAGAAAAACGTCAGTTGACATTCGCCACGGCGTAGTTATCCAAATGAATTTTTGAAACACGTGCACCATCCGAAAATCTAGGCCCCGAGCCGAGTTGAATTTGCCGCAGCCACCTTACCCACTGGCTTTTGGCTTCCTCAAGTTACAATAGCCTCATTCAGGGATAAACGGCTATCACGTATGGGTTGACCCTGCCGATTAACGTTTATACATTCATTCAAACATATAAAGAAACGAAACGAATACATACCAAATACGAACTGCGATAAAATATTTATCATAGAACGCTTTTTATTCGATAAAGCAGGCAATATATTACATAGTTTTCAACGCGATCTGCGTTTCAACCTTACAACAAGTACACTTATACGGCGTCACCCTCATCCTCACTCTTCTCGACTTCAAAAGAAGAAAACAGAAAATGTTTACTGTGGTAGAATGGCGATGCCGAATCAATGCCCGACGCTCAAAGAGCTTCTACGGCTTGAGATGCCATGATCCAACCGTGCCTAAATCCACGATTTTCACATCGACAAACTTCTTCGGCAAGTTTTTCTTTTGTCTTTTCGATTCCAACTTTTCGGCCATCATGAAAGCCTTTCTTATAGGCCTTCCCATTCGCGTTCTCCAGTGCGAACATACTCGCCGTCTCACGATCGGCAAGCGCGGAACTGATGAGCCGACTGGTAACCCTTTCTTCCACGATTGGGTTTCCGTGCCCAGCGGTTTGTGCCTGGGCCGCCTCGGTCTTCCTTAACTCGCGCTCAGCTGCCTCCGCGCGAGCCTCCAAACTTCGAATACGTTCCTCTTTCTTCTCCATCTCTTAGTGGGCAGCGCGCAACGGCATGTCGATTTCATAGGCAGTGTAAAGCCCCTTCACTGCCTCGTGAATGCCTTTGCGAAATACTTCGTAGTCCTGACGACTTACCATCGATTGCTGAACCTCAGGAGGAAAAATTTGTCGAGCAAACTCGACCGCTACATTTGGGTCCCGTACGATCGAATCCGCCTCTGTCATGGGTCTATTCCCCACAAGCACCGCAAAGCTTAATGGGCACGGATTCGAGTCAGATCACTTCTCAACTCGAGGTTGAGAAGACCTGTCCCGCTTGGGTGACCTGCTTCGACATCGAGGAGACTAACGCCTCTCTCGATCCCTGGAACTCCTACCCCCGGTGCGCGAAGGGTCACCACCTCGATGCATGTCTCCACCTAGCTCAGCTAGCGTCTTCGCTTACCCTCTGCTATTAAAGAAAAATCTGTTCGACATTCACACGATTCCTTCAAAAGTTGGAGTCAGTTGTTTACTGTAGTCATAAAAGTTGTACCCATAATCATTTATCCTTCACAGAGGCAGCACCCTCGAGGCAATTTCATTAATTATGAAAACCTCAATCGCCCAATGTCGACTGGATAGACCCACCAGTGCCTGAATGATCATGCCCAGCCTGGGGCAAGGGCGTGATAGATTAATCAATCTATTCAGCTTAGGTGTCCCAGTCGGCTCACGAATCGACTTCAGAATGATCATGCCCCAGCCTGGGGCAAGGGCGTGATAGATTAATCAATCTATTCGGCTTAGGTGCCCCAGTCGGCTCACGAATCGACTTCAGAATGATCATGCCCGCCTGGGGCAAGGACGGGATAGATTAATGAATCCATTCGGCTTAGGTGCCCCAGTCGGCTCACAAATTGACATCAGAATTATCATGCCCGCCTGGGGCAAGGGCGGGATAGATTAATGAATCCATTCGGCTTAGGTGCCCCAGTCGGCTCACGAATCGACTTCAGAATGATCATGCCCCGCTTGGGGCAAGGAATCTATTCGGCTTAGGTACCCCAGTCGGCTCACGAATCGATTTCAGAATGATCATGCCCGCCTGGGGCAAGGGCGGGATAGATTAATGAATCCATTCGGCTTAGGTGCCCCAGTCGGCTCACGAATCGACTTCAGAATGATCATGCCTCTCCCGGGGCAAGGAATCTATTCGGCTTAGGTATCCCAGCCGGCTCACGAATCGATTTCAGAATGATCATGCTCGCTTGGGGCAAAGACGGGATAGATTAATGAATCCATTCGGCTTAGGTGCCCCAGTCGGCTCACGAATCGACTTCAGAATGATCATGCCCCGCCTGGGGCAAGGAATCTATTCGGCTTAGGTACCCTAGTCGGCTCACGAATCGATTTCAGAATGATCATGCCCCGCCTGGGGCAAGGAATCTATTCGGCTTAGGTACCCCAGTCGGCTCACGAATCGACTTCAGAATGATCATGCCCCGCCTGGGGCAAGGAATCTATTCGGCTTAGGTACCCTAGTCGGCTCACGAATCGATTTCAGAATGATCATGCTCGCCTGGGGCAAGAGCGGGATAGATTAATGAATCCATTCGGCTTAGGTGCCCCAGTCGGCTCACGAATCGACTTCAGAATGATCATGCCCCGCCTGTGGCAAGGGCGTGATAGATTAATCAATCTATTCTGCTTATGTGCCCCAGCCGGCCCATGAATCGACAACAAAACTAAGTTTGCCTCCTCAGGCGCTCGAATGATCATGCAGCGCCTGGGGCAAGGGCAGATTAATCATGATATTCAATCATAGAAAGGTCAACAGAGTAGTCATTCTAACTAAAGTAGTGAAAGGCAAACATGCTACACCAACATAACATCACAAACTGTGCATTAGCAGTGACACAAGAAGATAATTTTCATTAATAAATTGAGCGCAGACAATAGCCAATTTATACATGACAACTACTCGGAACCAACAAAAGTCCTAAAAACAAAAACATACATTAGAAGGGAAAGTATTTCATAAAATTCGACTGACTCCCAGATCAATCCTCGGGGTCAAACTCAAGTGGCTCAATGTCCACCTGCTCATAAGGAATTGGCAAGGCCAATGTAACCCCAACGGCACCAGGGGCCTTGAGCCACCCGTGTTTGAACCCTCAATTCTCAAACCTGGGGACTTCATCTACGTATTCTTTGAAGGCGGCGTCTTTTCCTGTTTCGAATGCGGCAGAAGCCTCAGATTCTGCCTTTTCCTTGGCTGCCTTCAACTCTGCTAACTCAATCTCCATCTTGGTAAGCGCCTCCTCGGCTAGCCTAAGTGATTCTTTGCTCACGTTCGCCCTATCTTCGGCTTCAAAACGGTGCTAATCGGCAGCCTGAGCCCTTTCCACTTCGGCTTCGGCTCGCGCAGTCTCTATAGCGGCCCTCATCATCTCAAACTCAGCCCTGCTCTTTTGATCGACCACTTCCGACTGTAAACGGTCAATCCTTTCAAGGGCGTCGTGCAGGCGGCGGCCCAAGTCGGCGATCCTGCCGACCGTCTGCAAAATGAGTTGCGATCGTTAGATGCCATAGGCAACCAAAATCAAAACAAGTCAAAGTTCACCTACCAAAAGGGCCGACTGCGCAGATAGAGCTATGGCCACCAAATACGGCACGGCATGAAAGGACACCTTATTAGCTAGTAGGGAGACTGACACTGCCAGGCTCAAGGCTACCGCTGGGTCGGTAATGATGGATGCATCAAAAGGAATCAGCGTGTCTTTAATCTTTGGCTGAACAATAAAAGGAACAACCACGTCCGATTCTTCTAAGCGAGGCTTTTTGTCGGCAAGACTATCTTCTGAACCGGCCTCGCCCTCGACGCTACACTTCTTGCCCCGCTCTTCCAGAATCAACCGTTCATCAATGACCGGTTGTTCGACCTCTTTCGCCTTTTCGGCCTCAACAATCTTAGCCGGCTCTTCAATAATCGGTTCGAAAGACTCAACCAAGGCAGGTCTAGAACAGGTGGCCTCGGCCTTTTTCCGGGTGGCCATACGCTCGGCATTTTTCTTTCGAGCCATCTGCGTGAGGCTTTCCCCAGCCATACCTTCAAAAAAATCGCCGGGTAAAGCTCCCAAACCTCCAAAAATATCTCCAAAAGAAAACTCAGCTCAAACCGAAGTGGACGGCGAGGTAGGCTGACTACGTCTGGCTGCCTCAAACGTTGAGTTTAGGGCCTCGTCAACCTCTTCGGCCTCCTCAGCGAACTCTCTGTCTGGTTTGGCGACTACCTCTACCACCGGCTCGACGTCTTGCCCCGAGTTAGAGGCTTCGAGACCAACTTGTCTGAGACTCTTAAAGCTAGGGAAAATAAGAGCCGCAAGCTGTCGATCGCCGGATGGAATTGGAATATTGTCAGCGGCCGAAAAAGTAATGCAAGTAGGCTCGTATCCAAGGAGTATGTGGGTCGCTCTCCCTTGCTTCTGTAAGTTCAGATGGCCAAAGTATTCGAGTGCAGTCGCAACCTGCGAAAGGACCGCGTCGTCGGCAGAAACCAGAATCTTCTTCAAATTACTACCTATAAAGGCAAGGGGTTAGACACAGGGGGAAAGCCGTGTAAAAGAAAAGTTTAGTAAAACACAATGAGGCACACAGCAACCTGGTTCACCCCTCCGTCTGGGAATAGGGTCTAGGCGATCCTCGCCTTCGCCAAATTCCCAGTTCCCTCAGATATTGACCATTACGTCATCCACACGCTTGCCAGAACTGGCGAGCATGGTTACCAAATGATGGTCAGTATCCTTGGCCCTAAGAAAGTACCGCCCAAGCCGACCGGAGGATTTGGCTAAAGCATAGCAGTGCCGAATGGCCGGAACCCCAAGGTCGATCCTGAGGCACCGGTTCAACTCTACGATCCCCATTACAATCCGAAAAAAGTTCACGTTGGGCTGAGAAGGAATCGAAGCCCAATAGCGGAGGACGGCCCTAAGGAATGGATGTAGGGGAAAGCGGACCCTGCCCTCTGCAATGGATAGGAGAGGAAAGACGATTGAATTTTGATCCTCTTTCTCTATATCCAGACTGTTGTCCATCACTAGAGATAGATGAACATCGTCGGGGATGGAAAAGTGTCGCCGGAATCCGAAGACACGACCCTCAGAAAGGAGGTCTTTCAAGTGTTTGGCCATTTTCATGGGGAATAAAGGGTTCACCAAAATGAAAGTGATAAACAAAAAGTAAGATTGCAAAGAAAAGAGAAGAAGACTTACGAGGAACAAGGGAGACGAGGGTAGACGGAGAAGAGTTGCAGAGAATGCGAGTCAGAGAAGGGATATCTGCTGGCGGTCCAAGAGTCTCGAATACTCGACGAACTGTGCATTCGAAAGGACTGAAATTTCAAATCACAATAAATGCAAGACGCAAGGTTGAGGCGGGAAAGCGTAATGATGAACGAAAAGGTGTGCGCATCCTGATATCTATATTGGGGTACGCGAAGCCGCCTGACCTATTTTAACCTTTCCAATTCAAGACCAAACACGCCGATTAACTTCCGTCAATGGGGAGTTCGGGGGACAATTGTGGGGGCCGAATAATGGAAAGATCAGATGGTGTGTATCTTTGGAAGACTGATATTAATCGGCTATATCCTACGAGAGCGGGGAGCCGACTAGAATATATGTGCCGAATAAAGTATAAGTACTTAGGGCCGAATAAAGGAAAGGACAAAACGTAGGCCCTGGCCCCGAGGATCAAGAAGAACAGGTATAAATACAGGAACAACGGTGATAGAAAGGGATGTAAGAATCACTTCACAAAACTGTTAAATAAGCTATCCTGAGCGTCTGAACTAACATGTCCGTTGGAGTGCTAATTCCGGGACCCCCGACCGGAGTGTTTGTATCTTTTCAAGTGACTAGCTGAGGATCACTAGCGTCTCCCAGGATCTAAAGAGTATTTCCAAACCACATTCCCCACAGTAAGGATTCTATGTCTAATTTCTGTAGCTATTCCTCCACGCATCATGATTTCATCAAGTTTTAAGCTACTTTCATGAGAGTGCAAGAAATGGGTCTTTGAACATGTAGATTACTTTCATGTGTATTCATGGTAGATCATCTTTGATTTTATCATTTTGAGTTTGAGTTTTAAAGTCCTTGCATGCATGTGAGTTTAAATCATGTCCATTGTTTCATAAATTTATGAGTTTGTTGATCACCATTTGCATGTTATGAAAAACTATGAAAAGAGTTGAAAATTTTTGCATGAAGGAGTTTTGATTTAAATCTTTCAAGAATTGATGAGTTTTTGAATAAAAGATGTTTTAAGGGTCTTGTATTGAAGTTTCCTAAAGCTATTTTATGTGTTTGATCAAATCATGCAAGACCCTAAGTTTTGAAAGTTGTTTGGAAGCCATTTTTGTTAAGCTTGGTGCCCAGAAATTTATAGCTGGCTCGAGCGAAGAAGTTGTGGCTCGAGCCAACATTACAAGATCCCAGTATTTTGAACTCTGCAAAAGCTGGCTCGAGCGAAGGAGTGGTGGCTCGAGTGAACTCAGTTTTTTCTTTCAGCTGGCTCTAGCCACGAAAAGCTGGCTCTAGCCACCAGCTTATTTTCAGCATGTTTTCAAAAGATGTTTTAAGTACATATTTTCACTTCCATCTCTTTTCGGGCATTCTTAGGCATGATTTATGAGCCATTAAGGATTAATAAGCTAAGAAACAACATACGTAAGTGAATTAGAAATTATGTGTCGAATCCGAGTATGTGGTTCTATATGAACAAGCTATGTGACATGGAATGAATAGGAAGTAAAGAAAGAAAGCTAAGCCATGTATGGCCACACGAATGATTAATAATGAGACATGTTTTGTGCTATGTACATTTATGTTTGTAGGCCAAGACTCGAAGATTGATCAACCGTTTCTGGAAGCCCACTGTGAGTAACATTATTGTAAAGATATGTTCATATGAATTATGTTCCAAATGTAATTTGATAAGTTATGATTTCTGAAATGATATTTGTTTATGTGAACGAATGTCCTATGTTGAAATCTATTATGGCATCCATAGATAGTCCCAAGTCATGGGGGACGACATGGTAATGCGGGTCCATGACATATATGTGATTACGAGATCTCGTTAGCCACTTTATTGTGGTGATATGTGTTTAATCAGTATTCGGAACCGATTACTCTAGTCAGAAGACGATATGTGATGTGTTCTATGGGATGTACCATTATTATGTTCAGATATGAGAATGATTATGTTATGATCTATTTCATGATTATGATATGTTCGGAATTCGTTCACTAACCTCTTTACATTGATGTTATTCACTGGCTTTAGCTCACTGTGTGTGTGTATATATATATATATATATATATGTATAGGTGAGCGTTTTGGAGATCGAGCCTAAAGGCTTTTGTTTAGATCTGCGTTCTGTTGTCAGCCAACTATTGTGCCTCACGTGGAGGTTCCGGATGTGTCACATGTTATGAGTTTTGGTTACTTATGTATATATGACTTGTTTGTTTTGTTGGCTGTACTTAAGATACTTTAATGTATGTGGGTATAATGTAAGAATGACTTTTGGATATGTATATAAAGTTTTAAAATCTCTGTTTCATATAAGTCAGCACAGCTCATTGGATGATTATATTTATGTATTTGCTTCCGCTAGCCCCCTTATTTTGTTAATTTGTTTCAGAGGCCTTTGGTAATCTTAGGATTACTGGCCGGGTACGATGCTAAACCTATAGGGGCGGGTTTAGGTTGTGACAGGAACTAAATCCCATACCCATATAATCATATAAGCATGTTATCACATAAGCATACAATATATACTAATGTCTCAGCTAAGCAAGACAAACCTATTGTGGTAATAACCACTTCCCACGTACCCAAAGTATTTAAACTCGGTACGCTTTGATACCAAGTTATAACGCCTCGAAAAAAGATACAATAATTCAACCACAAAGACTAGTGCAAAAAGACGTAATAAGAATAATAGCTTTTCATTAATCAGAGTTGATTTACAAATAGGACGCATTCCATATACATTCATAAGCTCTATCCTGAATCTATAGCATGCAGTACCAACAAAATGATTAACAAAGTAAATGCCCTACGGACTTACAGCTTTCTAAGTCATTCCTTAGTTACAACAAAATGAGTCTAACTTAATACAGTTAAAGCCCTTGGCTATACAAATTAAATACAGTAAAAGCAAGCTCTTGTTCCAAAGTCCCTCCAAGCTATTGCCTTAGCGGAGGCATGTCACTAACAACTGAAAATGGTTTTTTCCAAATAGGGTGAGCCAAAACTCAGTAGAAATAGTCTAACACAATATATGAATCTTAACAATGATATAAGTACAATGTGCATATACAATGCCTGTGACAAAACATTCATATTCTATATGATCATAAGGTACCGAATTTCATATCTCAATCCATTTTCCTTCAATTCATTTCAAGTTAATTCATTTCATCTCAATTCATGAGCCAGTCCCATTATCTTTCAGACAACCCAACTGAGGCTACAACTCAGTGGTTCTTAAATTCACATAATTATCACACTAACACTTCAATTTGCCATTTTACAAAAATTTCATCTGTGAAATCGGCACCCATGTATATGCACGGTTTCGGGACTTTCATCCTGGACACACAGGCCAACTTAATTTCAATGGAGTCCATCCCCTATCTCCTCCTAAACATGGAGTACATCACCTTTCTCCTCCCAAACATCATACATTTACAATGTATTTAAAGCATAGTCATATTTAATGACAACCAACAAGAGATTAGTTTCAATTCACCTACCTCATGCAATTTCTATAACAATCATAGTTATCTTCCACCGATAGCCCAATGCAGATATTTCTAAATAGATATTCAATCTCAGAACAAATAAATTATTCAAAATTCTACAGGTGAGAGATAATACATATTTAGCTTTACCATTTATCTATGTATCCAACCATTTTCACATTCACAATACTAATTCCATTCATTCATACAAAATGACTATTGGGATCATTCTAGGGCAAACTTCCCCTTTTCCCAAATATCACTCCAAAGTGCCAAAATCAACCATTTTGCCACCATACAACCTTATATTTAACCCCATAACCATTTTCACAACATACACATGAAAACCCCCCCTTTTTTTTATTTCACACCCAAACCCTAGGTTTGTCCATAATACACCCAAAGCTCACCATAGTTACACAACTACCAATAACTATGTTAAAAACCATAAGAATATGTGAACCCAAACCCGCCCCCATACGTTTAGTATCGTAACCGGCCAGTAATCCGTAGATTACCGAAGGCCTCTTAAACAGAAAACAAATTATTAGGGGCTAGCGGAAACAAAAAAGAAAATATACAATGTCCATTGAGCTGTGCAGACCTACATGAGACCCAAAAAAAAACAAAAATTAAACTTTATTTATTTTTTATTTTTTATATACATATATATCATATCATCATACATATCGACTTGACAAAAAAGGACTTATCCCTAAATACAGAATAAACGAAGCTTATACTTTAATCATATGGCTTTGACTATTTGACATATTTGGAACTCTACGGGAGGCACATAGGTTGGTTGGCAGGATAAAGTCTAGGCATAAGTTCTAGGCTTGGTCACGCACCTGATCACCTACATACATAAATAAAACAGTGAGCTGGAGCCCAGTGAATAATCTCGATGTAAAGAGGTTAAATAAATGAGATCCATAACTTAACAAAACAATATAATGTTCTTGACATAATTAAAGCATACTTCGGAAACATATAATAACTAATATGAATCATCAAATCTTTCCACAATTTGTTGTACCTAATTGCTTTATCAAAACTTGTCGAAATACCACATATAATGTTCACGGCAGAACGAAACATTCAGAATGCCCTCATTGGGCAGCTTCAGACAAAACGCCCACGTAAGACGACTTCATGCAAAACGCCCATATAGGACCACATTATACAAAATGTCCACTTGGTACAACCTGGTACAAAACGTCCATATAGAATGCGCTTATGCGAAACGCCCACTTCGGTGACTTTATTCAAAATGTCTATAACGGGCAGATATCATACAGATTGATGCAATCGAAATCATGCAAAACGATCATAAAAGATCGACATCATATATTATATCACAATGAGTCAATAACTTATATTGAACGTACATGACGAGTTGAATACTATACACAAGTCATTGCGGATCAAAAGACATTTTCCAAGCTATTATCGTAGTTATCGTTTCAAAAGGAACTTATTCTTTCTTAAACAAATTCCATTCTTGAAAAGTTTATCATAACTTATTCATTCCTAACAAAACTTCATTCTCGAAGACATATCGTATCGTATACGTTTTAGAGTTTCAAAATATAACTTAACGGTTCCAAGGTTCCTGTTCACAAACTTATCGTATCAACATCTCATATACATTTCATAACAAAACATAGGTGGCCCAAATTATCAAATAATATAGTCATTCTCAATACTCCTCGTGCTAGCGACCTACACAAACGCATAACATACACGCTTTGAAACGCAATATCACTTCCTTGATTCAACTTGGCTTCTCTTGTCCTTTTATGTCTAAGTAATCTGAAGTTCTACTATACTTATTCTTTCATTACTAAATCCTTCTTTTCCAAATGGATCAATTTCTAACTTGGCTTCTTAATCAATCATTACTAAATCAGTGATTTATTCATGCAAACATTTCAAATATTTTTCCTTGATTTTCAAAAAGCTATAAAACTCTTAGAAGAATATTTGCATGTAATTTATGAAGCTTAATTTAACCACAATTTCCAAAATCAAGCCCAAAATAATTACTTTCTAATTTTACTTTCATAAACTTGATCTTAACTCCAACTCATCATTTTCTTATCAATTTTCCTAGCAAATATTGCATGTATGTAATTCAAATAAACTAACTAATTTAATATATATTCCAAAATATGGTTGAATCAAGTAAGACTCTTAAATTGCATTACATGCATGGATTAGGGATTTAAAATCAAAACCTCATTTATTTTCAAGATTAATTCTAGATTTCCTTCAAAAGCAAACCCAATTTGCCAATTGAAAGCTCAAAACTTCAATCAAATTGTAAAAAGATAAAATATTTAGTTAGAAGCTTCAACTTAAAAATCCATGAGGAAATTCTTTTGAAATCCTTAGGAGCCATAGAAACCATGTAAGAAAATAAGTGTTTAAACAAGAATTTCATGAAATGAAACCATGCATGTCAAAATATTGAACTAAATTCTTCAAATCTACTATGCAAGTACTATCCTTACAATTTCTTCCTTATCTTGTTCATTCATATATTCTACTTCATTTTACTCCATTAAAACACCAATTAAGCTTGATTCTTTCTTAATTAAACTTAAATTCCATAAATTCATGAGTGTAACATCTCAATTTCAAGAAATTAGGAGAGAATTCTTATCTTAGAGAGTTGATTTGTGAATAGCAAGCCTAATTTCCCTTAATTCCTTTCTTTCTCCTCTTCTCCTTCTTGAATTCCCTCTCTAGAAGAAGTCTCTCTCTCTCTCTCTCTCTCTCTCTTTCTCTCTCTACGTGTGGCCCCAACACTGCCCACTACCTCTCATATTTCTTATTAAATGGGTGAGTAGAAGCCAATTAATAACTTGAATTAAATTATAACAAATTTACTTTAATTAAATTAATTCTCAACATATTATAATCTCAATTACACTAAATTTAATTCCACTAATGTGAATTAGGCTCTAATTATCTACCTCTAAACTTAATACAAGTAATGAAAGCCAAACATGACTTTACGAATCAAACGAAATCAATTTTTAATTAAACTTCCCAGATGATTCTAAAAATTTCAATTAACATATCATGTACTCCATTCCGATTTGTGAACCCATTTCAGCCGTCAATTTTAGTTTCAAAGTCGTATTCTCAACAGATAATTTTTCAACTTGGACAGATATGCACAAATTAAATCATATAATCCGCAATTAACACATGGGTTGTTCACCTCATAAATAAATTTAGTTCATAATAATCTTAATTCTCAATTCTCATAACCTAATTACCTCCAATTCAGACCCAATTGATCAAATTCAATTTTTACTAAACTGAATCGAATATTTAATTAACTCCCATATGGTCTGTTACTCAAAATTAAAATAATTCAATTCACCAATTATATTCTCTCGAGCCATTTAGGCTTCCAATTTCTAATTCCAATATAAATTCTCGATAGAAACATATATGAATTAGTCTCCATAATTTTCATACATCCCAAATTAAATCAGAATAATAAGCAATTAAAATTTAACTCTCGTTAATTAATTAAATGCTAATTATTTTACGTAGTGGGGTTGTCACACTACCTCAAGTGTAGAAGCCTAAAGGAGTAGTGGAAAACTTCAAAAATGTCGAAACCAAACTTTATTCGAATGTAATGGTAGCTCGAGATGCTTCACCTATTTATCAAAGGAAGTAGGGTAGAAAGATCCTTAGATCCTAGTGGATTTGTAGAGAGAAGTCGGATTTTAGAGAGAGAGGGAGCTGGTCTAGGGTTTTTGAGTGAAAAGATATAAAAAAGTGATGTAAAAAGGTGCTGCTGCAAACTGATATACGCGAGGCTCGCTTAAGCGCAAGAGTTGTCGCTCAAGTGACTAGACACAATAAATGGCCTCGCTCAAGTGCAAGAAACGTCATTCGAGCGTAAAATACATACTCCTAGAAGTTTTATAGACATATACCGTCGCTCGAGCCCAAGAAGCCTCGCTGGAGAAAAGAACACTACCCTTCCAGTATCTCCGCAGGTCTGCAAAAATACTGAGAGCTCACAAAGCTCACTTGAGTGCACGAAGTCTCGCTCGAGCGAAGAAGCAAATTTCTGGACAACAACAATTGGACCAACTAGCAGCTAACCTGTTCTAAACATGCCCAAGACTCTCCAATACTCAAACTCAAAGGCGAAAGGAACGAAAAAGACATGAATAACAATATTAAAGCACGAAACTCGAGTCTGGAATATAACAAAGGTCGGGTCAAAACCGGAATCGCTATAAAAATGTTTATGTGAATATTAGTGTGAAATTATATACTCTAGGAAATGGTTATACCATTGGGAACTCACTGAATAATTAGAACGATGACCTTACATGATATACCTTGAATTAGTCAACATCTAGAACTTTTGGAATTGGGAACCTATGCTGATTGTTAGAGAATGAACTTTTGTTATTAAACACTACTACTTACTGTACGGGGAGCAAATATTCCGGCAAGCCCGTACTCCTTTCTTCCGAGCTCCGTCGATGTCCGATCACCTGCGAGCAAGTAATGGTGAGTTACCCGGCGGTGTGTGGCCGAAAAAACCCTCCGACGATTAAGTTAGCACACACCTTAGGATGGATAGAGAGAAGGGAGAGAGTGTTTGAGTGTAAGAATTCCTTACAGAGATGTTCGTGTGTCGCGTATGGGGGGCGCAGACATGCTTATATACCTTCTGAGCCCCATATCCACTCCCAGTCATCTCTTGACACGTGGCTCTGCTATCCCATCTGTCAGCGTAAACCTTGCCGATCATCACCTAATCTCAACTGCCTGACTTCACAGCTGGAGCTCGGTAGCCGAGCTGCTCTACCACGGCCATACCATGCTTCATACCCAAGCGCCTAACCGGATAAACACATGGAGGACCGGGCTAGGCGGCATCCCGGCAATGCCTAGCCCGGGTACCTCCTTTGGTCGGCCTTTCTGCCGGTCAAACAGTCTCCTCGCTTGACCACGCCTTTTCGGGCGCCGGTCACTCAGCTTGTCTGGCTTCAGCCATCCCCTAATTAGGCAGCTCGGTCCAACCAGGCGCTATCTAGCCGAGCTCCGTCTTGGGCCGGGGTGACTCACACTTGGCCCAAGTTCTTCTCGGCTCAAGTTCTGGCAGCCCACTTCTTGGCGGATGGCCAATCATCTCGGCCCCATGCACCGTTGGGCTCTCAATCTGCTCGGCCGTTACTTCGGCCCAACTCCTGATCATAAATCACCCTCTTAATTGCCCCTTAATTCCGTCCGCGAAAGCGTGACTGGGATTATTCTCTTCGACCGAGATAACACTTCTCCGGTCTCCAAGAGGCCAGAAGGCAACCGGATTGGTTAACAAACTGGCCGCAAACTTGCCCGGTTATCCGCCACGGATGACGCCCTCTTCTTCGGAAGTAGCTCGGTTGGCTCTTCGAATTTTTAACCCGTCGCTTCAGTACTGATATTGCCATAAATAGGGACACGTGGCGGGCTGCCATTGGTCATCGGGCAGCCAACCCGCCGTCCGTGCCAGAGTTTTGAATTTTGGCGGCCTTTCGTTCTTACATATACACGACCCTCCTAACGCCATTTCTTCCTACTGCCTTTCTACTACCTGACGATCCAAAGCTCAAGCCATCTCTTCTATCTCGACTACCATTCTTCGTGCTTGGAAGGACAGCTCGAGCCCTTCACAGGTAAGATCTTCATTCCTTCTTAAGTTGTTGTTTTCTTTCATAATACACACATTAGGGCACAAAAACATAGCTATTAGGGCATAGGTCGTAGAATCCGCACCTAACCTCCCATTGTTCTTGGTGTTCTTCATTTTCATGAAGAACACTGAAAAACTGGGGTGAACCGGGCTCCTGGTCCTCTTTTGATCCAAAAAACCAGTCCAACCGAGCAAATAACAAGTTTGCCTCGACCCCAGCAAAAACCGAGATAACAAAAGGACTTGGTCGTTCAACCGGGCTAACATCTGGTCTGCTTGGGCGACCGGGCTCCTTAGATAGAATTAGACAACCGAGGTGGTTTGGCACTCTAAATGACCGAGCTAAAATCCAGCTCCTTTTGCGCAACCGCGCTCACACTTAACACTTGACAAAAGGACTTGGAACGAAACTGTGTTTGAAATGGAACCTTTATTTGATTTGCTTTCGTTTATGGGGCCTATGAATTGTTCTTGGACGAATGACCGGGTTATCTTTGCTAATGGAGTGGTAAACCGAAAACTTGTTTTCTTTATATCTTCGACTGATTGAGAGCACAAGCTTTATGAAAACGATTGAATGCCTCGATATTGTCTTTGCTATTGTTTGTTCAGGGAATGGTTGCATTTATGTTCCTAAATTTGAATTTAATGTCACAAGACTTGTTAGCAGCAGACTTAGGATTGAAACCTCAGCTACTTAGGAAATATATGTGCATTATGTGCTTGATTGCTACTGCTTTCACTGTTATGGGATGGAGATATGAAGTTAATTTAGAATTCTAAATGCCTGACATGGATCTTTGAATTGCATTGCCCATTTGTGATGGAATTGAATAATGATATGAGACCGAGATTTCTACTCTTGTTACAGGGTAAGATAAGTTTGGAGGACCAAACTTCTTAAGGTGGGGAGATTGTAACGGCCCCAAAATGTGTGTCACGATGATCGTTATGTAATTATGAATTAGTATGATTTAATTTGGAAATATCTGTCTGAATTGGAAAAATATATGTTGGATCTACGACTTCGGACCTAGAATTGGCAACCTTAATGGGTTAAGAAACCGAAATTGAGCTCACGGATAGACGTATAGGAATTTTTCGAGCCATTTGGGAAGTTTAATTAAAAATTGATTTCATCTTATGCGTTAAGTTATGTTTGGCTCTCATCATTGTCTTCAGCATAGAGCTAAATATATACAGAGGACTTAAAGCCCATTTTTGAGCTCAAGAATATCTGGAGAGGGAGAGAGAGCTCCAGAGAAAGAGAGAAACAAAAGGAAGAAGAAGAATATAAGGGGATTAAGCTAAATCTTCAACAATTAAACCATCAAAGGCAAGATTTTCCCTATAATTTCATGAATTGTATTACCCTTGACATCTAGCAAGCTAAGGTGTGTACACGTCCCCGAACGTCCCGGGAGGGAATCTCGTTTTGTTCATTGGGCTCACTACAGTTCTGACTCAAATGTCACGGTTCTGAATCTAATCTCAAAAAGTGCAATGCAAGACCGATAAATCACCAAAGAGTCCAAATCCGACATATTGTTTTGAAAAACTGATTTTTAGAAAGAAGTGCCAAACATGGACTGCTTTGCCAGATACAGAGTTGTCACCTAAATATTTTATTTTGGAGAATTTAGGAAACCCCCGACTCGTTGCCTAAGGCCACGTGTCCGTCATCACCAAAGTTACCTCGGCTCGGGAACTTGGGTACGATTGGGGAAGGTCAGCTATGAGTACCCCCGCTCGCCCGATCAAAGATTGGCCATTATTAAACATGATATCTTGTTTTTGAAAACACATGTGCTCTTATTCCGGTGTATTAACCTAGAATGACTATGTGATGCGCATAACACACAAATATAGACTGGATCGCCTGGATTGGAACAAAATATTTCATGTTTGTTTATCTGAAAATGGTTTGATGATGCTACTCGTAAGTAGGCTAAGACGTGGATTTTGCCACCCTCAAGTGGGCTTAGAAAAATATGGTGATTTGCCACTCTCAAGTGGGCTTAAAACACGCAATCAATGAATTGTTCCAATTCAAATAATCCAACCTTCACCCACAGGCATTTAGGCAAGTATATCATATAAGCAATTAGCCTCATGGCAAGCATGCTATCATGACAGAACTCACACACATGCAAGATGCTAAAGCATAAACACTCACAGTGTACTCCGAGCCAAAACAAAGAGCATATTAGTAATCAATGTATGATTCAAGTCCATGTTAAGATGGCTAATGCGCCGTATGCAAAATGCAACTAGAATAGGCTCGGCTAATCTAAGAATGACATGTGAAATGCGACAACTCGGTACACATATTCAAGTTGGAATTGAAATACTATGCCGTTAGCATGATGTGCCGAGCCCGGTGCATGCAATACAGATGAATGATGCAAACATGCATAGCATAAGGATGCTAATTGAAACGTGCCCTAGAACTAACCATCGTAAGCGGTTAAGTAAAAGGGAGAAAGAAATGGGGGTTAGAAGACATGCATCACACACACGCACGCTTATTACAAAATTCGCCCTCTCGATGGAGGGTCCGAAAGAATAACACAGACCGAATAAATAATCAACTATCCTAGCTAATTAGATACTACAAAACCACTTAACTAATTAACAAATTAATTAAGCTATGAAAGCAGTAAAAAAAACAGCCTTGGGAAGAGGGATGCATGCATGCTCGGATGGCTTCACTCGAAAATCCAACTGCCATGCTCACACTGCCTCTGTTTACATTGCTCTGCACCTCTGGAAACTTCACAAGTCTCAAAGATGCTTCTGAATCATCTTAGGGACCTTCTGAGAGTCCATCGGCCAAGAGGTATGGCCACCGGCCATGGGGGGGTGGTCATCGACCACAAATGAGGACATCGGCCTGACCTGGTTAGTCGGCCGGCACTGAATATGGTTGGTCAACCATCCCTTCCTGTAAAAACCTGTTTTGCTACAGCAGAGGACAAACAGAGCATGTCAATGCATTTTTAAAGCAATGTGTGCACTACCACTCTCCTTATCATGTTATGGACTCGAGGGAGTGTAGCCCTCGACCCTCGGGCCACCAATCACGCATCTCGATGCATGATGGCCAAAGGAGCCAAGTGTGCAAATCAATATAGAATGAAATGCTCATAACACGTAAGGGGCCCCCAACCTTTATCATGATTGTTCAAGAGGCAAGGGATGCATGCTCGATGCTATGCAACCTAAACATGTGAGCATACTAGTACAAAATGAGCATACAAGCAACAATGTTACACAAGGCAATTAGCATATAACAATATGCAAAGACAAGCGTGCAAACAAGCATATGACTTCATTTAACCATGTAACAACATGTGAGGCAAACATGTAACAACATGTTAGCAACGTAAAACCAAAAGAATGCATGCCAAATGCACTACCACTCAAGCATGCAACTACCTATTAATAGGCCAAGTATGCGACAACATGCAAGGCAAGCATGCAACAACATGCGGGAATGGTCTTAAACCAAAATGGGCAGCTCTCAAATAAACCCAAATCAGTGGCCAATATGCTAAGGGATAAGGGACAAAATCATATACAAACATGCACGGTAATTGGCCTAACACTTAAGCATCAAAGGGAAACTTTTAAGCACACTTAAAAGAGACAAACATGGACATGTGACTAACATGTTAAGCTCTGAAAACATGTTAGGAATGATGCCAAACCAACTAAACAAAGTAAGCAAAGCATGCAAGGGATGCCTAAAGCTTGAAGCTAGCCGAAGGACTCGAACTAAGGCTACATGAAGCAAGCCCCAAAGGGGCAAGGAGACCTAAAACAGTCCTAAGACAGGTCTAAACAAGACCAAAAGTGAGCTTGAAACTAGCCAACACAAGCTAGAACATGATGCCATAAACATGAGGCATGCAAGGCTACCGAAGAGGTATTACACTACACCTAATACAACCAAACATGGCATGATTTAGGCAACCAAAATTAGAGGTATGACATGTCAAAATAAGCCCAAAAACCCGCTTAGATGTCATCCTAAGCATGGTAGCATACGCAATGACATGCCCATGAGGCATACAACACAAACTCTTTAAAGCATTAAAAGAGCGATAAGTGCAAGTATTCAAGCATATAATATGGACTGAAATGACATTATCAGTGATGCCAAACCACTGAAATGATCCAAATAGAGCATGCTAGTGACTTGAGCACCCGAAGCTAACAAGCTAGATTAAATGGTAGCTATACAAAACAATACAAGCATGACCAAGAAGACCAAAATCAGAGCTTAAGCATGTCACAACATGGCTAAAAGCTTCATGGAGTTAGGCCAAAACAAGTAAGCATAGTAGTCTAAATGCTAGGTACAAGTTAAGGCAAATCATGTGATTACAAGACAAGTATACAAAGCATGCATGAAGTGTCTAAACCAAGTCAAAACAGTGCTATATCATGGCAAAACAAGGTCTAATATGCACTGAAATGAAGCTAAAACAAGCTAAGTAAACATGCTACAACATAAGCCACTTATGCAAGCATTCAAGACAACATAGAGAGGGGATGACCCTCTTCTATTTAAGACACCAAAACCACCTCTCCACCACTGAAAATCCTCTGGATTTCAGTGGTAGAGAGGTCATGCAAAGCCTAAAGCAAGGGCCAAAATGGATGGCCTAAAACAAGGCCTAACAAGGCCTTGGAGAGGGGAAACAACTCCAAACCCCAAAGTGATCTTAAACAAAGTTCTAAAGCAAGTAAAATCAGAACTTTTATCAGTTATAGTCGAAGCTTAAAACAATATGCAAATAGGTTTAAAACCTTAAGTAAAAATGGGGTATAAAGGGGATAGTTTCTTACCCTTGAAGAACCTCTTCAAGAACACCACACCAGCAGGTTTTCTGAGTTCAAACTAGACCAAGAACTCTAAAATCAACCTCAAGGGACCTCAGCTCCAAGAGGATGGTGTAATGCTAGGTGTTTGTGTGCAAAAGTGTGAACAAAAACACCTTTTAGAGCATAAAACACCCACTCAAATGTTAAAAGAGGGAATTATAGAGATAGATAGATACAAACTCTCTAACCCTAATTTCAGAACCTCTGAGAAGGGGAGAGGGCCTCCCCTCTTATAGGAATTCAATTCCTAAGCTTCTAGGAGAAGCTAACACAAGGGAGCAAATCCCTCCATACACGTGTATGGAGGGGTGTAATATGTGGATGTCAGCTGTGACAGCTGGCATAAAATATCTGCTAAAAACAGATGGAAAGGGGTCGACTAGCAGAAATGGCCGATTGACCAACAAATGTGGCCGACCGACCACAAAAGGTGCCAACCAGCCACAACCATTGGCCGATGGCAAGAAAAAAAGGGCCGGTGGCATCATGCCTTGGCCGGTGGGTTGGGGTGATGGCCAACAAGCCTCCCTCTTCCTTCCCAAGCAAAAACACAAGTGTTTGGTCCATGACCAAGCACAAAACAGTCAAGTTGAGAGATCTTGAGGCGAGGCGCGCGACCGAGACCTCAGAGAACTCAAAACGAACACAAACATGGATGATCACCGAGTATTCAAACGGTGACATCCAAGTCTTGAGGACGATAAAAAATGGGGTGTCTACACGGTGTTTAATGGTGTAAATTGTTGTTTAGACCTCTCATGAGTTCAAAGAGAGACTTGTAAGAAAGAGCATGAGTTCATGAAATTCTTGTGCATTCATATTTACTTTCATCCATGGTTCTTTAATTTGAAAGGAAATCTCCATGGATTTTGAGTTTGGGACCCAAAAGTGCATGTTTTATGATTTTGCATTTCAAGTCTAAGTTTTGATATTTTATATGGCGATTGGGTTTTGGTATGAAGTTTTAATTTTTATTTGATGTTAGAAATTGTTCATTCAACTTGTTTTGAGGAGTTTTGAGGCTTGAGTTGCATGAAAATAAAGTTGATTTTGCAAAAGAATGAGTTCCCATTCAAAGCAGATTTTCAGACTGGTTTTACACCTAGACCGCTCGAGTGGCCTGGGGCATCGCTAGAGCGGCCGGACCTCTTTTGGCTCAAATTGCACACTGCGTCACCACCACTCGCGCGGCCAAGGCCACCGCACTAATAGCCAGGCCACCACACGTGCGACTAAGACCACTGCATCCAACAGGGCAGTTTTCCTGATTTTGTTTTATTTCCATTTTCTGACTTTCGGGCCTTTATTTGCATGGTTTCACGTGCCATTTACATCCATAAACATCTCATAAGCATGAAAGAAATTAAAAGAAGAATAGAAGTAATTGAATGAACAAGTAGCGGATAACCGAATAAGGTTAAGAATCAACCGAATGACTTGAATGTGTATTGAGAAATTGTATTTGTAGGTCAAAACTCGAAGACCAAACAACCGGTTTTGGAAGCCCATTGTGAGTAACATTTCTGTAAAGATATGTTGATATAAATTATGTTTTAACTGTTATCGATAAGCTATGGTTTCTGAAATGCTATTTTGATTATGTGAACGAATGTCCTATTTGTGAATCTAGTATGACATCCAAGAATAGTCCCAAGTCATGGGGGACAACACGTTAGTGCGGGTCCATGACATACATGTGATTACGAGATCTCATTAGCCACTTCATTGTGGTGATACATGTTTAATCGTTATCCGGAACCGATTACTCTAGTTGGAAGACGTTACGAATTGTTCATTTGGATGTATCATTATTATGTTCTGATATGAGATTGATATGATAGATTTGTTATGATCAGTTTTATATATATGACATGTATGGAATTCGTTCACTAACCCTTTTATTGGAATGTTATTCAGTGGGTTTTAGCTAGCTGTTTTTATATATCTGTATAGGTGAGCATTTAGGGGGACAAGTCTAGAAGGAGTCTTTAGCCGAGCCATTGTTTTGAAGCCTACTGAGTTGTTTTGAGTGCCTCTGAGTTGGGGCTAGGCCTGGAAGGCCACTGTCAAGCTTTTGATCATGATGTACACTTTTGACATGTGCATATGTTTTGTATTATATATTATGTTATAAGCTATGTATCGTTATGTGGGTAAATTAATGTTTATATGTTACATGTTAGTTCATATAGATGCATAGCTCATTGGGCTATTGGTGATCTCGTATATTGCTTCTGTTAGCCCCGATTATTTTTTATTGTATAGGAAGGCATTTGGTTATCTCAGATTACTGGCCGGTTACGACACCAAACTTATAGGAGTGGGTTTGGGTCGTGACAATAGTAATTGTCAGGGCGGATGCTGTTATGAAATGTACACAGACTTCTTTGAACCAACCAGCCTCGGGCTTAAAATACTTATTCCAAAAACTTGAATTTTTTTTCCCTATAACCTTATGAATAGATTTTCGGGTTGACGATCAGCCGACGACGATATCTCTTCTTTAATATCTGGAGCTCTTCTAAGAAACTGTTGAATTTCCATAGTTTTTAAGTCTTTGATAAGGCACAGCTCCACAATGTCTAAAGCTGTAAAACCATTCTTGTTCTGGGTCTTGGCTTGTTCTTTGACACTTGTTAATTTTAACAAGTATTCTATGGTCTGCAATCCAAGTATTATTGTTGGGAATTTTGATAGAAAGAAAGAACACAAAATTGAAGCAAATCAAAAAAGTAGTAAAAGAGGAAATGAGAATCCTGAGTACATATAACATATATCAGTAATTGTTAATTGTGATCGTGATGGAATCACCACAATTTATATTTTAAGAAAAATAATATATAAGCCCACGTTTTAGATTTAGTGATGTCTAAAAGAGATAATTAATTAATGATTAAGGAATTAATACATGAAAATGAGAGTTCTCTTAAATATTTTAATAAACTGCTACATCATTAATTCTGAAAAATGATTCTAACTTTGAGTTAGAATAGCACTACTTATATTTTTAAAGGATAAAATATAAATATACTCTCTGAGATTTGTTTAAAATATGAATTGGCTCTCATCGGATCCTAAATATTACACATTTGGCCCATTAATATACATTTTATTAGTCTATTAATTTGTATTATTTTATAATTTTGTGTGATTTTTGTATGTTTATATATATTTTAATGTTTGTACATCAATTAGTGTAAATAATATATATATTATATTATATTATATAAATAATAATAAAAAATGGAAGGAAAAAAAAATCAAAAAAAACAAACAAACAAACAAACAAGGGAGAGGAAAACTGATGTAATCCAGTGTGTCCAAACAAAAACCCCCACAAATATATTTCCCACGACAACAATGATTCATCCCACTAAAAATATCACCACTAATAGCACTAATGCATTAAAAAAATAAAAAAAATAAAAAAAAATTACAACTCCAAGACCAAAACATCACAAAATTCATGGCGGGACCCACTGCCACCTAATTAGTGGGAGCACTAATTAGTGCTCCCAAGCATTTTTCTTCCCACGAAGGTTCCTTCTAAAATAAACATCTCTCCTCTTTTTGGTAAATTACAGGTAACTTTCTTAAATTATAAACTATTTGCACTTTGTCTCGGGTGATTCCGTTTTACTAAGATAATAAAAACAAAATGTAAACGAAATTACTAAATAAAAATATTATTATCCTAAAACAATTAATAACAGGTATTATTGTTTTAAAAATTCAATAAATGTGTTATGTATTTCACACATAATCTGATTTTATTTTTATAAATTTTAGAATTCTAACAAAAAACGTTAACTGTAATAAGATAATACTTTAAAGGATTTAACTGTTGAATTTTGAAATTCAAGAAATAAAATACAAATGAGTTATAGTTTAAAAGAGTTTACTGTAGTTTATCATACACAAGTAATGATAATTTGTGGTGTTGGTACACTACAAGAAAATACACTTTTGGCGACTAAAAAATTCGTCGCCAAAAGTACATATTTTAGTCGCCGAAAGTATTTCCCGACTAAATAATTTGGTCGTTGGATTTGTCGGCCATACATAGTCGCCGAAGGCATTAGCGACTAAAATTCATTTAGTCGCCATAAGTAGCACAAAATACCGACTAACATGTTAGTAGCCAAAAAACAGGTACTGGCGACGAAAACAGTCTTAGTCGCGGATAGAAGACATTGCCAACTAAAACGTTAGTCGCCCAAACCTTTCATTAAATATTTTAACTCAACTATTAGCTACTAATGTTTTTGTCGCTAAAAAATACAATATCTACGGCGGCAATATTCTTAGTCGCTAATAGTGCAACTTCAGCTACTAATGTTTAGTCGCCCATGATTTTTTTTATGTTTTGGCGACTAAAATTTAGTCGCCAAAAATTTCTTGGGGTTTTAGCTACTAAAATAAGTTGTCGCCATAGCTGTTTTGGAGTTGTTTTGGCTACCAAAAATTTTGTCGCGAAAAGTCTTTTCAGCTTTAGCCACTACACATTTAGTCGCCATAACTATTTTCCAATTTTTTTGACTACTAAATTATTAGTCGCCATAACTATTTTTATTCGTTTTGGCTACTAAAAATTTAGTCGCCAAAAGATTTTTCTTTTTAACTACAAATTGATTTCTCACCAAAAGCGTCATTTTATATTTTTGTTTTGTTTGTTTAATTTTACTAAATTTCGTCCAAACCTGTATGTATCCACCGCAACCTGTAATACGTATACAACCTGTATGTATCATCTACATGGGTCACTTAGAACCATAAAACAAAAATGAACACCTGCTATATATATTCCAATTACAAATAATAATGTAAACTTATGTACGAACGAACTATATATATTCCAATTACAAATAATAACATCATACATTCCAAATACGTTACCAAAATTATGTCCTCTATACACAACATTTTTACTATACTATGCATTGTAATGACCATTTGACAAGGTACAAATTACTATGGTCATATGTACCACGACAAAAGGTAATACAAGCTCCAAAAATATTATGTACCCCACCATAAATTATATGTACGATGCATCCGAATTCCACGATTCATTAATTAATACAAGCTCCAAAAATACTTTGTACCCTGTCAAAAATTATATGTTCGATGCATCCATAGTCCACAGCAAAAAGTATAGGACGACAAAAAACTTCCCAACTTTCCCAGCTTGTGTATCTTCCGAGAAAAAATTAGAAGATCCACATGTCAATGCCAAAAGCCATCTACACAACAAAAATTACACCCATTAGTTCCATTGTAAACAAAAAGTTATAGCCATCTACAAAACACAAATTGCAAGGATGTCAATTGTAATTGAAATTGTATGTAAATATAATTTGAATTTAGGTATTTCAATATAGTTTCTGTACACGTTAACTTGTATTTAAAGTGCAAACAAATTTGTAAGTCAACCCCAACTCAAGTTTACTCTAATGTGTAAACATACATATATTTTATTCATAACTGTACGTATATAAAGATTGTTATAGAACATATATATATTGCTAAGCTTTAATATATTTGTATAAGCTTTAGGCATTTTTCACGTCAACTCCCAACGTACACGTGCTAATTACGTCCCGTCCGTCCCCACACGTCCTATTTGACACGAGGAAACTACCCGTACCATCCCCGCAGTGCTTCGGGGGCTGCTCTCAAGTTTTGGCCCTCGAACGCCTTTTTTCGGCTAAGTTTATTGCTTTTTTCACGCCAACTCCCAACCTACGCGTGCTAATTACGTCCCGTCTGTCCCCACAGGTCCTACTTGACACAAGGAAGCTACCCGTGCCATCCCCGTAGTGCTTTGGGGGCTGCTCTCAAATTTCGGCCCTCGAAGCCCTTTTTTCGACTAAGTTTATGGCGTTTCTCACTCTAACTCCCAACGTATACGTGCTAATTACGTTCCGTCTGTCCCCACAGGTCCTATTTGACACGAGGAAGCTACCTGTGCCATCCCCGTAGTGCTTTGGGGGCTGCTCTCAAATTTCGGCCCTCGAAGCCCTTTTTTCGACTCAGTTTATGGCGTTTTTCACGCTAACTCCCAACGTACACGTGCTAATTACGTCCCGTCTGTCCCCACAGGTCCTATTTGACATGAGGAAGCTACCCATGCCATGCCCGTAGTGCTTTGGGGGCTGCTCTCAAATTTCGGCCCTTGAAGCCCTTTTTTCGGCTAAGTTTATGGCATTTTTCACGCTAACTCCCAATGTACACATGCTAATTACGTCCCGTCTGTCCTCACAAGTCCTATTTGACATGAGGAAGCTACTCGTGCCATCCCCGCAGTGCGTCGGGGGCTGCTCTCAATTTTCGGCCCTCGAAGCCCTTGTCTTGGCTAAGTTTATGGCGTTTTTCGGGTATGCTCCCAACGTACACGTGCTAATTACGTCCCGTCTGTCTCGTCTGTCCCCACTGCCATCCCCGGAGTGTGTTTGGTGTACATAAAGATGCACTATGGAGAAGAATTATTTGCAACAAATATATATTGGATGTGACTAGGTGGCATTGTGTCCATTGCAAACCAGAGTAATATCCTAAGAAAACTGCTTTTCAAAAATCCAAACAAATTTTAATTTTGTTTTACACATTATTCAGTTCAAATTAGTGTTGGTTTTATTTTTACAAATTTATTATTAAGAATCACATATTCATTCTTCACAGTTAGCGTTTTGAAATCAAAGCTCCTTTGCAGTAGTTATATGGCACTCATTATGTTGTACTAAATCAAAATTCATTCTAATTTCTCTTTAGTCTTAAATCTCAAATCACATTCAATTGGACTTGGTTACCTTATAGAAATCAGAGTACGGTCCTTTCTGTAATGTATCAAAACACCAGGTCGGCTGCTGCAATGTCTACTCACATGATGCCTCATAACCTATTCGAAGCACATCACAAAGAAAATATTTGCATACCAACTTTAGAAGACAATTCTATGAAAATATGATCCATATTTTTTGTACAACTTGCAGTGCCAAGAAAATTATGTTTACCGAATAGTAAGAAAATTATGTTTACCGAATAGTAGGATGACCATCTGAACCTGGCAAGAGGGTTGTGAGCCGTGACACCACGTCGTTTAGATGATTGAGTTGTAGTTGTTGTGCCTCCCGTGCTTTTTTTTCTTCATCAACTTGTTTGATTAGCTGCTCTCTTTCCCTCGTAATTTCCTCCTGATCTCTTTCGCGCGCCTCTTTCTCCTTCAATAGCTCCTCCCGATCTCTTTGTCGCTCCTCTTTCTCCTTCAATAGCTCCTCCCGATCTCTTTGCCGCTCCTCTTTCTCCTTCAATAGCTCCTCCCGATCCCTTTGCCGCTCCTCTTTCTCCTTCAGCAACTCCTCGTGATCACTTTGACGCTGCTCACGAAGAACCTCCAGTTCCGCTCTTATTAACTCCATATGTTTATCACGTGCTCGTGCCGCACTAGAAGCTGTGGAAGAGGGTTGTGGGCCTACCCCACATCCACGCAAGTAATTTTTTTTTTCCCCGAGCACTTGCCTTGATATTTCTTCGTGGGTCAATTGCAACCCCGCAACGGTGGCTGTCACTTGTAGATTCACCATATCATCCTGTAATGCCAACAAAACAATAAAGTGAAGATGGGAGAAGGAATTTAAAAAAACTTTATTAATTGATATGCATCACACTTGGTTTCAACATTCAATACTCACATGTAGCTCACCACATTTGGGGTCAATCCAATCTCCCGTCTTCTTAGACTTGTGTGCTTTCTTATAAAATTCGGGGAAATCTATATCCCCATCCTCATTTGCCTGTTATGTTCGGGAAAAATCCATTAACGAATTAGTACATGGTAATATTCACAATCAAGAAGAATTAATCATCCATTACATGTCTAAATTAACTTCTCACCATTAGCGACATTGCTATAGGAAATGGTCGCGATCCACTTGTATTATTATAGGGGAGCATACCCCTATTTGCTTTACCAGCCGTAGACCGTTTCTACAAAAATATTATAAAAAAAAAAAAAAAAAAGAACATGCTTTACTAAGTTTCAGTGAAGAAGTTCTACATCTATTAGTGAAGAAGTTTTACATATTGACACATAAATTAATTTCAATAATGGCCTTTCTAATTTATTTGTTACCAGGTGAGATTCGTCTTTCCAAGCAACATCAATCAAATATTTCCAGTCCTCCAAGCTCACTCCACTAGGCGGACGACTATAGGGGTCATCAACACCCTTTTCCTCAAGTTCGAGGAACTCTTGCTTTAGATTGTACCTCCAATCCTTGTATAGCAAATATGCCTTCCTATCGAGGATCTGTTGAGCTTGTTCATCGTTATCAAAATCATCGCCGATAACAAACTTGTCCTACAAACATAGATACAGAATTAGTTGAACAATTAATTTAACCAATTACAAATTATATAATAAAGACATTATGGCAAGATGAATCTCATACTAGCACCGCTTGGATGACCGCATCTTTGGTACTTTGATCAATTTTTATCCATGACTTCACGCTCTGAAGAGGGCACAATCGTCTAATTTGAAGGCCCAACTCATTCGTCGCTGGAGTTGCATTCCCTCCAGTGATTGCGTTCAACACCCGATTGACGTAGACATGTAATTTCTCCCCCTTTTTCCTAGCAATTTTTTTTTGCACGCCTTTGCCTAATGTAGGTCCTCGAACACGAGTTGACCTCGTTTGCCCTACTACAAAAGGGGAATGTTGTCAACATTACAAACATTGCTAATGGAGTACAAAAAGAAAATGTTGCACGTAAAGTCCTGTCACTTTTTTTTGCTGCCTAATGTTGCTGCCAGCTACTGTTTGTGGATATAAAATCGGACGTTAATTATGACTACTGTTGCTGGCAGCTACTGTTTGGCTGCATACAATCTTGGAAAATTATGCGACAACTTGGATAAAGTGTTGGTAAATTATGCATAAAGTCTTCGTAAATTGTTATGCCGACTGTTGCTACCAACTTGGAAGGTTGTGTACCTAATATTTTATTTCTTGTGTAAGTGTCCTTGTTATGTGTATATTAATGTTTAGTTTTTTTTTCCTTTGTTTTTATTTGCCTTTATGGGGTTTTCGTTGCCTTACTTGATGACTTATGCACCCCCCCTAAAAAAAACCAAATTTTTTTTAAACAACTAAATAGTATGCTCTTACCCACTCCACCTGGCTGCATCTCCTCCACCACAGTTTGTGTATCATCTGGTGGTTGCGTCTCATCAGAGAACATCATCGGGGTGCCACTCTCCTGTGGACATGCTTCAGATGTTGATAGTACGTTGCCACTAGTTGCTCTCTTCCGTCGGCCTGTCTTGACTCCCGGAACCATTGTACCTACATTACGTAACAAACATACATGAGTAATAAACATCGCATAAATTAGTAGTGTAATTGCTGCAATAATGACACAACACTGTCTACTCAATAATAAAATGCTCGTTAAGCAATGGTAAACTAAGAGAACATGATGGTGATACACATTACTAAATTTGCGAATCATGACTCACTGCTGGCATTACAAAAATTATGAGCACAACAATTTCTCCTTTGTTTAAGATGTATTTTATACCTTCAAATCATTGATGTGGTCTCAAAAGTAGTGTTTACCCTTAAACATGTGATACCCATATGACGTGGTATTTTTAAAATATGAAATACTATATATATGATTTATTATTAATAGTTTCCTATTTACATACAGTTCTAATATAATATAGCCAATAATGAACATTCCCATATCAATTAATCTAGCAATGTCCTTCCTACTCAAACCCATTTATTCTGAAATTTTTAAAAATAGATTTGTAATTATTTTTATTAAGTTCCCATAGCTATACATGTAATTTTTTTTTTTTTGTATATTTGCTTATTGTTTAAAAATAATTTTATTAACTAATCAATTACATAAGTTAATAAATATATATTTTTTACTATCTTATAATTTCATATTAGTGGAAATCTCAAGGAACAAAATAATATCAACTCAATCGGAGAGAAAGGATATTATGTCAAGTTACCCGAGGAAGCTGCCCGGCAAGAACACCGAAAAAGCCTGTTGTCCCTACCACCGTAAAGAGAAAAGATGCCTGCATGACCGAATGAAATCAAATTCATGGAGAATATAATATTTACGAATTATGATGGTTTACATCTTGCAAAAATAAGAAAAGAAAATCAAATGGAAGGCACAGGTGTCATCACATTCTACTCTTGATTCCCCAAAAATACAGAATGAAATTTATGCAATGGAATGTATGCTCTTTTATTGTTATAGGTTAAACAAAACATTTAGTGTAGGGCAACTTACATCATTTCTAACACTTGGGATTGCAAGGTTCTCCGCGTTTTTAATTCCAAGAGTTGTCAGCTCCCGAAGAGAGGTCTGCTGCATAAATTTGAAACAGTTAAACTACATATTGTGAGACCAAGTACACTAATTACTGAAGTTTTCAAAGCAGTAAACAAATGTACATTATTTATGTACATTTACGCATACATTCGTAGACGTGGCTAATGTTTGAGTAGCACTTTCCCAAAACTTCACACTTGTTATGGACACTGACCATACGACGTGATACATATGGTTGAGAACTCCATTTGTTTGCCCAACCAACTTCCCTCAGCTGAGCAAGTGCCTCTTTGACAGCATCACTGTCTTTCTGCAGCAAATCATAGAGTTACTTCAGTAAAACTTGTGTGCATTGTGGTCAGAGACCAATTACAATTTTCCCACAGCTTGTTCTACGAATCGCATAGCTTCACAGCATCACTGCCTGAAGCTTCCAATAAACAGGAACAGTTTGCTGTTCAGCCATAATGTTTCAGAGCTTGTGACTATTATTTTCTGATAAGAAAAATTTTATTGACCCAAAAGTGAGCCACCTAGAGGGGAAAAACATTATACACTGAACAGTGTTTACCCTATAGGATATACATCAAATGGCATGCACAAATCACCTAGGAACTCTGCACAATAGAGTCAACAGAGAAGTAAAATTGTATTACTATGTCATGTTTTGGTTTTTTTGTTTGTAATTGCCTATGAAGAAAGGATCACAGAAAAGTAACAGCAGTGCCAGATTTGTTGCACAGCCCCTACTAACAGTTGAGTAAAATTAATCATGAATTCATGGCAACTTACTTCTTTTACTTTTGTAAAGACACTAAACTCACATTTTGCCAGTTCTTCTTCAACAATGAAACCAGAAAATTAACACTGAATTGCACAGTTGGAAAACAGCAACTCCCATGCAGAGAACCTTCTTCAGTTGGAATTTGACTGTCACTTTTGTCTCATTAACTTTAGACGCGACAGGTTCTTGATGCGTGACAAGGGGAGGAAACTTCCCTGCATTGGAAGAAATGGAACTCGTCAGATACGATCAATGGTAACTAACAAACTGAGACATAATAAAGAAGAACGAAAAAAAAAATTCCAGTTTATATATCAGCAGCCCAAGTAAAGAAACAAATCTTCTTTATAAATTATGTAACTTCATTCTAAAGAAACACATAAATACAACATTCCATAAATCACATCCCAAAACATGCAACTATACAATCACAATACACCCCAAAATCAGGTCATACACCTTTCATTGAGCCTAAATCTGCTCCAACAGCATTCATAGAGTGTTGTCTTCCTAGTTTTTTTAATGGTTTGTGATCATGTCAAATACGAACAAAAGCAAGAACAAACATGAGCAACATACTCCCCTTACAAATGATCTCATCCAGCATATTGGTTTAAAGTGGGTAATGGGCAGAACACTTTTCTTTGTCTTCATAATTGGCATCCTCTTGGTCCTTTGAAGGAAAGATTTGCAGATTGAGTTATTTATGATGTAGGCTCTCTAGCTTAGGCTAAGGTTGCTTCCATTATAGATGATGGGAGATGGAGATGGCCTGTGTGCCAGACCTGGGAATTAGATGACATTAAGGCTAATGTTCAGGGTAACCCAACTAATATGGAGGATAAAGCTATTTGGCTGGCATCCTCTGATGGGTGCTTCTCTATTCAATCTGCTTCGAATTTGTGGAGAACCCAACACCCTAAGGTGCAGTGGGCTAAACTTCTTTGGCTCAAGCAATCACTTTCCCAGCCAGCATAGCAGATCCTCAAACATGGAGAGTTCAACTACAATCAAAGCAAAAGTGGGTATGCTCCCACGCTACCAATAAGGGTTCGATTCCCCTCCTGTTTACCTGGTTCAAACTTGGCGGTGGCCTACACCTAGCACAAATTCTCAGTCATTAGCCTTGACATTTATATGAAGTTGTGACTGCAGCCCCGCGCAATTTTGGGACACATAAATCTAATTATCATCCTGGAGAGAAGCATCTGCTGCTAGAGATGCTAGAGTAGAGACTACTACTCAAAATAAACAGAGGGCTGCAGTAGGACCTTCCACAACTTAAACCATAGGTCAAATGCATATTTTAACGTAGAACAAAATCCTATCTAAATGTAACCATAACCTACCATAAAAATCTTGCCAGACAAAGCTGGCAGACACAATAATGCAGCTGAATAGGGGATCCATAAAGGCCACAGAAATACCATCCCAGTTAATACAACTTGACACACAGATCGTGATAAGGCAACAGTAAGTAACTCGACAAACCGCTGCAACATGAAGACGACGACATGACTGACTTTCAGACACCCATACTGAGCAATTGCTGGACTGGACGACAACTCTGGACCTTCCCAACTGAGAGTAATAGCTGCAGCCGTGAGAGTTTGTGTGCATGTGATGTTCTGAACTGTATTAGAGCACCACACATAATTATGCAACACCATTCACAGACCACTGGTTCTTCACATGAAGGCTGCATTTTCAGCTTTATGTACAGTTCTGGTTTCCTAAGCTATCCTTTGAAGGCTTGTTGACTAGAGCACCAGACAGAATTTTACATAATAGTAATTATTAGTATAATTATTATTATACTAATATCAAAGGGAAAACCTCTCTCTCACTATTTGCATATGATGTCAGTAGATCCTCACACTTAAACCAATTCATTAGAAAATTCACAGATGGGAACAAATGTGATGTTTGCAAAAACACATTTACTACTTGGTGGGCAACTTAAAAGAAATGGAAGTTTGTAACCCTGCAAACGCAATTATCACAGATTAAACAAGCATGAAGCAATTAGTCTTAAGAACACATGATTTACTATAACTTGTGATTTACCATTGAGATAGTATATGGTTCATAATTTCCATTATGGCTAGTATGTAGTAACAATATAAAGAACTTACATTCTATATAAGGGACCTAGCACCTAAGCATATCAGTGAAGCATGAAGCAGCCAAAGTGGACAAAGACAGCGGTGAACTGTCAAACTCAGCAAACAGAGACAGAGCAGATGTGCAAACCAGCACAAATTGTGGGAAAAGCAGCCAAACAGCACAGGTGTCCGACTGGAAAAACTGAACTGAGTATGAATTTGATCCTCAATTTGCTCTAACAGTTCATACAAAGTGTAGAGGAAATTAAAATTAGAAGGTTCAAATTACATGAAATTCAAGAGTAGGCATGAAATTCAAATTACAATTTCTTCAATATTCTTAATTGCCCTCATGACATCAACAAAACAAGCCAAACAAAGAAACAAACTGAGTTAAAATTCTAGGTCCGTATCTGCATCAAAATCACTTTCCATCTCATGTTCTTCGTCATCACCCGAGATTGTTAGGTCATCGTCGTCATCGCAGATAAATCATTGTCCATAACACCCTCCGGTTGTACACGCTTATTGGACTGAGAAACTTCCAAGCATCCTACACATAAACATCGGCGTGATCATCAGTATGTTCATATTGAACTATAATTACAAGAAAAAATTCCTGACTCGTTGTTATACCTCTCAATAGGATACATCCATCGAAATTGGACAGGCCCTCCAAGCCTAGCCTCGTAAGGCAAATGAATTGCCAAGTGGACCATCACATCGAAAAAATCTGGAGGAAAAATCTTTTCAAGCTTACAAAGTATAAGTACGATTTGTTCTTGCAATTTCTCCAAATCAGTCACCCTCAATGTCTTCGAGCACAACTGTTTAAAAAAAGTTCCAAACTCAAACAATGTGGTCCCAATCTCGGTAGGAAGGTATCCTCGCATCCCAGTGGGAAGAAGTCGTTGTAGAAGGACATGACAGTCATGACTCTTGAGGCCAACTAACTTACAACCATTCGCGGTGACACAATTGGATACATTTGCCGCATAGCCATCAGGAAAATTAATTGATTTCAAGAAATCATAAAACCCTATTCGTTCTGCCGGGGACAATGTGTACGATGCCGGAGGCTTTAGGAAAGAGCCATTCGCATGCCTTATCAAGTGTAAGTCCTTTCGTATTCGCATGTCCTCTAGATCCAAACGTGCTTTGTCGGTGTCCTTGTTCTTGCCATCAATGCTCAATAGTGTCCCAAGCAGATTGTCACATATATTCTTCTCTATGTGCATGACATCAAGGTTATGTCGAAGCTTAAGTGTTTTCCAATAGGGTAGGTCGAAAAGAATGCTTTTTTTTGTCCAGTTCGGAGTTGGATTTTCAGTCCGTTGTCTTTTTTGGTTGGTTGGATGCTTTCCATATGGCCTGTACGTACCCAAATTAACTTGGTCCAGTATTTGTTCTCCCGATAACTCGACAGGTTTGGACCGATTCTCAATGTCACCGTTGAATAGCTTACTTCTATGCCAATTATGGTTCTCAGGTAAGTACCGCCGAGCACCCATAAACCCTATCTTATTGCGCAAACGCTGAGATGATGCATCCACGTTACAATTAGGGCAGGCCAAGTAACCTTTTGTACTCCAACCAGACAACGAACCATATGCAGGGAAATCATTGATGGTCCACATGACTGCTGCATGCATTGTAAATATTTGGCCGGTAGAGGCATCATATGTTTCCACACCATGCTCCCACAGATTAGTTAACTCTTCTACTAATGGTTGCAAGTAAACATCGATGTCCCTGCTAGGTGCGGATCGTCCGGGAATAAGCAATGACATCATGAGAAATGGATCTTTCATACACTTCCATGGGGGTAGATTGTAAGGCATTAAGATTACGGGCCACATGCTGTACGATGTACTCATATGTCCGAATGGATTGAAACCATCCGTCGCAAGCCCTAGCCGTACATTTCGAGGATCCGCAGAGAACGTAGGATGCAACCTATCAAAGTCCTTCTATGCCTCACCATCAGCTGGATGTCGCAGTACTCCATCATCCACACGCTTATCTTTGTGCCATCTCATATCTACAGTTGTTTTTTTCGACATGTAAAATCTCTTTAACCTCGGTGTCAAAGAAAAGTACCTCAGTATTTTCTGTGGAATTTTTTTACCCGTCTTGTCGTTCAACTTGTATCTAGACTCCGTACATGTAAAACAATTCTCCAATGTGGCGTTGTCCTTCCAAAATAAAGTACAATCATTCTTGCATGCATGAATGGGCTCATATCCCAAACCCAACTCACGTAAGAACTTTTTCGCTTCATAAAGGGTCCATGGAACATTTTCATGACACTTTGGGAGAATGTCTTTGAAAACTTGCATAACCATATCGAAAGATTTGTTGCTCCATTTATTGTACACCTTCACGTGAAGCATCTTAATTACGAAGGACAAGATGGAAAACTTTTCACACTCTGGATATACTTGGCGTTGAGCATCATCGAACAACTTCATGAACTTAAACAAATTGTGCCTCTCCGAACTAGTACGTTCTCCGTCGATAGGATCATCCATGAGACCACTCATGTAAATCTCTTGTAACATGGTTGGAAGTTCATCCACATTTTCGTGATTGGTTGTCATTCCAGCTCGGTCGGTTTGAGTATCATCGTTTCGCATAGTAGGATGACCACGAAATAGGGGGACACGTTCCCCGTGGTGGACCCAAGTGCGATAAGAACATGCGATTCCTCTTCGAAGCAAGTGCAACCGTACAACATGTCGAGGTAATTTCGTGCCGTTCAAGCAATCAACACAAGGACAACGGATTTCATCCTGCGGCCCTAAATTCTTCGTAGCGAACTCCAAAAATGACTGAGCACCTTGTACATACTCTTTGCTTTTTAGCCTATTTGTTATCATCATTCAACTCTTGTCCATTCTTGGAACAGTACACATCAAGCGAAGATGAACCTGGGAATCGACAGGGAATTGGAAAAATACTCTGTAATGGAAGAGAGCTTAAGTAAGTTTAGGGGCTCGATTAGCATTGCTTTTTGAAGTGAAGAAAATAGTAATAACAGATCGGTCTCATGGATGATCATAAGAAATCATTAATCTTTTTCAAATTTTCTGCTCACTTTGGCTTTTTCAAATCTGTGGCTCCTTTTCTCTGGAAGCTTGTAAAATGTAACCTTTTATCCCTTTCAGACAAACCAAATGTACACAACTTTAATCTGAACCATCAAGATTTTTCTTTAAAGAAACAATAATGCACTAATGTCAAGTACATTTGAGGTGTATCTTGCAAAAAGAAGGCTTGAACCCTTGATACATTTAGATAGGAACACCAACAATGGCCACTGTCACTCTCTTCTCATTATAAAATGGGTTTATTTATTATGGCATAGCTCATATTCTCAATTTAGATTGCCACAAAAAAATTACAAAAAGAGAAAAAACAACATATTTCATCAATCTCAGAAACACTTTGTCTTTAACTTTGAAAACTCTTTCTCACATTTTTTCAAAACATTTTCACTTTGATTTTGATATTAAACAATATGTCAACAACTAGAGTTTAGCATTTTTCACTCTAATTTTGACATTAAACAATATCACAAGAGCACTCAAGAAGTAGAGATGGCCCAAGCCTATTGAGGGCCTAGACAAATGAAATGTAGTTAGAATATGGTTTGGTGCCTTACATTGGCCATTGCCATTCTATTATTGTTCCCATTCTGTAGTAAGATAGTGCAACTTCTTGTGCAACTTAGATTGTGAAGTTAGGTGCTTCCAGAATCAACGGTATGGTTGAAAGGGTACAGATATCTCGGGAGATCCGAGAGATTATTTTTCATCTGTTTTCAACAAATTATGAGTGAAAGGACGACCATGTTCTGTAATCGTCATATTGACCAGATTATCGTCTATTGTTTCTATGGAGTTCCAAAGGTTTGCAGTGCAAAAATGTGAGAGTAATTAGGATATTGAGTAATCACACTTTGTAATCCTAATTTCTTATGTGACGGCCACATATTTCTGAACTAAAGTTGACTTTTAAAGAAATAATTTTCAACTATAGAAATGAACGACAGTGTAAACCTCAAGTTTTTCGTAGTGTGTTTCTTGATTGGTCATCAACACGCCGTGATGGGGTATGTGTTCATAATGTATATGTTTCTCCGTTGCGGTCATCAAAGGTAGTTCTATATTTTTTGAACTATCTTTGTCTTACTCTTCTTGAAATGTGTAGAGAGAAGTACTGAAATATCTGAGTTTTAAGTCAGACAATAATCTAAGGGTCATGAAGAGTATAGACTACAAAAACAAACGAATGTGGATGTGTCTAATTGTTTTAAGAGGAGAATGCAAATAGTTTATAATGTTAAACTTGCAATTCTTTAAGGTCCAAGAAATATATATTGAATTGAGGTGTTTCAAACAACAACTACCTAACCCAATGTAGATGCGGAGCTGGAGTATATCACTTGTCTTTCGTCTCTTGAATAAAGTGGTCAGGGGCTTATTCTGAAGTGTTTTGGTGGATAGGAATTGGGATAGATGATCTCATACTATGATCATCAGGCTTATTCTCAACTGATTTGGTGGTTACGATTCGAGTTAGGGGAGAGCAAGGTTGAATTTGGTTTGGTTTTGAAGTAAACTAACATCGAATTATTAGCTATGGTTTTATGAAATTTGGAATCAAACTGAATCTTGAAAATATTGAAAGTTTTCAACCAAACTATGAAAATGAGATTCATTTCAATTTGGAACTACGATTTCTATAAATATATTTACATAAATGGAACTAAATTTCAAATAAAAATCATAACTATAAAATCATGGACCTACCTGTCAATAATTAGGATTGAATCGAACCGATTTGTGGTTTTTAAAAAAAAACAATTTCTTTTACTTAATTCGAATTTGAGTCACACCATCGGAACGTTTGAAACATGTTCGATACAAAAAACAGAGGCACATTTATACTGATAAGACTAACTCAGGAAAAGCATCCAAAATCAACAAGTGTGTTCAAAAAACAGAGGCACATTTCGAACATTTTCGATACAAAAAACAGAGGCACATTTCGAACATTTTCGATACAAAAAACAGAGGCACATTTATAATGATAAGACTAAATCAGGAAAAGCATCCAAAATCAACAAGTGTGTTCAAAAAACAGAGGCACATTTCGAACATTTTCGAACCGATTTGGAACATTTCTCCAAAACAGAGGCACATTTAAACGATACAAAAAGAATCCAAATCCAAAATCGAAATGGACAATCTGCAATGTCAACCACACCCATTCACGAAGTCAGGAAAAGCCCTAAAAATTTGTGTACGAAATAAATGGAAAATGAAAGGACAAAAACATGTCAAACCCTAAAAGTAATCGGCAGAGAAGGGGATGGGAGAGACATCGACAACTAGATAGAACCAGATCGACAGAGAGGGAGAGAGACGACAGAAACATACCTGCGATGGTGATGATCGCTGATTTGCAGTGGTGCTGGTGGCGAGCGCCGGTGGCCTGCGATGGTGATGATCTCAGGTGGTGAGCGACGGGTTTGGTAGGGACGGGTTTGGTATGTTGATGTCGGTGTGTGAGAGGGAGACAAAAGAGAACAAAACACTGTGTGTGCAATATATGTGTACTGGGCGCGAAAATTATTTATTTTCCCTCTAAAAACAAAATTCGAACATTTAGCGACTAAAGGACAATTTGTCGCCAAAATGCATGTTTGGCGACAAAAAATTGGTCGCCTAAAGATTCCTTTTTGGCTACTAAATTCAAAAATTCGTCGGCAATACTGAATATACAATGACTAACCCAGATTTGGTCGTCAAAAAGTAATCACAAAAATACCCTTTTTTTGGCGACAAAAATGTTTAGTCGCCAAATTAAACCATACGGCGACAAAATGAAATATTGGTAGCCTAAGTGGGTAACAACAGCGACTAAATGGAAACTTGGTCGCCAATGATACTATATGGCGACGAAAACACGTTAGTCGCCAAAAGGTTTCAATCAATGCCGACCGAAGCCGATATTTGGTCGATGAATGTGGTGTTTTTGGCAACTAAAATTGGTTTGGTCGCCAATTTTAGTCGCCAAACATGCATTTTCTTGTAGTGGTACTACAAATGTAGTCTATAAATATTGTAAAGAGTGGTGCTATTCTAATCTAAAAGTTAGACTTACATTTTAATAATGTGACGGTCTATGAGAATATCTAAAACAACTCTCTCTCTCTCTCTCTCTTAAAGAGTGGTGTTATTCTAATCTAAAAGTTAGATTTACTTTTTAAACTTAATAATGTGACGGTTTATGAGAATATCTAAAACAACTCTCTCTCTCTCTCTCATACTCATGTATTTTACATATCATGAGTGTTAAAATAGGTCTAGAAAGTGAGTTTTATATATATCATTTTCCTACTGTAAATAATCACTTAGTCATAATTAAAAGAAACATAATGAGCCATAATCAAATATTACTTCATACATAATTAAACGTTTCAATTATAACCAAAATAATAGTCACAATAAATTATAACTAACAACTACAACAAAATGCACATTTGGTGACCAAAACTGGCGACTAAAACAAATTTAGTTTCTAAAAGTTGAGGAATTGGCGACCAAAAATTTTTTTCGTCGGCAAAAGTATAATATTTAGCTACTAATTTTTTTTAGTCAGGGTATATTGATTATTGGCCACTAAAAAAAATTTAGTCGCTAAAAATGCCACAATTGGCGACTAAAGATTTTTTTAGTCCCTATATAGTTAGTTTTGGCTACTAAAATAATTTAGTCACTGAATGAAAAATAAAAATTTACTTTTTTATTTTTGGCAACCAAACTTTTGGTCGCTAAAAATTTATGTTCAGCGACCAAACTTTTGGTTGTAATCAAACAACTCTCTTGACACATAATCAAAGACATTCTTTAATTGTAACCAAAATAATAATTAAAAAACTGATAATTAAATTATAACACACAATATAATAAATCATAACATAATTATAAAAAAATCACAATTATTCATAATTAAAAATCACAAAAATCATAACTGCAAATATGCAATACGACAATGCTACGTAGCTCAAATTTTGTGGCTCAAAAGTGGCTCAAATGGCCAAAACGACGTCGTTTTGAGTACAGAACAACATAAAAATGGCCAAAACGACGTCGTTTTGGCCATTTGAGCCACTTTTGAGCCACAAAATTTGAGCTACGAGACATTTTCCTATGCAATATCAATATTTAAAAAATGTGCATAAGAAAATTTTCCACATATCTAACCTCTCTTTGCATGGTCCACATACAAAATTTCAAGTTTTTGGCTCGACAAAAGACCAAGTTGATGCGTACCCAATTTTTTTTTTTTTACCTAAAAAAGACCAAGTTGCGAAGACTTGCAAAGACCAAGACTTGGGGCATTGGACCGCTGTCATTCACACAGGTGATTGTTCGGTAGTGCAGAAATATGATCATGTGATACTTTATAGTAGCATAGTTAGTATAGAAAGTGATGTGTTAATTATTTGTGTTAAATAATTGAAAAATATAAAAAGATATAATAAATAATAATTGATGAGAAAATATGATTACATGGTACTACGAAACTATTCTATAATTTTCCTAATCTACCATATAAGTACCTTTTGCATGGGATCAGGACCGCTGCTTGTGCGATGATTTACACTCGTTTTAAATTCAATTTTAATAATTTAAATTGTTCATTTTTTAAGATATATCAAGTATGATATATTTATAAAAAAATTAAATTAATCAAATATCGGTAGTCCTTTCATTAAATCATATTTATATCTGAAAAAATAAATGATAAGTATAATTTTAAGAATAAAACAAAATAAAAATATAATTTGATGAAAATGCTACCGATATCGGATTATCTTAATTTTTTGCCAATTTGTTATGCTCAATCGATCTATCTATCTATCTACTACTACTACTACTACTATTATTATTATTATTATAAAGTGTGAAAACTCTGCCATATTTTTTATTTTTTTTTAAATCCTAATTTTACCCTCTCAAATCTACTATATTTTCTACAAATCATGAAGAGTCTTATAGAAACCAACTATTTGTTTGTTTTGCTGATAAAAAAAAAAAAAAAAAAGGAATAATATAACCCCTTTAAAAATGTTGTACCATATGCATCCTTAGTGATGCCATTTTTTTTTAATTATAACTACTTTTCTTCTTTAATTATAACTCATATTGTATTTAGTTATGACATTTTTTTTAGTTATAACTCAAAAAATTGAAATTTATCATTTTTCTTTTTAATTATAAGGTGCATATGGTACATATAATGTTTCCCATGTAACAATATTTAGGCCTTGTTTGGCATGTGCTTGTTTTAGCTTAAAAGCTAAAAAGTTACTAAAAAAATAAAAAAACCTATAACCTATACCAAAAAGTCAAAGATTCTATTTTTTTTCTACTTTTCGTAAAAAATCAAAAAGTCATTCTAAATATACTAGTTTTTTTTTACCTCATATTTTAGCTAAAAAGTCAAAAAATTATTAAAATAACTTGTTCCCAAATGATGCCTTAATTTATATTTCACCCACCTTTAATCTATTCATTTTTTTAAAAAAAATTTAGTCAAGTACATAATCCAAACATAGCGGTAGCGAGAGTGGTTGTTTGATAGCTAGAGCAAGATGTAAGATGATGTTACTGTGATAACCCTGTCCTGTGATATGCTAATTGATTTTAATTATGATTGTGATTATGTGCTTAATATGATTTTTAGTAGTAATTACGTGATTATTCATGTTTTTGAAACTATATTTGTTCACCATAGGAAAATCTGTCAAACTTACTGTTATAATTTAAAAATTGAAGACTGTAGAGGTTTCAAAAACTGGAATTGTCTGCACCATTGTAATTAGCATAATTTTTAGAACCTATGGTGAAATTTAATTAGAAATTAATTTGGATCAAATAATTAGATCGACCGATTAATTAAGCATGATTACTTAGCCTTAATTAAATTGATTAAGGCAAACATATATAAGGGCCCCATTACAGTTATACTCATTTTGGCTTGAGCTCAAAAATCTGAAATAGGCACTCTAGAGAGAGAGTGAGCCGAATCTAGAGAGAGAAAGGGGCCAACATTGAGGATTTTGAAAGGGAATTGGAGAGCCAAGTAGATTAACACAAGGTTTAACTATAATTGAGAAGATTGGAGCCTCTAGGTGAGTAATTGAACTCGACTTCATGAGTTTAAGTCCATAAATAAGTGAATTCAAGCAAGATGCGCAATTGAGAGCAAGAATTGAGTTATTTATGATGAATTTGAGGTCCATATGTACATGCATGTATAGATTGCAATGAATTGCCATGAATTTGCATAATCAAGCATGGGGCATGTTGGACATGAAGAATTAAGCACCAAATTTCACATGCATGCATAATTTTGTTAAGCTTCATGATTTTAAATACCACTTGTACCATTTGAAATGGAATTAAAGTCAATAATTTACATGCATGCATGATTCATGTAAGTAGGGAGGTTGATTATTTGAGTCTTGAAATTGACAAGAAGAATTTGAAATTATTTGAGAGATGGATCATGATTTTAGACAATTGATTCCAAATTACTTATGTTCTTATGTTATATAATGTCTTTCCATGCTTTTATACCAAAAACATGAGTTTTGGGCGTTTGAACATTAAGTTTGAGCTTCAAATACAGTTCTGGAAATTCCAGAATTCGTCGAGTCCGCTCGAGCAAGAAAATCACCGCTTGAGCGTAAAATGTTAGCTCCCAGAAATTTTGTAGACATTGACGCCCGCTCAAGTGAGAGGAGTTACGCTCAAGCGCCCCAGTCACATGTTTTGACTCTCAGCTCGAGTATCCAAAGTCACGCCCGAGCGCAAAAATGAGCCAACCAGCACTTTTGCAGACCAAAAGGGTTAGCTCGAGCGATCGAAACTGCGCTCGAGCAGAGAACCCTGTTTCAGAAATTTTGAAAAGTGGTTTTGTGTTTTGTTTTTCGTTCTCTTTCATTTCTAAGCACTCTTAGGCATACATTGAGCATTGTAAATGGACTAAAAAGATAAGAAATATACCTAAGAGGAATATATAAATTAAGAATGGAATAAATCGCTTGTGACCCATTATGTTTATGATATATGTAGGGTCAAGCACAATGGCAAATCATCCGCTAGATCACTGTGAGTAGTATCTTAGTAAAGATATGTTCAAGTACGTTATTTTCCAAACATTACTTTTGTATGAGCCTTATGGATTTATATTTTGAATTATGGATGAAAATGTCAGTCTTTTGCATAAGACTAATTAAATATGAATATGATCATGATCACGAATATGAGACACACGTAAATATGAATGTGAGAATGATTGGGCCAAAGGCCGTTTGACATAGATGATTGGGCCGAAGGCCGTTTGACATGAATGATTGGGCCAAAGGCTGTCTGACATAAATGATTGGGCCAAAGGCCGTTTGACATGAATGAATGGGCTAAAGACCGTTTGACACAAATAAATTAGGGCCGGGGCCGTTTGATATGACTACTACAAATTTCATTTATGTACTCCTTTATTTTGATATTATTCACTGGGCTATCGCTCACTCTCATTTATATGTGTGTAGCCTAGCAAAGAGATGTTCAAACCCAACCTCAGTGAAAGACATAAGAGAAGTCAAGTTTTGCGGAGTCAGCCCGAACGTCTTACGCATGAGACTTTGTTTCGTTTATTTTGTTTTGTTTCCCTTTTGTTACCTTGGTCAATATGTTGGATCACCATGTATATAAGCTTTTTGTTTGGTTGACTGCATGTTTGAAAGTTCCTGGACACATAAGATGTTAATTCTGACTACATGCGTGAGTTATTATGGAATGTTAATGGAATGTTTTGCGTTACCATGTAAGCATAACTCATTGGATAAAATTTTTAAGTTTGTTTCCGTTTAGGCCCCTTATTCTATTGAAATTATCTTTAATCAGGTTTGAAGGCCGTAGGTAATCCTTTGATTATTGGCCAGTTATGACCTTAACCCATAGGGACGGGTTTGGATCATGACAGTTACCATCGTTGTCTTCAGAGTCAACAAACTCAATATCGTTTCTGCTTCGTATTTCATTCAACCAATGTCCCCAATGTAATATCCTTGTTCTGTAGTATGCTAATTGGTCCTCAACGTGAATATGATTATGTGTTTGATATGATTTTGTGTGCCATTATGTGAAAATATGTGGTTTTGAATTTCTACCTGTTCACCGTAGGAATATCTGTTTGATTGTCTGCTTTGGAAATTAAATTGAAGGCCATATCGGCCACCGAAACCGAAATTGGTCACGCCATTGTGATTGGCATAATTTTTAGAGCCTACGGTGAAGTTTAATGGAAAATTGATTTGGACCAAAATAATTAAATTCAGAACGATTAATTAAGTGCCAATTATTTAATATTGATAAATTGACTTAGTGGGGCTATATAAAGGGCCATATACACTCAATCTCTATCTTTTTTATTCATTTTGGTTGATTTTGGGCTCTTGAGTGTGAGGGAGCCGAATTAGAGGGAGAGAGTGTAGGGAATTAAGGGTTTGCTCAAGTAGCTTGGAAATCTTGAAGATTACTCAATAATTTGCTATAGATTGGAAGAATTGAACCTCTAGGTAAGCAAGTGAACATGAATTCAAAAGTATAAGTTTGTAAATTGTGTATTCAAGCTAGTTGGGTAACCAAGAGTAAGAATTGAAATGAAATTGAATTGATCATGTTGAATTGAAGGTCAATGTATGAACGCATGTGTGTAATTGCTTTGAATTTGCATGTTTGGGCACAAAATGTACGATCCATGTAAGTTTTTAGTTGAAGCTCATGTTTTTGACCATCTCCTCATTATCCAAGTTGAGAATAGAAGTTGTGTTCCACATGCATGTACCATCCATGAGGATCTAAGTTGGAAATACATAGAATTGTTATGATGGAAACAAGTTTGGTGCAATTTGGAGCATGCATGTAGGTAATTCAAGGAATTGAGCTTCATTGTGTTGTCATTTGGTGCTTATACCATGTTAGTACTTGTTTATATGAAATTTGAGCCATTATATGCAAGAAATGTTGGTTGGAATGTTGAAGTTGAGCTCAAGAAGATGTTCTGGATATTCCAAAATTTTGATGTCCGCTCGAGCGGGGAGACTGCCGCTCGAGCGTGAAATCCGTGCTCCCAATATATTTTGCAGACATGGATGTCTGCTCGAGCGGGGAAGTTCACGCTCGAGCGGGGAGCCATGTAGTGAGGCCTTCCGCTCGAGCTCCAGAATTCACGCTCGAGCGTAAATGTGATGCATCCAGTACTTTTGCAGACCTCATGGGTCCGCTCGAGCGGGGAAGTCCACGCTCGAGCGAGTACCCTGTTTTTGAAAATTTTGAAAGTACATTCGGTGTTTCGTTTTCCGTTCTCTTTCACTTCTAAGTACTCTTAGGCATGCATTAAGCATTATAAAGGAATAAAAGGGATAAGAATAAAGCCTAAAGAGGAATACGTGAATTAAAGAACGGATTGAACCATTTGTGACCCATATGTGTTATGTAATGTGTAGGGTCAAGCTTCAGGGCAAATCAACCAACCGATCACTGTGAGTAATATCTTAACAAAGATATCTGAAATATGTTGTTGTCCAAATTACTTACTCCTGTGTAAGTTTTATAAGTTCGTTGATTCGATTGGTGGACAATGTTGCTATGCCAAATGAATGGGCCAGAGGCCAGTTTGATCTGAATGATAGAGTGAATGGGCCAGAGGCCGTTTTGACAATAATGAATGAATGGGCCAGACGCCATTTTGACATGAATAAATGGGCCAGAGGCCGTTTTGACATGAATGAATAGGCCAAAGGCCAGTTTGACATAAATGAGAAATATGAATTGGGCCCAAGGCCGTTTGAAGCATGTTGTTCTACATACCATTTATATAACTCCTTTATTTGATATTATTCACTGGGCTTTCGCTCACGCTCATTCATGTGTTTGTAGGTGAGCCAAGAGAAGTTCAAACCCAGCCCCAGTGAAGTCTGTGAGGAACAACAAAGGTTTTGAAGAGTCAGCCCTTGCGTCTCACGCACGAGACCCGTCTTCGCCTTTTGTCATTCTGTTTTATCTTGTCATGTGGGCGAAGTGTTTGAATATGTTGTATATAGTTTTCTTGGGTTGACTTAGACTTATATGATCTTATATGTACAAAACCTTGTGTTAGTACATATTTTGTTGTGAGTTATTAATATGCATATGTATGGTTGTTATGATGTGTCATGTAAGCACAGCTCTATGGACAAAGTTTTAAACTGCTTCCGTTTGGCCCCTTTACTCTTATGTTTGGTTTGGTTTGAGGCCGTAAGTAATCTCATGATTACTGGCCGGTTATGTCCTAAACCTACGGGGGCGGGTTCGGGTCATAACACTCAAAGTGCAATACAGTCTTTCATCTGCCGAGTTTTTCATGAATCAACTCAAGCCGGGCCCAAGTTAATAGTTTCATGACCTCGACTCGCCCTTTCATGGTTGCCCAGTGAAGAGAAGCTCTGCCATCTTAGTCACGAAGCCTCACAAGTAGTTGAACGATCTCAAGGTGGCCCTCGGTGGAAGCTAGGTGGAGAAACTCGCATCAAAGTGAGTCGGGCTCGGTACTGAGTTCGGATTTTCGACTCAGAATTGATCTCGTGAAATAGGAGTGACCGCGCAATGTTGCTACGTGCAAGGAAATTTCGCTCTCTTCTCACTCATCATCACGTCGAGTATGCACCGTGTTGTATTGTGACAATAACGACTCAAAACTTTGAGAGATTTGCGATTAGATATATGAAAATGAGGCATTATCTCATTTGGTTACAAAGCCAAATTTACCCCTAAGCCATCTAAGCAATGGCTTTAGGCCTCATTTTGTGATGACTATATTTTGTAAAATGTCAAAACTATATTAGTTTTATAGATCTCATCATGCTGACTATTAAACCATCATTTGATAAAAATTCACAACTCTAAATTAACTTTTACATTTCAAATTAAAAAGAAAAAGGCATAAACTTTTAAATCAATACATAATTTAATAATATTGAAATCAATGTTAAAAATTACAACAATTACAACAAGAAGTACATGAGTAATAACTAAATAGAAAGAAGCTTCATACATAAAATAATAACAGAAGGATATAGAACAAAACACAATGATAATTAAAGCTCATACGGAGATGGAGAAAGTACAAGTAGAGTAGGCTACTATAGTATTATCCCAGTCATGTCACGGGTTGCCATTGTTTGGATTATTACACGGTTCTCCCAACTTCTTGTGCCATAATCCTAGCATTATGGTTGTCAAAAATTGTATAAGAATTACCAACTTGTGACATAGCCATGAGCATAATCCTCGTATTCTCAACTTCCGCCATAGCCATGGACAGCCACGGAGTACTTGAAACAGACCACCAGCAATACATATGCCAAACCAAAACTTTAGAGCCCAATGAATAATCTTTTCGACACAAACCAAAGCGTCATGTGGACTAATCATGTTCATTGTCCACAGATAAGAGAAAGTCATGCAAGTGAGTGAGAAGAACATTAACACCATCATTAGGACTGTGAAAAACTTATTCTCAGGAGGAAATCCACTTGAAGCCAGAATGAGAGTGAACATAGATGCTATGAAGGATGCAGTGTTGAAAAACAAGAAACACATAAAATCGTGGTCTTGAGTTCTGGCAAAAATGGATGTCCCAATGTCATTGCTGGTTACATTAAGGTTAGTGTTTGGAAAATCTTGCCAAACACTGCCCGGTGGACTTAATCCAGCTTGGTAAGCCATAGTAGTTGTCAGGGTGGATGCTGTTATGAAATGTACACGGACTTCTTTGAACCAACCTCGCTCGGGCTTAAAATACTTATTCCAAAAACTTGACATTTTTTCCCATAATCTTATGAATAGATTTTCGGGCTGATGATTAGCCGACGAGGATGATGTCCTAATCTCTTCCTTGATATTCGGCGCTCTTCTAAAACTTGGAACACCAGCTTCTACAAGAAACTGTTGAATTTCCATTGTTTTTAAGTCTTTGATAGGGGACAACTCCACAATATCTAAAGCTGTAAAACCATTCTTGTTCTCGGTCTTGGCTTGTTCTTTGACACTTGTTAATTTTAACAAGTATTTTATGGTCTGCAATCCAAGCATCATCGTTGGGAATTTTGACAGAAAGAAAGAACTCAAAATTGAAGCAAATCAAAAGAGTAAGAAGTGAAAGAGGAAATGAGACTCCTGAGTACATATAACATACATCAGTAATTGTTAATTGTGATTGTGGCGGAATCACCACAATTTATATTTTAAGAAAAATAATATATAAGTCCACTTCTTAGGTTTAGTGATGTATTAAAGATGTAATTGATTAATGATTAAAGAATTAATATATGAAAACAAGAGTTAGAGTAGCACTACTCATATTTTAAAGGGTAAATTATAAATATACTTTCTGAGATTTACTTAACATATAAATTGCCTCTGATTGGATCCTAAATGTTACACATTTGGCCCACTAATATAAATTTTATTAATCTATTAATTTGTATCATTTTATAATTTTGTGTGATTTTTGTATGTTTATATATATTTTAATATTTGTACATTAATTTGTATAAATAATATATTTTATATTATATTATGTTATATAAATAATAAAAAAAAATGAAAAAAAAAAACAAAAACAAATAAACAAACAAACAAAGGAGCGTCAGCTGAAAGCAAAGGAAGCGAAAGAGAAAAGCAAGAAAGCGAAAAAGAGACAGCCACGTCTCTCACACCCCTCAATCACTCAAGTTATTATTTTTTTTTTTATCAACAAAATAGGAATTTTATCGATGAGTAATGAATTATACCATACATCAATAAAAAGGATGGATGCATAAGCATTATAGCGAGGTAATATGATCCCAGCTAAGTTGGCACCATAGAACAAGTCCAATCTGCAACATCACTCAAATTATATATATATAATAAAATATTATATTATTATATTTTCTTTTCTTTTTTTTTTTTTTGCATTTTGAATGTTATAAAAGAAGAAGAAGAAGAAGAAGAAGAAGAAGAGAAGAAAAGAAAGGAGAAGGGGGAGAGAGGGAGCTTTGCGGAGCAGAGGGCTTCGGCCATGGGAGGAAGAAAGAAGAGAGAAAAATAAAAAAAAAAATTGAAAGTGAGAGTATTTAGTTTGTAAATATTAGTGTATGAAATTATTTTTCTCTCTTAGGATAGAGATGAAACCCTAATCAAATAATTAATAAGTTGTATTTAATATTTTTAGTTTTGATTTGATGTGGCACTACAGGAAAAAGCACATTTGGCGACCAAATTTCCCGACTAAAAAAAATTTGGTCGCTGAAAGTATAGCTTTTGGTGACTAAAAAAGCATTAATAGCCAAAAGTAAAGATTTTTGGCGACTAAAAAAATTTAGTAGCCAAAAGTATAGTAATTGGCAATTAAAAATCTGTTTGGTTGCCGATATATGGCTTTTACTGACTAAAAAAATTTTAGTAGCCAAAAGTTAGGCCCTTTGGCGACTAAAAAAAATTAGTAGCCAAAAGTGAGGCATTCGGCGACTAAATTGATGTTTGGTCGCCAAAAATGAGGCTTTTACTAACTGAAAAAATTTTGGCAGCCAAAAGTTAGGCCCTTTGGCGACTAAAAAAAATTTATTAGCCAAAAGTGAGGCATTCGGCGACTAAAAAGAAGTTTAGTCGCCAAAAGTAGTAATTTTAGCGCGAGAATTTTATTTTTAACGACTAAAAAATTATCAGTAGCCAAAAGTATAGAATTGGCCAAAAGTGGTCTCTTTTTTTTCCCTAATAAATAATTTATTTTTACATAAATTATGTTCAATAAAAAATAATTATCTTTATATATATACTTTTATATTAATACGGGTCTATGTACTATATAAATAATATATGTTGCATATATAATAATATGGTGTTATGGAGGTGTAGTGGAAAGAGGGTGTTGTGTAAGGTTTATAGTGTGGGAGGTTGATGGTTCGAATCCCCACAAGAGCAGAGTGTAATTTTTTAGTCGCTAATTGGTTTTGGCGACTAAAAAAGTGACCTTTGGAGACTAATAGTGTGGATACAATTGAATAACTTTTACATATTTGTGTGCAATAAGTGTTTTATTCAAATCATGTTATACAATGATTTTCACTGTTGTATATTAAAATTGTTAGATGAGTCATACCTAATAAGACGAGTCATGCATCAAATCATAGTTTAGTGGTAAGAGTCCATGCTAAGCGAAGATGATTCGTGATTTTCTAGCTTTGCTATACAAATTCTCGTGATGATAAATTTCTGATCAACTTATATTACAGTATCCAAATCAATGATTTTCAAAAGGTTAAGTAAAATTACTCCCAATTATGAGGTTAGGGGTAGATTTGAAATCTTAAGATATTTATTTTTAATTAATTAGTTTAATTTTGTTTAATTAAAATAGAATATTTAATTTAGAGATTTATTTATAAAAAAAAATTTCTTTTGCATTTTGAATGTTATAAAAGAAGAAAAAGAAGGGAAGAAAGGAAAGGGGGAGAGAGGGAGCTCAGCGGAGCAGATGGCTTCGGCCCATGGGAGGAAGAGAGAAAGAGAGAAAAATAGAAAGAAAGGGAAAGTGATAGTGTTTAGTTTGTAAATATTAGTGTGTGAAATTATTTTTCTATCTTAAGATAGAGAAGAAACCCTAACCAAATAATTAGGGTAAGTTGTATTTAATATTTTTAGTTTTGATTTGATTTGGATACAATTGTATGACTTTTAGATATTTTTGTGCAATAAATATTTTATTCAAATCATGTTATACAATGATTTTCACTATTGTATATTAGAATTATATTAGAATTGTTAGACGAGTCATATCTGATAAGACGAGTTGTGCATCAAACCGTAATTTAGTGGCGACAGTCTGTGCTAAGCGAAGATGATTCGTGGCTTTCTAGTTTTGATATATAAATTCTCTTGACGATGTATTTCTGATCAACTTACATCATAGTATCCAAATCAATGATTTTCTAAAGACTAAGTACAATTACTTCCAATTATGAGGTTAGTGGTAGATTTGAAATCTTAATATATTTATTTTATTTTGTTTATTTTTTTTTAATTAAAATAGAATATTTAATTTAGAGATTTATTTATAAAGCAAAAAAATAATAAAAAAATAAATTGAGTTTAGCTTCTTTTTGTAGGAAAAATATAAACTTGAAAAAAAACAACTTAAAAAAAAAACAAAATTGATATTATGATACAGAAAGGAGATACCCATACTGAACATATAATTTGTGGATTATTTACCTTTGCTGGACACTTGTGTGCTAGACATATAACTTAGAGGACAAATAAAGACTATTGATTACTAACTTCTGACTACTAACATTTATTACAATTTCTTTTACTCTATACATTTATTTTTATTTTTATTTTGACTAGAAGTTCTTATACCTCTTTTTATTTTTATCTTTGTGTATCAATGGTTGTCAAATATTATAGGATAAATTATACGTGTAATCTCTACATATTTCATTGTACCATTTTGTTCCTTACATGTAAATTATCTTGTGTCAATAAATTTGAGTTTATTATTGCTACTGGAAATTCATGTTTCTTTTCTTTTCATGTTATTGGCATTGATATCATCATTTAATTACATGTATTAAAGTTGTAGGGCTGTTACACTAGAATTTATTAAGCAGTGTTGTGCCTACTCTGTTCCATCTTATTAGATTTTTATAATTAACAATTTCATTAGATAAAATTCTATTGAGTTGCATTTTTATTCGCTCTATTACATTTATGAGTTATGAGAGTTTAGATGCGAATCAAACTCTAATTGTGCCTATATAGAGAAGTTTGTGCTGACATTTCGTATATTGACTTGAACATTCTTTATTTGTCACTTCGTTGACTAAGCATGAGGAGTTTTTGAAAAACATGTTTTACTGCTCGAGCGGCAGATGATATGCTTGAGCGGCTGGCCTATATGTGAGCACCGCATTTAGTCACATCGTTTGAGCGGTAAATTGAGCACTCGAGTAGTCTTAGCAGCTCTGTTTAGTATAAAATACACCGTTTCTTATTTTTAAGGTTGAACCCATCCAGATTCTCAAATAGGAGTAAAAAACAAAGTGTTCTATGTTGGAGAGTGTTTATATATAAGTTTCCTTGATGTATAGTGATTGATTAATCAACAAATTACATATTAACAAACATCAAGTGTTAGTTTTGTTCTTTTATTCACACAAAGATTGAGGTGTTCATTGGTGGATTCCGAAAAACTTGAGCCTGAAACTTTGGTAGATTTCGGAGTGGCTTATCGTCGTGAATTCGACATCGGTGTTGTGGATTCAATATTAGACAAAACAATTCCGAGGTGAAGACGGTGGTGGAAGAGGCACATCGGGTTTGGTTCAATTTGGGTGTTGATTTGCTAGGTAATTGAGGGATCTCGTATGTAATTTCTTTTTGTCTTCTTAGTAGATTTTTTGTGACTTTGGCCCATAGTTTTTTCTATCACAATTGGAGGAGTCAAATTGTGATTTTTTTACATTAATGTTGTGTTTGGTTGGGGGATTTGAGAAGGGATTTGGAAAGAAAAATGAAAAAAAGTAGGTGAAATGTTAATAAAACATACTTATATTTCACCTAGTTTCACACACATTTTTCCTTTTCCTTTCTAAATCCCTCCCTAAATCCCTCAACCAAACACAGCGTAAATCGTTGTGTCGATTTATTGTTGATTATTTGATTAAGATTATTATTCATTGTTTAAAATTGAATCATAATTACAAATTAATATTTCAAAGGTTTTTAAATTTTCACATCGAAATGGCTAGATTGTCATACTAAGGCCTCGTTTGGGAACAGGCTAATTTAGTAACTTTTTGACTAATTGGCTAAAAAGGTAGGTAAAAAAAACTTGTATGTTTGGGATTGACTTTTTGACTAATTACGAAAAGCTGTGCAAAAAGTAGAGAAAAGCCGTAATTGTTGACTTTTTGGTATGACTAATTAGCTAATTGGTTAATTTAGTAACTTTTTGGCTAATTGACTAAAAAGGTAGCATCCCAAACGAGGCCTAAGTTTTTGTGGATATTTAGAAGTTGATCACGATAAACTTTAGCTCATAAACAGAACTTGATTTGTTGGTGTCTTACTTAAAAAACTCATGTTTTTTTTTTTGTTGTTTTATTGTTTGATGATTGATTCATTGCTTACAAATTTGACCCATATTCTATATTGAGATTCATGAAACTTCTAAGATTTTTAGAACTGGTGTTTTTATGTCTTTGGTCAAATCTGCTAAAAACACCCGAAGTGAAGTAACTTGAATTTTCCAGATCTACTTCAGAATCGAAAGGGTGAACTTCTTCATCGATAAATCATCTGTTTGATTTCGTCACAAACAAGGCAGCGAACCCTTTTTTTTTTTTTTTTTTTTTTTTTTTGGCATTGCCAAAGGATTCAAAATTAATTTGTATGTGAATCAGTATCTAATGCAAAATGGCCAAAAATATAAAAATTATCAGTGTAATTTATCCTAAAATTTATGATCAGACTGAGCTAATTAAAAGTGACATAAAGAGCAAAATGCAGGAAAAATCGGTGTAATTTACCTTATTTTATATATAAAAAAAAAAAGTTAGCCATGAAACCTTTTGAGCATCAATGTATATTATATGTATATATAGATATGGATATATCGATACGCTTACGTCTAGTTGTTTGAGAGCTGCAGCAAGATGCAAGATGGTGTTACCATCTTGGTCTTCAGAATTCACAAACCCGGCGTCGTTTTGGAATTCGTCAACCAAAGTCTTCAAAGCCTCCAAACGGTTGTACTTCACACACATGTGCAGAACAGTCTCTCCTCCTCTGCCGAGTTTCTGACGAATTGACTCAGGCCGAGCCCTAGTTAACAGTTCTATGACCTCGACTCGGCCTTTCATGGCTGCCAAGTGGAGTGGGGTTCTACCATCTTCGTCGTGAACCTCGCAAACGTCGTCGTTCACATCCAACAAGTGTTGTACGATCTCGTGGTGGCCCTCGGCGGAAGCCAAGTGGAGAGGCGAGCACCGAGCCGAGTTGAGCTCGGAAGCGAGTCTGGGTTTTCGACTCAGAAGCGCTCTGGTGAAATCGGAGTGACCTCGCCATGCTGCTATGTGCAACGGAGTTTGGTCGAAGCAGGTGAGAGAGACTCTGTCCAGGATCAGTGGATCTTCTCCCTCCAAATTTTCTAAATCTGCGACACTCCCACTTAGGGATGCTTCATAAAGCCTTCTATCCATAGCTTTTCTCTCTCTCTCTCTCTCTCTCTCTCTCAGCTTCAGCTTCGATCTTTTGGTTTAAAACTAGCTCCAAAGATCCTCTAGAGTGAAATTTTTTTAAAGTTTCTTAGAGTGTTATATTGTGTGGTTGAGATTTATTGGCAAGTCACATCAGAAAAATTGATGTGACTTGCCAGTAAATCTCAACCACAAACTTTAGAAAAAAATCACTCTAGAAGATCCTTGCTCTAAAACTAGTGGATGTGGTGCGCGCAAATGATGCCCATTACAAAAATGTATAATTCAAAATGAGTGAGTGATATAATTAGATATATTTTTTATTGATCATTTATTTTATTTATTTTTGAAACAAAAAGATAGTTAAAAATTCAAAAAAAAAATCACTAAAAATATTAAAAAGCCAAAGATACAAAAGTAAAAGATTTTATTCTCTCTCCATTTTTTAATTTTATTTTGTAAAAATTTAAAAATCATTCCAAACATACTAATTTTTCATCTTATATTTTAGTCAAAAAATTACTAAAATAGTCTATTCCCAAACTAACCATCAATTTTTGTTTTAAATAAAATTCTATTTGTAAGGTCTTTTAAACATTCAAAATTTATGAGTAAAAACTATTGGTCACAACTCAATTGAAAAAATCAATTTAAAATAAAAAAATATTTGTTAAAAAAAAATATTAGTTGAGTTAAATATTAGTTTAAATATAAATTATAAATAACCAAACTCTTTTTTTTTTTAATATTAGTTTTTTTGAACATATTCATTTGTTGGGTCTGAAATCATTTACAAATTTAAAAACATAAGCAAAATTCATATTACCTCTATGATTTAAGACTGGAGTGTTTTACCCATTTATAATTCAAATATAGCTATAAAGTCTCCTTTATGACAATTCGCCTAATTCTTATGCAACTTCTATAACAATCATAACTATCTTCCACCGATAGCTCAATACAGATATTTCTAAATAGATATTCAATCTCAGGACAAATAAATTATTCAAAATTCTACAGGTGAGAGATAATACATATTTAGTTTCAACATTTATCTATGTGTCCAATCAATTTCAAATTCACAATACCAATTCCATTCATTCATTCATACAAAATAACTATTGGGATCATTCTAAGGCAAACTCCCTTTTTTCCCAAATATCACTCCAAGTGCCAAAATCAACCATTTTGCCATCATACAACCTTATATTTAACCTCATAACCATTTTCACAACATACACATGAAAACCCCCCCTTTTTTATTTCACACCCAAACCCTAGGTTTGTCCATAATACATCCAAAGCCCACCATAGTTACACAACTACCAATAACTTTGTTAAAAACCATAAGAATGTGTGAAAAATCCCTACTTATCACAACTCAAACCCGCCCCCATGGGTTTAGTATCGTAACCAGCCAGTAATATGTAGATTACCGAAGGCCTCTTAAATAGAAAACAAATTATTAGGGGCTAGCAGAAGCAAAAAAAAAATATATATATATATATATATATATACAATGTCCATTGAGCTGTGCAGACTTACATGAGACAAAAAAAAAAAAAAAAATTTAACTTTGTTTGTTTGTTTGTTTTTTTTTTTTTTTTTTTGAATATACATATATATCACATGATCATATATATCGACTTAACAAAAAGGGACTTATCCCTAAATATAGAATAAACGAAATTTAAACTTTAATCACATGGCTTTGACCATTTGACATATTCGGAACCTCTACGGGAGGCACATAGGTTGGTTGGCAGGACAGAGTCCAAGCAGAAGTTCTAGGCTTGGTCACGCGCCTGATCACCTACATACATAAATAATACAGTGAGCTGGAGCCCAGTGAATAATCTCGATGTAAAGAGGTTAAATAAATGAGATCCATAACTTAACAAAACAATATAACTTCCTTCACATAATTAAAGCATACTTCGGAAACATATAATAACTAATATGAATCATCAAATCTTTCCACAATTCGTTGTACCCAATTGCCTTATCAAAACTTGTCGGAATACCACACATAATGTTCACGGCAGAACGAAACATTCAGAACGCCCTCATTGGGTGGCTTCAAACAAAACACCCACGTAATCTCCATATAGTTTTGGACTAAAGAGATACTATTAGTTTTTCCGTCTAAACTAATAAAAGGTATATCACACTCATTATTTTGTAGACCGAACTTGATTTTATGAAAATATAAAGTGAAATTAACTATTAGGTTTTATTCTTGGCAATCCCGTTTGACAAAACTCCTTTCAGTTGTATTTATTTTCGCACTTTTATTTCAGTGAGGCTATGAGTGTTTAGATGCGAATCCAACCTGAATTGTGCCTTTCAGAGAAGTTTGTGATGATAAAGCTTTCAAGATTGCCACTTCGCTGATTATGACGGGGATCGAGCTGCCCGGTCAGCTCGCGGGGGTCCAGGAGGCAGCGCCCCTTGGCGGGTCCGGGGCAGCGCCACGGTGGGGTCGAGGGGCAGCGCCCCAGAAGCAAAATGCAAAAATGCATTCCAAGTTGCCTGTCCGCTCGAGCGGACATGACCCTGCTCGAGCGAAGAATCCCTGGTTCCAGCAGTTTTGGACGCCTATAAAAATACTGAGATGTGTGATTTCGCGCTCGAGCGGGTTCTCTAGCGCTCGAGCGAACCTCTGTTTTGTCACACGCATATTTTGTTGAAGACGCTCGAGCGGGATGTTGGGCGCTCAAGCGGACCACGTGAACACAGTTTTCTGGATTTCAATAAGGATTGGGTTTTCTCCCAAATCTAGGATTACTTTTGGTTTTCTATAAGTAATTGGTTTTCTCCCAATACTTGGATAACTATTCCAGATCTTCTTTTTGGGTTCTAGGGTTTATATCTGGGGATACTTTGTGAGTCTTCTTTGATGTTTTGATTAAGTATTCAACTCATGATTTAAAAAGTATGCATCAAAGGTTTTGTTTGTTCTACAAAAGAGAGAGTTGTTCTTCGGTGGATTCTGAAGAATTCGAGCCTGAAACTTTGGTGGATTTCAGGATGGCTCATCGTAAAGACAATTCCGATGTGAAGACGGGTTGGAAGAGGCACATAGAGGTTGGTTCAATTAGGCGTGGATTCGCTAGGTAATTGAGAGTATACAAGTGTAATTCCTTTATATCTTCTTAGTGGATTGTTTTGTGGCTGTTGCCCATGATTTTTTTATCACAATTGGAGGTGTCCAATTGTGATTTTTTCACGTAAAATCGTTGTGTTGTTTTGCCTTGATTGTTTGATTAGGATTGTTATATATTGCTTAAAATTGATACATAATCACAAATCAACATCTAGGGAATTTCTAGATTTTTCAACAATTGAGGAGGCTCAAGATGTTGACAACCTCAAGCTAGATCAGTTGGTTGGAAATCTCCAAACTTATGAGGCACACAGGAATTTCAAAAAGAAACAAAAAGATACTATTGCTTATAGTAGTGCTTATAAAGTGGTAGAGGATTCTGATGAGGATTGTGAGATAGATTCCAAGATTACGGCTGCTTTTGTTAAACAATTTAAAAAATCTTTTTTGAAAAAGAATCATAATCTTTTGGAATCTACTCATTCTCATAAATCTAAAGGCAAAGATAAACTCAAAATTAACTCTATAGCCAAGAAGGAGAAAGGAAAGATACAAGGGAACTCTGAAAGACTCCAATGCTATGAATGCCAAGGATTTGGCCACTTTGCTTCAAAATGCCCCACTCGTTTGAGGAAGAAAAAAGCCCTCGCCATCACTTGGGATGATGAATCAGAATCTGATGAAGATGAAAGTGACAACGAAGATCAAGGCGAAGAGGGGTATAAACAATTCCTTGCTTTCATGGCGGCTTCTGAAACTGAAGGACATACAGAGTCTTCGAAGAGGTCAGTTGAGAATACCACTGATGATGAATCATCGGAGAGTGATCATGAAGAGCTTGAGCAAACTTATGAAAAGTTGTATAAGGGGTCTCTTAACTTATTCAAATTGAATGACAAACTCACAAAGAAACTCAAAGCATGTGAAAGTGAGAATGTCAAACTGAATGAGGAGATTTCCGAGGCTAGGCTTGATGCCATCAAGATAGCTAATGATTGACAAGCCCTTTGTGCAAAACTCTTGACTTGTGAGACAGAGAGGAATGAGCTTCAGTAAATCTATGCAACATATGAAGAAAAAATTGAAACTCTCGAGATGTCTCTAGTTGCTTTGGAAGAACTAATGATCAAGAAAGAGAAAGAACTCAAAGGTGTCCAATTGTGGTTTTTTCACGTTAAAATCGTTGTGTTGATTTGTCCTGATTGTTTGATTGGGATTATTATATACTGCTTAAAATTGTTACATAATCACAAATCAATATCTAGAGGATTTCTAGAGACACCAAATACCCTCAATTGTTGAAAAATCTAGAAATCCTCTAGATATTGATTTGTGATTATGTATCAATTTTAAGCAATATATAACAATCCCAATCAAACAATCAAGACAAAACAACACAACGATTTTACGTAAAAAAATCACAATTGGACACCTCCAATTGTAATAAAAAAAATCACGGACAACAGCCACAAAACAATCCACTAAGAAGATATAAAGGAATTACACAGGTATACTCTCAATTATTTAGCGAATCCACGCCTAATTGAACCAACCTCTATGTGCCTCTTCCAACCTGTCTTCACCTCGAAATTGTCTTTACGATGAGCCACCCCGGAATCCACCAAAGCTTCAGACTCGAATTCTTTAGAATCCACCGAAGAACAACTCTCTCCTTTGTAGAACAAACAAAACCTTTGATGTATACTATTTAAACCATCAGTTGAATACTCAATCAAAACATCAAAGAAGACTCACAAAGTATCCCCAGATATAAATCCTAGAACCCAAAAAGAAGATCTGGAGTAGTTATCCAAGTATTGGGAGAAAACCAACTACTTATAGAAAACCAAAAGTAATCCTAGATTTGGAAGAAAACCCAATCCTTATTGAAATCCGGAAAACTGTGTTCGCGCGGTCCGCTCGAGCGCCCAACATCCCGCTCGAGCGTCTTTAGCAAAATATGCGTATGACAAAACAGAGGTCCGCTCGAGCGCTAGAGAACCCGCTCGAGCGCGAAATCACACATCTCAGTATTTTTACAGGCGACCAAAACTGCTGGAACCAGGGATTCTCCGCTCGAGCGAGGTCATGTTCGCTTGAGCGAACAGGCAACTTAGAATGCATTTTTGCATTTTTCTTTGGGGGTGCTGCCCCTCGACCCTGCTGTGGCGCTGCCCCAGACCCGCCAAGGGGCGCTACCCCCTCGACCCCCGCGAGCTGACCGGGCAGCTCGATCCCCGTCATAATCAGCGAAGTGGCAATCTTGAAAGCTTTATCATCACAAACTTCTCTGAAAGGCATAATTCAGGTTGGATTCGCATCTAAACACTCATAGCCTCACTGAAATAAAAGTGCGAAAATAAATACAACTGAAAAGAGTTTTGTCAAACGGGATTGCCAAGAATAAAACCTAACAATCTCCCCCTTTGGCAATGCCGTGACAAAATACACCTAACAAATAAAATCCTAAACACTCCAACCCATTACAGCCAACAAAAGCCAACTTCTTTCTCAAGGTCATAATCTGCAAAACAGTTATTAGTGCCACAATCTCCAAAATAACTATTAGTCCCACAAGAGTATATGAAAAAGCAAGAAACATATGACACGATTATCTTGAAACATGAGATGGAAAACATGAATAGATGAAAACTAAGACTCATGAAAAATAACTCTCAAACAACAAAAACAAGATCATAAACCACACAAGCAATGATATGACGACGTAAAACTCAAGGGTATGCAAAAAGGAAATAATTTGCAAACAGTGCAAAGAAACATGCAAAACAACTATCGCCAATGTCTCTTACCAAACAAATCAAAGTGTTCATGCTAACAAACTCTTGCAACGATAAACCAAACTCCCTTACCAACCCAAATCAAGATGAACCAAACTCCCCCTCACTAAAATCAACTACAAACACTGAAAACCAGTGAACAAGAATAAAACGACAAAAATACTATGGTGGAGCAAGTAAGAAATTTCATATTTGTACCTTGAAACACATAAGATTATCCAAGAAGCACCATTACAAGAAAACACAATGTGCACAGTCTGTAGAAGATTCCTCATGAAAGAAAGCGGTGCATTATGTGAAAAGCATAGATCTCATGGTAAAAGTGTGTGTGTGACTCTTGGAGTTCGACAAACACTAGATTCAATCCTAGTAGTGATCTGAAAGTTGATCTTCTGGCAAGAGGATCTAAGCACAACTACGGAAAGTCAAACCACTAGGAATCAAGGGTATTTGGTGAGTAAAGGCGGAGGCTCTCCCTCAATCAATGAATCTTTTCTCCTTTTTTTTTTTCTTTCTTTCTTTTGCACATTTTTTCTTTCTTTTGCATATTTTTTCTTCTTCTCTTTCTTTTTCTTTTTCTTTTTCTTTCTCTTTTTCTTTATCGTTTGCACACTCATTGGCGGCTGACACGCTTAAGAGTATGGAAACCGAACCAGAGAAGCATAAATATAATAAAGATGGCCTGGTTGGTGACTCTGAGGTAGCCTTTTCCTCATGGCTAGACTGCAAAGAATTAAGAAAAAAGCCGTGGAGATGCAAAAAGATGGAGGATGGTTAAGAGACTCAACATCACCCAATATATGCTAGTATAGGTCAATTCCTCTAGAAAAGCAAAAGATACAATGCCAGAAGTCCATAAAAATATAACCACTAAGGCGGAAAACTCCAAAATTTGCTAATCCAAGAGTGTGTACAGAATGAGACATACTAATCAAAAAACACACACTCCAAAACGAGTAATGACCACAGAAAGCACACACATATTAACATGTAATGGATATTCTCATCAATTCCAATATGCACCAAGGACCACTCAAAAATTTCAAGTTTGCAAAACAATATTAAGAAAATCTTTTTGGAATTTTTTTTTTCAAAAATAAAGCAAGACAAAAAAAAATGAACAAACACACATTTTTTTTTTTTTTTTGTCATTACAAGGGTGCCATGGTTACCATTAAACAAAAATATATACTTACCTCCATTTTCTGTAAACGTAAAACGAGATTAAGATGATAATAGAAATAAAATACAATTAAAGATTGATGTAAAATATAAAATATAATTAAAAGTTAATTTAAAATAAAAAATAAATAATAATTTAAAATTAGATTAAATAGAGGAATTATAATAAATAATTAAGAATTTATGATTAATTGAATTGATATTAAACATTAGAAATTATGTGCATGTGAGATGAGAGAAAAGGAAAATAAGCACACAAAAAAAAAAAGGATGGGGTTTAAGGGTATTTTAGACATTTCACAATTGTAATTAATAGAGTTAACAATTGTACTTTGGTCCAAAATCATATAAAAACTTTTTGACAATATTTGAATCATAGGAGAATAAAATGCTCGTGACTCAAACAACAAATGGGTAAAATAATTTATTTTCTTAAAATATTTAAAACAATTATTCAATTTTTATTTTTTATTTTATATATAAATATACATTTGTAGTAGAGGAGTCAAAACCCAAATTTTGATATTAAATTTTAACTTAAAGATTAAAAATGTAAACGATAAGATAAGGTAAAGAAATCAATGTAAACTATAAATATAAGTGCTATCTAAACCAAAAGAAGAAAAAAGGAAAATATAGCTATGGCAAAGAAAAAAAAAAGCTTTAAAAGAAAATTAACACTATAAAAATTCAAACATAAATGTGATTCAAGCATATAACTATCAAAATTCAATCATGTTGGTTTTTGTGTGAATATTTTTCGCAATGAGTATTAAAAAGTGAACGATTTGAATCACTGAGATTTGGCTCATAATGGGCCTACTAAACCCAAATACCCTCTTAGATTGGATCTGTAACATGAGAGACACCAAACACATTAAAAAAAATTCTAAACACAGCCTTGTAGTTATGTACAAATTAATTTTAGTTATTTTACCTTATAATACTTTTACCAATACTTATTTTGAGAAATATTATGCTACACAACACCCCTATCTCTTAAAATGAACAATAATTGTGAATTTAAATTTAAACCTTTCATTCTATAAAATAAAAAAGTGATTTGTTTATGTATTCATCGATAAAGCTGATTTTTTACACAGATAGTCTTCACTGTGGGCCTAGAATGGAGCCCAAAAAATGAAGTATGAGAAAGTGTGGAGGATAAGAGTATAGAGAGGAGTCATACCTATTATATTCACTACCTTTGAGGTTTGGAAAAAAATACAATGTCACACTTTTGACATAACATAATTAAATTAAATATAACTGGCCTTACATTTTTTACATAATCATATTAATCTTCCTTTTTGTATGATTAAATCAATCAAAAGTAATGTCAATGGTAGGTAGATAATGACATAAATAAAAATAAATAAAATAAACAAAGATAATACGATAAAATTATTTTTTTTATTCATACAATTAACGAATTATTGATAATCGATGATAACAAATTATTGGTGATGAGATGATAAAAAATGGCCTAAGCATTATTTAAGTTAAAACTAATGTATGATGAGACCATTGCATATGGCATGATGATTACGATGAGAGATGGTGATTATCATATAAGCAAAGGGGCAATGTGGTAATTTCGGCGAGGCCGAAATTTTCGTCCGCAGGTATTCCTTCGTGCTTTATATATAGTATGGAAATCAAAGTTAAACTAATGTAATGCACCGGTTTGCCCAAACAAAACCCCTACAAATATATTTCCTTCTAAAATAAACATTTCTTTTCTTTTTGGTAAATTACAGGAAACTTTCTTAAATTATAACCTATTTGCACATTTGTTTTTGGTAATTCTGTCAACACTTTATCACTAAGATAAAATGTAAATAAAATCACTAAACAAGAATATTGTTATCCTAAAACGATTAATGACAAGTGTCATTATTTTAAAAATTCAATAAATATATTATGTATTTCACACATAATTTGATTTTTTTTTAATAGAAATTTTAAACTTAATGATGTGACAGTTTATTAGAATATTAAAAGTAACTCTTTTTATCTATCATACTTTCTTTAATTATTTATTTTACACATCAATAGGTCTACAAAGTGAGTTCTAAATCATTTTCGTATTGTAAATAATCGCTTTTAGTTATAATTAAAATAAGCATAATTAATTTTTTTGATTATAACCAAAATAATAGTCACCATAGATTATAACTAATAGCATGATAAATTGTAATGAAACACATCTCTTGACACATAATCAAAGACATTATTCAATTGTAATTAAAATAATAACTAAAAAACTCATAATTAAATTATAACACAAAATATAATAAATCGTAACAACATTATAATAAAATGATAATTATTTTCTTATTTTTTTTGTTTTTAATGAATATTTTTAAAATTTTAAACATTTTTTAAATATTTTTTTTAGATGCACCTTACTTAGATATGTCTAAAAAGTAAATTGTTTGTGAAATAATATTTTAAAAAATTAATAAATACACAAAAATATGAAAATATACTATTTTTGTATTTTTTAAAATATTTTACTTTTTAAGTGTATTTATGTTAGGTGTGTCTCACAATTAAAAAAATTATTTAAAATATTAAAAAATTTAGTAAAAACATAAAAATATAAAAAAAAGAAAGTATAATTTTTTAAAAAGTGCTTTCAAAACACTAAAACCAAACATGTTGATTTATTTTTAAAATGTGCATTATAAAATTTTTCACGTATAAAGTTCCATGTTTTGGCTCCACAAAAGACCAAATTGCCAAGACCAAGACTTAAATTAAAGATAATTATTTAATAATTTTGAAGTATTAACACATGATATTTCATAATATTATTATTAGTGAAGAATGTAGATAAGTAGAATATTGTATTAAGTAATTAGAAAATATGAGAGGACATATTAAATAATGATTGATTAAGGAATACAAATACGTAATATTCCGAAAATATTAAATAATTTTTGTAAATTAAGGTGGTGCAGTGGACAACTGTAATCCACCATTTACCTTTTGTATGGGACCGGGGTTGCTGCTCATGATGCGATGATTTACCGTCGTTTTAAATTCTATTTTAATTTAATGGGCGAATTATATTAACAGTTTTTATAGTTTGGGGTCGTATTATTTTAGTTTTTGACTTTTCAATTGTAATATATTTGATCTTAAATTTTGAATCTTGTTTCAAATAAAAATAATTGAAGATACCTTTGCTTAATTTAAGAGTAAAATTGTCAATTTGATAAAATATAAACTAATTTGACAAAAACATACGTCAAAAAAATATTTTTAAATTTTTAAAAATTATTTCTACCAACCAAAGATAAAATTATGTAAAATTGATAAATCTTTTAGACATTTATTTTTTTTTTACAAAATTAATTTTTATTATGTGTTTGAATGGTGATCATATAATGGGTGATTGTTAAGATTTATTCATTTGATAATGACGAGCTTTAAAATTTGATTTTAAAACTTTGCATTGAGAAATGAATGTTGGAAAATAAGTTTTCATAAAATGATTTTAGGGTAAATACAGTGGTAGGTCTTGAAAGGTGGTGTAGATGATAAGTGTCGAGCTTTTCAGTTAATATTGGTAAAAATGACAGATTACAGGTGTCGAGCATTCCGATTAATACTGGTAAAAATGACAAATTGATAATACTTGTATAGTCTACTTGCAAACACCAGCCTACGGATTACCTAAGTCATATTTGTCATCTTGGAATTTTATTGAAATTGTTGAATTAATGTGTTTTCAAAATGGCATTGTGCATAAGATTTTCAAAAGATGAGAAAAATATTTTGAATATGACATGGCATATGCATTCATCTTATAAGACTGTATAAAATGGATTTGATTAATTGTTTAATTATTTGATTCAATTGATAATGAGATAATTGAATGAATTAAAAAGGATGTCATGTTGCTATTGAAACATATTTATTTATTTAAGTTAACTTGTTGTGATTAATTAAATAAATTGAATTTAAGAGATTATGTAATAAAATTATATGGTTTTAACATGATATGATTTCACGTATATGTATGAGTATTTTGGTACCCGCATATCTTTTAATGTTTTAATATGAGATTTTTTGGTGAGCTAGTGGTTGCTCACCCCCTGCCTGTATATATATACAAGGAATGCTTTTCGGATTTAAAGATCAAACAATGGGCTTTACCATTTCATAAGTGTAATGTAGTGATGAATTGTATTATTTCATTTGTTTGTTTGGCTGAGTGCTATCTTTTTGTAGAGAGTATTGTCCTCTCTTTTATTGTAAGCCTCGGGACATTCCTTTTATTTGTATGTAAATGTCATTGTTGTATAACGAGAGAGAATATGTATATTTAATTATTTATCATTTTATCCAAAGATGAAATGTTATTTGTAAATGGATTTGATTAATGAATATTGGTAATGTTATCCGAGTAATAAAATACGGGCCGTGACAAAATTAGATTCACTTTTTAAACTTATTGATATGGCAGTCTATGAGAATATCTAAAACAACTCTCTCTCTCTCTCTCTCTCTCTCTCTCTCTCACACACACACACACACACACACACACACACACACACACACACACACACACACACACACACACACACACACACACATATTTTCTTTAATCTTCTATTTTACATATCACTAAGTGTTAAAATAGATCTAGAAAGTGAGTTCTATATATATCATTTTTGTATAGTAAATAATCACTTTTAGTCATAATTGAAATAAACACAATGCGTCATAACCAAATATTACTTAAAACATAATTAAATTTATTGCTTATAATTAAAATAATAATCACAATAAATTATAATTAATACCATAATAAATCGTAATCAAACAACTCTCTTGACACATAATCAAAGACACTCTTCAATTGTAACCAAAATAATAATTAAAAAAACTCATAATTAAATTATAACACACAATATAATAAATTATAACAAAATCACAATTATTTATAATTAAAAATCACAAAAATCATAACTGAAAATATGAAATATCAATATTTTTAAAATGCCCATTAGAAAATTTTCCATATTCCTAACCTCTCTCGCATGGTCCACACATAAAATTCCAAGTTTTTGGCTCGACAAAAAGACCAAGTTGCAAGGACTTGAAAATTCCAAGACTTGGTGCATTGAACCGCCGTAATTCACTTGGTGATTGTTGGGTAGTCTAGGAGTATGGTCACGTGGTATTTTATAATGGTATGATTGGTGTAGAAAATGAGATATTAATTATTTGTATCAGATGATTGAAGAATATAAAAAGGCATAATAAATAATGATTGATAAAAAAGTATGATTACATGGTACTCCGAAACTATTCTATAATTTTCCTAATCCACCATATAAGTACCTGGGGCTAGAAAGGTAGATCTAGAATATGCTCCCTAGGGCTGCTGAGAGTTAGAACCTCTCTGCCTCTTAGCGTCCCCCTGACCTTCCTGACTCCTCTTGGAACCCCTCATCCTCTCCTCCTCCGCTTGCATAATGGTCTCAAGATGGGCTGCAGCCTGCACGAGGCGCCCATACTCCCTAGTCATGGACCCGGCCACTCGAAACATGAGTTCGGTCCTCAACTTCTTCTCAAACTCCAGGCATCTATGCTCCTCGGTCGCCACCAACTCTGGTGCAAACCTCAATAAGCTAGTAAAAGTGGCCTCAAACTCGACCACAGGTGTATTCAGCTGCTTAAACTGACAGAATTGATCCCTCAATTTTTCCCTAACAGTGGGAGGCAAGAACTTCTCTTGAAAGGCATCAACGAAAGCCTCCCAAGTTCCTCCAATACGCCCTCATACAAACTTTCACCACTGACCCGCGTTTCCCTTCAACTAAAAGGACGCCAAGGTCACTCGTGAACCTCCGTCTTCGATGCCAAGTATCTCAAACGTCTTCGTCATCTGCTCTAACCACTCGTCAGCCTTCAGTGGCTCCTTTGGATCACCCAAAAACTCATCTGGATTCGACCGGAAAAACTCTCTCTTCAGAAAAGACGGCCCTGCCTCAGCTACATGAGCCTGGACTTGATTCTCAGCCTGAGAATGTCCATGGATTCCCTCAATGCTTCTGTCATCTCACGGGCTAAGGCGCCCATGGCCTGCTGACCTACTGGCTCGGCCACATTGGCCTGACCAACACCCTCCTCCTGCGCTGGGATATCATCTGGTATAGGCATCTTCTACTTCCTAGGCCTACCACGCCTTCCACCACGTCCTCGTCTTGACATCCTAATAAAGGTAACAAAAGGATTACCAGATTCAAAAATGTGCTGAAGCTATTTCACTCGCGTCCTAATACGATGGACAACTGTAATTCATTCCACATAAGCACATAATCACATAAGCACTTACGAATTTCATTTTCGGATAATGACCATCCCGTGGCGCTGCTAGAGTTCCAATCAGAAACGGCAGTGACTAAGTGCCTTTCCAACAGGACTCCCAGGAACCCAAGGATCCAATCAATATCCTAGAAACTAAATCTCATTGTCACATAAATATGTTATCACATAAGCACATAACATCATGCATAAGTCTCTAACAAGTGAGACAAACCCATTGTGGTACTAATCACTTCCCACGTACCCAAAGTATTCAAACCCGGTACGCTCTGATACCAAGTTGTAACACCCTCAAATTTAAGTACATAAACCAATCATTCATGATATCCATAGACATAGTAGAAATAAACATATATTTATTTATCAGAGTATTCTTTACCAAAAGTATTACATGTTGACAACAAAAGTAAATGCCCTACGGGCTTACAAACTTTCTAAGTCAACACTTGGTTTCAACAAAAGAGAGTTCTAACTCTTAACAGATTAAGCCCTTGGCTTGAATTACATGTAATACAAAAGATAACTACAAAAATAAGCCTTCAGCTTCTAAACCTCTCAAGTTACATCCTTGAAGGCGACATATCACCTGTACCTGAAAAATGATGTCCCATATAGGGTGAGCCAAAACCCAGTAAAGATACGCTAAACATAATATGAGCATTAACTAAAACATTAGCATTGGATAAATGTTTAACTCATATAAATCAACGTACATCTCTTTCATAACCAATCCATAGTCACAACTATGTTCCAATCCCTTTCCGTTTCATTATTCAATCCAATTCATAGATATGGTTCATTGCTTATCCGAATAGTTCAAAATGAGATTACAACTCATACTATTACCACTTCAATCATAATCAATTTATAATGAGACTACAACTCATATTATTACCACTTCAATACTTCAATTCATCTACGTTATGCAAACGTAATTAGGATTTCGAGACTTTCACCCTGGACACTCCGGCCAACTTAATTATCAATGGAGTCTATCCCCTATCTCCTCCCACACAGGTTTGGAAGTACATCTCATATCTTCTCCCAAACGATGGAGTACATCCCCTATCTCCTCCCAAACAAAATACATATGCAATGTATTTAAACGTTTGTCATATACAATAATCAATTTAAAGCACATATACAATGTGTTAATCCAACCGTCATATTCAATGACATAACCCAATCGATTAGTTTCAATTTACCTAATCATCATGCAATTCTACAACAATCATGACTATCCTCCACCGATAGCCCAAAACAATTATTTCTAAACAGATAATTAAATTTATCAAATAGATAAATTAATATATTTTCATAGGTGAGTGATTAATCAATCCAACTGCACCATCAAATCTCATAATTTTCCAATTTCATGATTTTCAACTCAATTTCATATTTCCATATTTCTCCAAATTAATTATACAAATTAATCAATCATATTAAATTAGGACATTTTTTCCCTTTTCTCAACTTTGGCCCTAAGGCTCAATTTCATCAATCCTACAACAATAACCCCATTTTCCAAGGTCTTATACACACATGGAACTCCACATTAACAAACCCCTCTTTTATAATTTCAATTTCAAAACCCTAACTCCCCAAAATTTCCATAACTCACCATTTATACAAAATGACTGGAGTTTATGTTAAAACTCATAAGAAGGAGTAGTTTATCCCTACCTCAAGAAGAAAAGACGAGTCAAGTAAGAAATGAACTCTAAAGATGGCGAAATCAACTTCCACTCGGATGAAAATGGAGATCTTGAAGAGCTCAAGCTTTTTAATGAAGGAAGGAGGGTGAAAAGATCACTAGATCTAGGCTAAAATGTAGAGAGAGAGAGTATTTTAGAGTGAGAAGCTCTCAACTTAGGGTTTTGGAAAGTTTTAGAGAGAGAAAGGACCGAAAAAGTGATTTAAAATATCACTTATGCGATCTGATAGATGCGCAGTCTGCTCGAGCGGATAGTTTGACGCTCGAGCGTCAGACACAAAAGTTTTGACCCGCTCGAACTCAATAAAGGCCGCTCGAGCGCCAACACACGACAGCGAGGCACAACCCGCTCGAGTGCAAAGAGACTCGCTCGAGGGTAGAATACACACTTCTAGTATTTCAGATTTCAAACAGCCGCTCGAGCGCCAAAGAGACCGCTCGAGCTCAGAGCCGCTTGAGCGTAATAAACCCCGCTCGAGCGTGAAAAACACTTCTGCAATATTTTCGCAGGCGTACAAAGTACTGAAGGATTGCAAACCCCGCTCGAGCGCAAGAAGACCCGCTCGAGCGGAAGACCAAAATTCTGGACAACAACCACTTGTTCCAACTTACAACTAACCTAAACCAAACTCATCCAACACGTCCCAAAACTCAAATGCAAAGGATTTAAAGGACGGGAACAAGATATAAACAACAACCAACACTATGGAACCTAAGTCCGGAACACAATATACAATGGAGAAAAACCGGGGTCGCTATAACTATTATTATTATTATTATTATTATTATTATTATTATTATTATTATCATCATCATCATCTATCTATCCATCTATCTACATATTATATAAGTAAAATGGAGTTTCTAATAAGGAGACCTATGAGAGCTTCAAAGTTTTATCCTAAAATTGTTGAATTTTTAGTTTACTAAATAGATTACAAAAAAGCCTATTGGCCAATCTATTTTATTAATTATTTAAAGGGTAATTATCTCTTGATTTATGGATTTCAAAATGCATGATTTACGGCTTTTAAATTAGAAATATTCACATTATATCTTCTCTCCAATCTATTCTCTCTAACCTAATATATTATTTATGTATATATTGATTTATGTCAATTTTAATAATTTATTTGATATTCCTATTAGGAATACACACTACATAGTATAATTTACATATTATATATCAATATTAATAATTAGACCAGGCAAATCTCAATAATTATGTCAAAACTAAACTCAATCAATAAATTGTCCTAAAAATTTAGTACATAATTTATATCTATATCTATATATTTTAATAGCATAAGGCTCTATAAACTTTAAAGTATTAATCTAAATTTTCTATTTTTTTTTTTAATTTTGAAAGTCAAGAAATATACCTAACATAAAAATATTAGCACATCTAACCATATCTATAATTTTGGAATTTAAAAATCTTTATATAAAAAGTAAAAAATAAAAAATAAAATGAGCCATATATAACTCATATTTAATTTAAAATTTAAAAATTTTAAAAGAATTGTTTAAATGTAACTTTAGTCTTATATAATTTCAAAATATAAATTAATTTTTATTTTATTTTTTAGAACTAAAAATTACAAGTATCATGTGAAAAAATTTCAAAAATTTAGGCAATTAAATATTTACAACCAGTTTTTTAATTAAAAAAGAAATTTCACATATACATGTCAGAGAAAATTTAATGTGTTGTGCATATTTTTATGCAACGTCTAAATTTACATTCATTGTGCTTAAAATTAGATTTGATTTTAACATATCTTTTAACTATATTTACCACTTTCATACTAAACAAATTCATAATATATATATTTTTTATATCTTTCCATCACTTTTTAACACTTTCATCCTAAACAAACTCTGCCTAAGAATTGAACTTGAGCCAAGGATTATTGGCATAAAAGTTTACTCAAATTCAATTTTTAGGTTACTTTTAGTGTTTAATCCAATGTTTGCACTTTCTCTCTAACTTATATCCATCACAACTTCAGAATTTATGATATAATTTAAATATAAATTTTAAATTTATTATTACCAAATATTTCAACTAATTAGCCATTCAATTTTTTATATCAGGCGTGAGGCTTGGATTAGAACATGACCCATAGTTTAGGCCGACTCGATTTTATTAAATAGTTATTTTGTATATAAATATATCAAACTATTCCTGTAATAGTTTTAACCATAATATATAAATTTATAAATTGTAATCAATATGTATAAACATGTACATATTCTTATTTTATTATAAAAAATAAGAGCTATGTTTTTTGCTAATTTAATAAATGGGTCAATTGGTCCATGGGTTGAGTATAGACTAATGACAATTTTTTAATGATTAGGTTAGGATCAAGTGGATGTAAAGATCTATACCACTTTTAATGTCAAGCCCAATTTTAATTTCAGAAGCCAATTCTTATATATTTTTATACTTTAGTAAACAAATTTTATGTTTTACTAAATAAACAAGGGTAATTAATACACTGACGAATATGATTTATCATATCAACTCTAACATAGGATAAACTAAAATTACAAAACTCATAAAATAAAATATATTTATATTTAATCGTAAATATAGTTTTTTAATTTAACTTATTTTTGTTTAATACCCATTAAACTATGTCATGGAATTAAAACATTATGAGATTGTGATTTCAACTAAAGTTAACATGCCATGTTTTGCAAAAAATAAAAATGTCATAATAGAGTTAGAAAGTGTGTGAACATCCAGAAGGGGTAATTTTTCAACAAAGTTGAGTTGAGTCCGTGAAGCATAAAACAAAATGGCATTCTCAATTAGGGTCCATTGACCCATCAAAACTTGTCCATTTGATAGCAACATTACACATTTAGGGCTATGATCCCATTCAATTTGTTATTTGGCCAAGTGCCACAAGTCATTCATGAGCAAACAATTTTATAGTTGGTGCCCTATGGTTTTAGGAAAGAAAAGAGACCACTTGTTGAGTTGAACCCGTCAAGCATAGAACAAAATGGCATTCTCAAGTAAGGTCCACTGACCCATCAAAACGTGTCCATTTGATAGCAGCATTACACATTTACAGCTATAATCCCCTTGAATTTGTTATTTGGCCAAGTGCTACAAGTCATTCACGAGCAAACGATTTTATAGTTGGTGCCCTATGGTTTTCGAAAAGAAAAGAGACCACTTGTATATATATACTAGTGGGTAGCACACGCAATATGTGTACAATTCAAATAAGTAAGCATAAAAATAAATAATAAAGAAATTAATATCATAATATGTATGTTGTCTAAATGGTAAGAGTGTTCTTAATGAAACCTAAGATCTTGAGTTCAAATCTTATTTACGTCTTTGAATAATATTTTTTTATTTTAGGATAGGAAAATTTGCCACATGGCAAATGGAGAAGCCACCACACTATTAGACACCAAGTCATGTGCTCACATATACAATAAGTGTAATTTATTTTAATATGTTAAGTAGTTGAAGGGTAGCACTACAACAAATTACACTTTTGGCGACTAAATTTATAGTTGCCAAAAGTCATTTTTTAGTCACCAAAGATTTTTGCAGACTAAAATTTTTGGTCGCCCGTTTGGTCGTTGACTAATTGTTGGCAAAAGAATTGGCGATTAATTTGTTTTTAGTCGCCGAAAGTCACCAATTGGCGACTCAAAATCTAGTCGCCCAAAAGAAAATATTTTTCATCTTCAGTTTTTTAGTCGCTAAAAACGTGACACTCCTTTTTGGCTACCAATTTTTTAGTCGCTAAAATCATGGTGCTCCTTTTTAGCGACTAATTGTTTAGTAGCCAAAAACTTTCATTTTTTTTTTTTTTGGCTACTAACTGTTTAGTCGCCAACAAGTTCCCTTTTTATTTTTTGGCTACTAAATATTTAGTCGGCAAAAACTCTATTCATTAATTTTTTTAAAATGCACAAATTGAATATTTTTCATTAATTTCTAAATTATATGCATTCCATTATTAATGCAACTTGTAACCTGTATATATACAGAATAATACATCTATCAATTATAATCTAAATCCATTATCAATAATACTCATTTCATTATCAACTATCCAAAAACTTTAACTTATAACATCATATTTCAAATATCATATAAATCCATACAAAATATAATCCATCTAAATTAAATATTACATACAAAACACTTGGATTTCCAAAATAGAGGATTTTGCAAAAATAAATGTCGTCCATATACAGAAAAAATGTTATTCGTACACAAAAATAAATATCTACTATAGCCCATACAAAAGCAATCTGTAAAAATAAATAAATAAATAAATAAAATAAAAACAAAAATAAAAGTTAACCATTAGTACTTATTCAATAAAATTGACATTTTAAATTATAACAATTATAAAAGCAATAATTCTGATATATTATACTCCACAAATTATAACAATTATAAAATTAATAATTCTAACTTTCTACCTATTAATACAATTTTTCTACACACGTTCAGATGCAAAAACTCCACTTTCTTACATGCCTACCGATTCCTAAAATCTTGAACAGAAATGATTAAGTAGATGTAGGTGATGCTCCATAAGTTTAGAGACACAAATTACTCATAGTCACATAGAAATTGTATCATTCATTATTACATGAAACTGGCAAGTCAAAAAGGGTGATTGAAATTTTAGTGTTATTGTGACAAGGGGAAAAATGGACTATCCAAAACCATAAGACTTTCACAATAAATCATAAGACTTTCAACGTAAGTACAAAGAACTCATTTTCCTTGATGATTCATCTAAGATGGTTATGATCATTAGCGTCAAAGTCATTCTCACCTAGTTAGACTTGAATAGAATCCGGTGAGCAGACAATTTGGGGAGAGAAAAGAAAATGAGCCAAGAATTGTACGGTGGGAGGCAACAGAAATGAAAGCTATGCAAAGTTGGATTAGCATTTGGAAAAAAAGATGTTGATCAATCATGGAAAGTCATTCATTTTCAACAACATGCTTCGTACGCCGTTAAAAACTATTTAACGGCAGATTTTGTGCGTCAATGTTACTTTTTCTACGACATGTTATAGTATGCCGTCAAAAACTATTTAACAGTAAATTTTGTACATCATTGTTACTTTTTCTACGATTACTTTTGCACACCGTTAATTGGTGAGACAAATAACGACACTGATTGTGCGCCGTAAAATATGTAATACAATGACTTATTATGCTTGCCGTAGAATATGACTTTTTTTCTTTTTTTCTTTTTTTTTTTTTAATGCAGTAGGTTCTATTTGACCAATTTTGTACAATCTAATAAATATTACAAACAAGTATCACAAAACATCAATCAACCACCTAAATATTATTTAAAATATCAAAAAGAAACTATATCCATAAATTATAAACATTCAACAATATTCTATACATTCCAAACATTCGAAAACTATATCTTTAAATTCTAAACTGTACAAAAAGTTTAAACTATCCAAAACTATGCATATCTAACTTTCTAAACATATCGACAACTATTAAGAGATTATCTAAAACTACCAATAACAGTTCCTATAGCAGTTGCAGCTGCAGCTGTAGCAAATCCACTTGCTCTTATCACAGGGACGAGGGTGCCCAATGTATGTGTTAAGGCACCTGAACCAGTGGCAATAGTTGGAGCAACTAACCCTGTTGCATTTCTCGTTTATATGGAAAAGGAAACTTCACATAAGTACAAAAACCAACGACTCAAGAACAATTATTTCTTGAGGTATTAAAAAATGATCAAGAAATTTTAAAACATCAACAAAACATTTCTAAAATTAATAAGATAATTCAATGGCCCCATAAAAGTAATGTCATAATGAAAAATTAGCAAAAATCCAAGATCTCAATAGTTTGCTACTAAATCCAGGCCATAAGAAGATCAAGAGAAAAATCAAATTTAAAAAGAGGAAGAGGTGGAATTAATCTACTTCAATGCAACACCTACTTGGAACTTGCATAATTATGTTAAAGGATCTCTATGTATGAGGTTTAGGTTTGTATAGGTTTTATCCATTACCATTGTAAGTTGCAAAATAAAGAGTCCAAGTCAAATTAGAGTCTATATTATTTACAAGTTTAAAAAGAAACTTTCAATCCAATTTGTACATGAAATGTTGTCATGTGAAAGTGTAAAATAAAGACAAAAAATCTGAAATCTGGAACATTTTAAAGATAAAACAGTCTCTTTTCATCCCCCTATTTGCCATCTTTCTAGGGACCTAACAAGCCAAGTTGAACATCACTAAGCTTGATTCAAAGTGAAAGATTCTGACAAATACAACAAAGCCATTGCAGTTTCATGGGCAATAGAGTAAGCAAGTGCAGTATGCCTGCAACTTCCAATCACTAATTCTACTAGTATGCTATGAAATGGCAATATATGTATGTTCGATTAGGCTGGTTAAAAACCTGAAGCTTGGTGAAAAGTATACAAATCAAGTTTCAAAATGCCTAAGCTCAATTTAAATCCCATAAACTCAAACCTAACCAATTTAATATTCAGTTCTGCATATCTTCTATGCACCAATAGACATTGTTTTTATGAGTCGAAGTACCTTAAAAATTAGCAGCATTCTACCATATCAATTGGGGGAGGGGGGGAACATATTTTTTAAATTGTCTAAATCCACCCACTCCGTACTTTTTTCAAATTCCAAACTTAATTCCAGAACCTATATACAATACGCCTTTCAGAACCAATTAATGGCGACAAACTAAATGACCTCCATGCTAAGTAATCCCAACTGTGATGTATAGTTTTTGCTTGGTATTGTTCAGGGTTCATCCCCTTATGGTGTTTTTTGGTCTATAAAATATTGCACTCATCAAAAAACAGAACAAACACATTAAAGTTAACACACTAACTTGTCAAAAAAGGAATAAGCTAGTGCTTCAGACAAAACATTGCCCACTGTAGTCTTTCCGGAGCCCATCATTCCTGGATTCCACGTTCCATAGAGTTCAATCACAAAAATAACTTGAAGTACAATTATGGAAGACAATTCTCAAAAGAAAACTCACCAACAAGAAATATACAGTGACCATTTAAATATGAAGCAACCTCCTCACCCTTTCTCTGCATTCACAGCAACATCCAGTTACATGGCTGTGAAAAGTTGCATCATATCAACCAAATCCTATGTTTCGAGAAACCCACTCTAGCAGTCCAAATGCTATTTTTTTATCATGATTTAATTTCTACCACATGTGCCAAATTATATGTATTCTAGTATTGTTAAACTAAACTTATAATTCAGTAATTGATATATCTAAAACTTCAATTCATTTAGCTTTATTCATACTTGCATTAAATAAAATTTAATAATATGGCCGATGGAATTCTTTCAAATTCTAAATATTTAATATAACGGTTATCTTAAAAAAATAATTAAATTAAGTTATTGAATTTATATTAAAAATACAATGATGTGGATAGCATCATGCTAAATTTGGCACAATGATAGCACACTGCTAGAGTTGATTTTTTTTCCCCCCTTTTTGTTTCCATCTTGCTAAATTTTAGCAACAGCACAATGTATAGCAACTGTAGAGTTGCCCTCAAAGTGAGATATGAACTCTACTGGTAGAGTTGCCCAGACACCAAACTTTAGCTACATAGAATAGTCAAAATTGCTCCACAAATTAACTCAAATCTTATCTATTTTCAAATAGTTTTCTACATGTTTTTTTAAATGCACTCAATTCTCACACATTTTTCCCTAACTTAAATTTTTTTTTTCATGCTGACAACCCCCACAATTTTCCTACATCAAAGCTTACTTCAAATATTTGTCACTTGCTTGCTCCTCCTAATAAGAATAGTTATAAAGTTCTATTTTTTTTGGATTTCCAAATTCCACCAATTAAGGCAAGAATAACAGACCTGAACCAGCTGAGTCATTTTAGCCTTCAAGAAAGTATTTGTAGGGAATCTCGAGGCCAAGGATAGTGCTATCTGTGGATCAACAGAAAATGCAATTCTGGCATATTCAATCCATTTCTCTGATGTATTTTCCCTTATACAGATGTGAATGCAATAACATATAATGAATGTCAAAATCATATCATTATCCTTAACCAGAAGATTGACACAATAAGTAAACAACTGTTAATTTGATGATGATTACTTTGAGTTAACAGGTTGTGCCCAAACTTCAAGCCTATCGGCTTCATGTTGGCATAACATCAAAAGTAGCTGCTTCTGCTTTTCTCTTCCAGCAGTATAGTTCTCAATATGGCCCCAAATAGGGTGATATTGATCCTTATGCATATAATCAAAGAAATTCATGGATGAACTGCAAAAATTAGCACAGACAAATACTATGCCAACAGAAAATAAATAAATTTAAAAAGAACAAAAAAAAAAAATTGTAGCAAAGAAGCAATAAGACTACTTTTGGGCTGACACATCTCAAAACCTTTAGTAGCTGCAGGTTCCATATGCTGCAACTATAATTATCTTACCAAATCACTCAAAGAGCTCCCATTTTCAAGTCCATGTCCTTTTGGATCAAGTTGGGGAGCATCCACTTGCTCATTCAGAACTTTCTCTACAAAATGGTGCTCCATCCATGCCTAATTTTGTTTCACCGATTGTAAATTCTACTCATATACCGAGTGGCTCTCCTTTGGCTCCGATGTCGAGTTTGCAAGCCCAACCCGATATAGCCGTGGCGTACAATGGACTTTATGGGACCCAATGCAACGTCCCATCACCGAATGGCATGTCCATAGGTGCCGATGGCCAATATTGTCATGTGTCTTCACTGATGATGAATTCTCAACACCCAAATGGCCAGGTTGCTCCAAGCTCAATCTTCGGGTCTACAAGTCTGGTTCCGGGAATACAACCATCAAGTTCTCTCCCTCAACAATTTCTCACTATCACCGATGTGCAAGCCATGTTCGATCTCAAACGAGGCAAGAAGACTTTACCCTCTTTGCCTAATCCGGATGTCAAGCCACCATACCCTATCGACATGTTGAGTTATCCATACCTGGAGGGGTACACGGTGCCCAAGTTCATCAAATTCAATGGCAAGCAAGGAAATGCTCGAGAACATGTTGTTCGGTTCATCGAGACTTTAGGGATTCATGGTTCAAATCATGTCCTCCGACTGAGAGAATTCTCCAAGTCCCTCACCGACCGAGCATATAGTTGGTACGTTAACTTGGCCCCAAACTCTGTTCGAAGTTGGGAGGAGATGGTCAACAAATTCCACACCAAATTCTTTCAAGTGGCCGAGAAAGTGACCGCACTTACCTTGTGTAAGGAAAAGCAGCAGGAGGGTGAAGACATTCTCGAATATGTAAAGAGGTTCCAAGACAAAGCCATGGACTGTCATGAGGCTGTGGAGGAAAGCTACTTGGTCCAAATCTGTGTTGAAGGGGCATTGAACGGGTACAAGATGCTTCTTGTTAATCACAAGCTACCCACCTTCTTAACACTAATTGAAGCATCTCGAAACATCAACGTACCTCAATCTCAGGAGATCGGGTTCGAGACTAGTTATTAAAACCCGCTTCAAGGCATCCCAAGGACCTTCTGTCACTACGGCTTCCGCGTCTTCTACACGAAAGTCGCAGGGGGAGGAATTCAGAGGTCAGAAGAGAAAAAACTGTGAAGATGACACTCCTTTTCCATGTAGTGTTGAGGAGGTGAAGGCCTTAGTTAAAGAATGGGTGGCAGACGGAGAACTGAAGTTGCCTCGTATCGACGAGCTTTTGCCAAAGAAGGATCGGGAGGGCCCTAATTATTGTATTTTCCACCGATCTCTAGCTAGGACATCCTACAGAAAAGTGTCGGACGCTTAAGAAGATCTTTAGAAAGAAAGTCGAAGCAGATGAGCTAGAGTTCAAAGAACAGGGGCCCTAGGATATCTTAGAAGACATGGCTATGATGGTGCATAATGGCCACAACCCAAGTAGCTGGTGAAAGCTTTCCAAATGATCTTGCAACTCTAGGGACAAATTTCAACATTCCGTAGAAGAAGTCTATCTATGACATTTATAATTTACATTTATTGCATTGTCTAAGAATTTTCAATCTTTCTTTCTTATGTTATGAAGAAAGTTGTTTCCTCTATATTATGTATCCCCATTAGAAGTTATTTTCTCTACATTGTACATCTTCATTGTGTTATGTTGCTTGAAACAATTTTCAATTTGTATTGCCCCTCGAAGAAAAAAGAGGAATAGTAGACTCGGTTACCAACCTGAAGGGACTTTTCTTAACGCAGCAGAAGTGTGAGATGGTGGTGGTGGGGAGCAGCTTAGGTTAGCATGCAGCAGAGGAATAGGACTAAATTACAAATTTACAAGTACTTCTTACCGTCCCTGCAGTTGACCTTGAAGAAAGAAATGTGTTGTGTTTCATTCAAGACAATCCAAAATCACAAACCTAATAACAGTAAAATTCAAGTCAAGATGGATTAGCTTTGGAACATGGGTAATATTTCACCAAACAATCTTAATAATGAGATAAAGAAGCCACAGAGAAATTTCTCTGGAGAGTGGGAAGTATATAGAAGGCAGAGAAATTTGAAATTTCTCTGGAGAGTCCATGAAAGGCTAAGGAGGCCAAATTTCTCTGGACTAATTTTCTCTGGACCAATTTTCTCTGGATCAACTTGAGGGACCTTAGACATTATGAAAATATTAGATGTCCTTTATGCTATAAAATCTTAATACGAGGGACCTTAAAAAAAAAAAAACCCCTTTAAAAGATGTGTACAAATAATATTTTCATATAATATTATGGGTGTTAGTAGATGTCCATTACGGTCATTTTAATTAAGGGTATAATTGACAATATTTCATTAAGTGTGTGCATTGAGATAATTAGGTATGTGGAAATAGAATTTCCCTCCAAAACTAACTTTGAAAAAGACACAAATGACCCTGTATGTTAAGATGTTAATTAAAATAAAATAAAAATGTAATTAAGAACTAATCTAACATATAAAATATAATTAAGAATTGATATAACAAATAAAATATAATTAGTGGAGTAATTGATTTAAAAATAATTAGATTAAAATATAAAATAAATAATAATTAAAGATTAATCTAAAATATAATTAGATTAAAATAAGATTAAAATATTAAGAATTACAACAAATAATTAAATATTTATGATTAATTTGATCTAAAATATAATTACATTAAAAGGTTAATAAACAATAACTAAAATCGACCATCCATTCTTAATACACACACACACACACACACATATATATATATATATATATATGTGAATCTACTATTTTGTTCATACATATTACATGTGCATATATAATTATATATGTATGTAAATAATTTATAATTTAATATTTGATTAAATTAGTAAGTAGGTTAAAATTTTAAAGATTAAGAAAAAAATCAAAGTTGCGTAACTGAAAGTATTTGATTTAGATTTTTTTATTTTTAGTTTGATCTTTTATAAATAGAATTAGATGTAGAGAAAGAATAGGAAGAGTATAATCGTCTTTATATCATTACAGTTAACGAAGGTAGTATTGCAATTTAGTTCAAAATTACATGAGAATTATGTAACTATTCTTTATAATAAAAAGAAATAATAAAAAAAGGATAAAATACAACACGATCAAATCATAGAGAGATAAAATAAATTTCACATTTTTATAAATATGAGAATTCTTTCTTTTCAAACATCATCACATGATACATGTTTTATAATTGCTTTTAAAATACGACTTTTAAACACCATTTTGGTATAATAAAACTTTGTCCTATGATATATATGGAACAAAATTTTAGAAAATATTTTTTTCTTTTTTTTGTGCAAAGTGACCCTGACCTCTTATAATGATTATTTTGTACTTTATTTTAGGGAATATATTTTGTGCGGAGTGATTCTGGCCACTAAAGAAAAGATATTAGAAAGACAATAATAACTGTAATTCTCAATGATTTAAAAGAGTCTTGATGCATTCGAGTGACTTCAACTAGATTGACTTCAGAAAAGGCTCAAGCGCCACCCCATCGTAATCCTAAGTTCGAAACTAAAAGGTAAAGAGACTAACTCTCATAAGTGTTAATTTAACAATTAACAACTGACTTTCACCGATAAAAAAAAATTCGAAACCAAATCCACCGACCCTTGTTGCCTTGAGTATATATGTTTAGAATTGATAATTGAGATCATGATTATTGTTCACATATATAGAATGATGGTTACGTTTTTTTTTTTTTTTTTTTGGAACTGCATGATGGTTATGTTGTTACTACCATTTGGTACCGAAAATTAAGAATTTTGGAAATGAGATTTTCTTTGTGCTCTTATTTTCAAATGCAAAATGAAATTCTTAAATAATTATTTTTCAAATTGTCATTACTTGTTTAAATGTATTATTATATTACACATTATCTCATTTCATTCATTAATATTTTTCAGGTGAGCTGTTTGAGAAAAACTGATTGTGTCTCGACCTCCTTAAGATGTCCATACATTTATTCAATTTGTATAATTATTTATTAATAATGAGATTCCATCATTAAAATATTGAGCCTCGTATACATGTTACAATTAGTTACCATTTGGTGTAAAATGTCTTTTTATGACCCGTGATTAAGACTAAAAACAAATTTTGTGTTTCTTTTTATTATGGCTATTTTGACGTTGTGAATGAGTTGTAAAGGTTTAGTGCACTGTGGGCCAAGACCAAGACCAAGACACATAGTTCACGGCCAGTCATGCTCTCAGATTTGCGCTATGCACTCTCACTTCCATCTAAATTTTGTGCTTTTACACAAAGTAAGCTTACATTCCATCAAAAATTCCCAAAAATCATAGATAATGCACAAGATATACATTAATATCTTTTACACAAAATATGCAAAACTCACGAAGACCCAAATTCACATGAGAAATCTATACTTGAAAAACGCACCAGATTCACCAAAAATGTGGCACATAGCCTATTTATATTGATAATAACTGTAATATGTACAAAATTCAGAAACAGCTATACAATGATCTTATTCTCCCCGCTCTGCTATTTGTCCGTAATCTCATCTCTCTCTCTCTCTCTCTCTCTCTCTCTCACACACACACACATTGTATTTCACTCAGCGCGGAAAAATCAACCAAGTCGACTAGAGCTCTGTCATGCAATTAGTCTCTAGAAGATTGCATTAGCTCAAACCACTGCAGTAGGTAAATGAAAGACCAAAAACATTGCATCAGTATTATACAAAAGGAACATCAAAATCTACAATAAGGCAACACAATAACCTGCAATATATTTGAGCACTGCAGAAACTTACTTGTCTCAATAAATCAGCAAGGGTTCTAGGAAGTGCTTCGATGTCCCTCAGGACAATGTAGAATGGGAACGGGAATGAGTCTAGATACTTCAAAGATTTTATATTACCACCCTCAAATGATGCTTCCTGGAGGCCCAAAAAAGCATAATTAAATTTTATGGCACAAGATTTGCTCAAAAAGTAGACGAACACAAACAATACAATAGGATAAATAAGGATATATACCACGAGGTCCATTATGGACTCCTGAGGGCTATCCAGAAGCAGAAATGCTACCATACGCTTTCTAGTCAAGACATCCCTAACACAGCGCTTCAAATTTTCCTGTAATTTGATTTGAAGAAATATAAGAACCAGTGAAAAAGTACAAACAAGTTCAAACCATAGCAGGAGGTAGTGACCTTTAATTACTGTCGACCTATGTTACATGGCCTTAGGTACGGGTTCGTATCTAGAGGTTGGACAATGGGTCACATTTTCATATTTTTTATGTAACATAAAATGGTAGTTAGGTAACATACAGTATCAAAAGGCATATTACTCATTTTATAGCAATTATATAACAATCTATACATAAAATGATAGTGTTAAATACAAATAGATAAGTGTCAGATGGAAGGCATCAGACACATCCCACACCCTTGTCCAAGTGTCAAGTGTCAAACATAGGTATTTGATTTATTTTGAAGAATCCATATAGCATGTTGACAATTTGACAAAAAGAAGTACCTTTTCATGGAACCGACCATCAGAGATGATCAAAACAAGCTGTTGTAGAGGATTCTGTCCGGAAGGGAGTCGTGCATTTGCCACTGCAACATCCAGCATATTGTTCACGTACTTCAAGAGATCAACCATGGGTTCATCCGCGATGGTATTTTCTTGCTTAAAAGTCAAGCTTGAGACCATCTGTGTAACAGTTAATCAAATCTCAGACATTCATCTTTAAAAAAAAAATTAATCGCATGGAACAGTTCATGTCAATAAAGAAAACAAGATACATGTATATTCCAGATGCCTTAGGCAACTTATATATGTACATGTATATATATATATTGGAAAAAAATTCAGACCCACAATTTTACCTACAATGACATGACACGTTATGTGTCAACTTTTGATTTGCCACAAACTCAACCATGTAAGGCCCAACTCCCCTTATCATGTCATTGTAGGATAAATTGTGAGTCTCAAACATTTCTCATATATATTCACTTGATGTTCTGAAGAATATACTAACCTTGACCCCAACCTCTCCAGTGAAAGGCCGATCAAACTCATGGAGTAACCTAATGTTTCCCTTCGTTCCAAAGCGTGCAACAGCCACATTTCCCACTTCCAATTGAGACATGGCACGGCATACCGTCACCAAAGCTTCAACAGCAACATCTCCACAATGAAACTCTGACATGCTGCGGGAATCATCCACAGCAATGACAACTTGGTAATCACGTTTGTTGGGCCGGGTACGCCTTAGCCATATCTTATCTTTCCGATAATGGCTTGCAATGTACGGAATCACCTGGCAATTGCCAATTATGAACTTACAATTATTCTTTTTTCTTTAAAAAACAGTGAAGCCCGTAACTGAATGATAAAATAATAATAATAATGTTTTTTTGCTTACCTTCTTCATGTTAATCCTTTTTCCAGTCTTGTAATCCCCTTGGAGCTTGCTAGCTAGAGTGGGTTCCATGACCAGACGCAACTGTTCAGACAACTCTTGAGACAACCTGGTTGTGCGCAGTTCATAGCTTCTCCAGAGAACAGTGGCATTATCTCTCACATCATTAGGTATTGCCTCAAGATTGTGAGATTTCCCTAGCTCCTTGTCGTGCAGGGAAAGTTTATCAAGTTGGTCTATGTCCTCAGCCATGTATGATCTCTTCAAGGACACCAAGCTGCCTGATAGGGAATGATCACTCTTGTCATGGCCGTGAATTTCTTGGGATTCCTCCGGTGGCTCCTCTGAGTCATGGATCTCCACCTGCCCCTCAATCTTTTCTGTACGATTCGTGACCAAAGTTCTAATAGGGCGCGTTTCAGAATCCTGCTTTTCAACTTCCATCTCAGTAAGGTCTTCTCTACCCATGGTTTTGCCGTCTTCATCAGGCTTGTCACCATTGATGTTCTTGTCCATCTGTTCAGATGTTGCAGATCCCAATGCCTGAGCTGTTCCCTTATCAAACTCCGCAGCATATCCATACTCATCTGCATCCTCATCTAGCATATCATCTAGAGATTCTTTGTTGTTTTCCTGAAGATCAACAGTCACTTTGACTCTTTCTTTCCATTCCTCAAGGGCATCACCAACATTACGACAAGGGTTTGGTTGGGTTTTCTGAGATGATGAAGGATCATATTGAGGCAACTGACTTTGTGGTTGATCATCACTTATTTTCCCACTCTGTGAAGAGTCATTTACTTTGATTTCAATCTCGGATGCATTTTGTAGGCCTCTCATAGGAGCAAGGTCATTCTGACTGTCACTTGTATTAGACCACTTTGCTTCTTCGGATTTGGATGCAACATCTCTTAAATCTGCTGCAAGTGAGTCACCCTTTGGCTGTGTAGCAGATTCAGCATTTGGTGGCACATGGTCAATAGAAAGGTCAGAAGTAGATGGTTCGAACACATCTTTTTTTGCCATCGCCAAGTCCATCGCTGTAGCCTCTTCTTTAGTATTCCCCACATCATCCCCTTCAGCATTTCCACCAGGTTGTTCAGTTTCTGCCTCTTCCAGACCTTCATCCAGTGACTCGTGCTTCTCTTCCTCACCATTCTTATTTTCATCAGACTCATCAAGCTCTTCTGGGCCATCATCTTCCATGGTATCTGCGCCTTCCTGTTCATCCATCTCCATATCTTCAGATCCTTGATTAGGCTCATCAACCTTCAACCCCATTTGATCTGCAAAAGCTTCTTCTTTGTCCATGTTCATATCTTCCACATTCTCAGAATTGTCAAGATCATCTTGATTTTCATTCTCAGCTTCTTGCTTGTCGAGTTCATTGGGATTAAGCTCTCCAGCTTCATCAGCAGGAGTGGCAGAATCAGAATCTTCCTTTGCTCTAAGCTCTCTACCACTAGAATCTGTGTCTCTAACTGATGGACCAGATTCATATTTCTCTTTTGCATTATTAGGGTTTTCTTCATCATCCTTATCCCAAAGTTTCTCATCAATGATTTCACCATCATCGCCAGTTTCCCCCATTGCAGACTCCAGCTGCCCATCCTCATCATCTTCATTGTTATCATCTCCAGATTCCTCGCTAACACTGAATGTATCAGCAGCAAAATCCTGTTCCATCTCTATACCTTTAGCATCTTTGCCTGGAACTTCATTTAAGTCATCTTGTTCATCATTCGGCTGCAGAAGCATTAAAAAAAAAATGATTATGATTTATGAACCATGTCTTCATTTATCAGTTAGAAGATATATTGCTAAAATTTATATCTGCTATGTAGTCTGAATCCATACCTTTTCAGAAGTCCCAAGGAGCTGAGCTTCGTCATCTATCTGATCACTAACATCATTCAGCCCTGCACCCTCACCCATACCCGTTCCTTTTGCATCTTCAGTTTTATCATCCTTAGATTCCTCTTCTTCATTACAGATCCCAAATCCTTTGGAATATAATGAAGCAAAAATGTTCGCAAGCACATGAGTTACTGCAGAGACCTGTTATTAAATTTAGACAGAGATGCCCGGAAGTCAGAAATGTTTAAATACAACAGATAATTGTAATTCAGTAGTAAATAAGAACAGAATCATGACAACGATAGAAATAATCATAGTTGTCAAATCGGGATTCGTATCGTGAATTGAAATGGCCTCGTACCGAATCGCGAATCGAATCGAATCGAATCGTGAATCGTAAAGATTCGGTCACTTTTTCTAAATTACTTAAAAACATATAACTACACATTTAAATGTTAAATATATCTTATGAATATAAAATATTTATACTTAAATCAACAAAAATGTTATTTTGAATGATAATCGCGTAATTTAATAGGTAAGAAGTTAACAAAGGTTCCTATGTAAAATCACTATCTTACCTTTTTTTTTATTTTTTAGATATTTTTTATCAACCATTCTTAATAAAAATAATAACCAAATAGACAAATTATTAATTTCTAAAGTAACAATAGTTTACAACGATATTGATATTTGGACAATAAGTATATATACTTTTCTAAGTAAGAGTGAACAAATAATAAGAAAGAATTATTTAGGATATTTTATTTTAAAGCCTAAAACATTTTAAAAAGTATAGCTGACCTCACACATGTAATATTCAATTTAATAAAATAGTAATAGATAATTCATAGTGTAACTTTAATCTTAAATATCTTTAGAAGATATATTACAATTTTTTGAAGGGGAAAAAAATGAGAAGAAAAGTTAAAAATATGTTAGGTCTGACTGAATCTGATTGAATCCTATAAAAAACTCCATGATCACTAAAATAACAACAAATCATATATACATGTTGGTTATTTTGGTATTAAATGTTATTAGAAGTTGTATTATGTCATTTTCACTAAAAAGATGGAAAAAATGAGTCGAAAACAATAATTTCAAAAATTGCATGAATCGTAAAAAGTGAATCGAATCGTGAATCGATTGTGAATCGTGTGATTCACTAGAGATTCACTTCCAAAATAGATTCACTCATAGATTCGTATCGATTTTGCAAAAATTGCGTATCGAATCGTGAATCGAATCGCGAATCGTAAGATTCTGATAACAGAGGAAATAATCAATAAAAGTGTTTTGTTTCCTTGTTTGTGGTGGGCAAGCAGAGAGAGAGAGAATCTAACAAGCTAAGTAAAACAAAGAAAACCAAGCCAAAAAAGACTTTCAAATAATAAAATTTAGGCACTCCGTGTAAAACTGAAAAATCATAGAATTGTACGCACTGTCCAAGACATTGGTTTAATTCATATAACTATGTCAAACTAAATTTAACTTCATATAAAGTGAAGAGCAGATTTAGAGGTGAGCCAACTTACCATTCTATGAACGACTAGAAAATCATGCAGAAGACTATTGCTGAAGGTCAACATTAAGTCCAACAATGAATAAAGATGCTTTAAATGTGCTTCAACTTGAACACAGAGATGAGGGTTTCCTTTACCACAATGGTTCACGATCTTCCCCTAAGAAAAACACACCAGACGAAAGAGTAAATCAAAAAAGAGAGCTTTTTTTTTTTTTTTTTGGGGACTCCAAACAAAGTTCTCTCCCAAAAACAGCACAAAAATATAACTTACTGCACAAATAATTGCCTGGACTACTGCATCACATATGACGTCTAAATGTAGATCTGCTACATGTGATTCAAATTGAATCTTCCACATAGTAATATTACCAAGTGACTCGACAGCAGTGTCACTGCTATTCCAACAAACTATCTTATGCAATGCATCCACAATATGCTTATACGTTTCTTTGAGGGCTTCACTAAACTCAGTTTCAAGTTCAAAAGTTTTTTCTGTGGGAAAACTGGTGACTTCATCCTCATTGTTTGATTGCACAGCACAATTATAACCCTCTGCTATCAAGTTAACCTGCAATGTTAAATCAAGAACTTCCATCAATGTTAAATCAAAGGTTGTAAGAAGCTATTTTGTATGCCTAAATAAAGCTCAACAAATTGTTTAGCTAGATAAAGAAAGACTGCATTGGATTCTGAAGTAAACTATTCATTGTAGTACGTCTTTTCGAGTTGGAGAAACAAAATGAAAACTCTTCTTCGAAAATACATGTATGAATCTACTACCTTCTTCAATATATCTTCAAAACGGCCAAGCAGAACCATTTTAACTGATCTTCTATCCTCATCTTGCCGTAGGAAAGCACCAAGGTTCTCCTCAAACTCCTTTATCATACGAAAATTCTGAAAGACTAACTGTTCCATTTGTTTCGAAACAACACAAGGATGCAAAGATATTGCCAGTGAGGTTACAACTCTATCAAGGCCAATGAGGTAACAATCCAGTAAATCCTGTTGAAAAGTTTCCATAAGTAAGAAAAACGCACCACCAAAAAAAAAGAATAAAAGAAAAAAAAACAAACAAACCCACCAACCAAAATAAAAAGAAAAAGTTAAAACAATAGAGTGCCACAATGAACGAAATCAGCACCTTAGATTTCTGAAAGTCGGGAATAAATTTCTCAAGGAAAACGCGAACCCTATTTGCTGCAGCTTTGACACTTTGACAATTGTTCAGATGATTACTTTCAACTGCTTTTAGCAGCAAACATTCTTCAAGCAACGTAGAACACAAACTATCTAATAGTTGCTGCAATATTAAAAAGTATCGTTAGTGTTGCCATCGCAGGCTCTAGAAGGTGAAATTCCATAAGACACCATTTCCAATTCGAAGAGAAAGCCTACCTTTTGTTGCCACATGCAATTAAACGTGGCATGCTGGTTCTGGGCAAAAGAGAACTCGCTACTACTTACAGTATCAGAAGCAAGGGAGCCAGACAATAAATTTTCAAAAAGTGAGACACATTTCCTTAAGCACCCAAGATGCTCCGCAAAACTGTATGCAGCAGCCCGTTGATCTTGTTGTATTACCATAAGATGGTCAAGGAAAGAACCTGATCTGTTAACCTGCATAAAACATGAAATGTACATGCGTGTCAAGTACAATCTTACCAGATATTATAATCTCAATATAGATGCTTTTCAGACATGATATGATGACATCCGAATTTAGATCAATACATTGAACTCAAAATAAAGACACTGTCAACATTTTCTGCTAGTGTGAAGTGCAAAGGCTTATTGACTTGAGTGGAATTCGTAAGTGTGGAGTGCAGACAAAGGACTGGTCCAGCAGTGAAAATTAAGGGCATCCCTATCTGACAAGATTACCGAGGTCCCAACAATTCTCACTAGTAAGGGCTGCAATTCTCTTCCAAACCCCATCAGATTCCCAGCAAAAACATATAAGCGAAATAACATTCACCGGGCAAAACCTAGTTGGCTAGTCCCCAAAACTTGGTGCCATAAAATGCCCAATCAACAAGTGAAACATGCATGCAATATAGAAGCTCCGCACAAACATGTACCTTCTTTTTCATTTTTAATAAAATCTTTTTGTTGCTTATCAAAAATAATAGCATAAAATAAAAAGCTACTTGCGAGCACGCACACACTCAAACAATAAAAAATTACACATATATTCCATCCAAAATTCATGACAAACCAACTGCGGACAAGAACTATAGGAGCCCCGTGTCCATCAAAACCATCTTGAGCTTTAAATTTTGCTCCCACTAGAATTAGGTTGGGGTTGAATAATGAGTCTAGTCTAACGAAACCATGCCCTTCAAATAAAAGATGTACCTGTTCAAGAGTAAAGTCTTTATGGAAGTTCAGGCAAATCTGCTGCAGAAGGTGGACCGATGCCATGCTCCGAAAGTAGTATTGGTTTGCTGTTTCCCATTCCCTGTCCAAACTTTCAAGGGGCAAACCCAGATGCTGCTGGCACAGAGCAGCAAACAAATCCTTGGAAGACGGACCACCTTGTTTCATCAGTAAATGCTTCCTATCATATGAAGACTTAAGAATCCACCAATTTGATTGGTTGGATTGGAATTGATCCTATACAATGCCATCCAACACAGAAAAAGCAATCATCAGACTTGAAACAAGCAAACAATGGACAAAAAACATGACAGCTTACAAGAAATATGAAGGACTGAGCTTGAAGATTCAAAAAGATCGTTGGAAATAAAGTTCTCGTCAAATTTAAGACTAAAATCCATAGATTGAGTATGCTCATGTACCTCAAAATTTGTAGACCTGTGCTTAGACAAGCCACAATTTTCTAAAAGCTTCAGAAGGTCAGCCAATGCCCTCCTCTTTCCCAAACTCTTGTTTTCTTCCTTCCAAAGGTCAGAACAATCAATTGCAGTTCTGCTAATATTCTCAATGGTACACCACACTTGCTTGCTTTCTTCCTGGTATGCAATGCATGTAGACTCAGGTGTCCTCTCAAGGTGCAAGTTCTGCAAAGCATAATCTACTTTCTTCCTCCAATCTATAAACCATGTGGACCTGCAGAGAAGAAATCAGACAAAGTTCAGCAAGAGAATTTAACAGCACTGCAAAATACAGAATTGCAAAACAGATAAAGCACACCTGTCCTTATCTCTGGATAGAATCTGATCACATGCAACATTCAGCATCACCCTATTCTTGTCAAAAGAATCAGTGTGAAGTTTTGGACCTTGTGGCACAGATTGCGCTTTTATCCCTTTTTGTGGAGCATCTTTATTGATAATAAGCATTATGGGTTGTTCCAGTAAATCCTGTACCAATTAAATCAATAAACCAAGGATATCTGTATGCAACTAGGCTGGTTAAGCACTTAAACTTTCATATTGAAAATTCACAAGAACAAAGTGATGACAGATATCAAAAGAAACTCTGATGAACATAAACATCAGTGGCGGAGGCAGCAAATTATAATTGGGATAGGCTTCTCTCATGTTGGCCATCTCAAGTTGAGAGAGTGTTTGTGTTTGGTAGGTTGCTTTTGGAACCAACTTCAATGATCTGAACTGTTCACTTTTTAGGATTCATTGAGTAGAATATTCATGCAAAAAATCAAGAAGGTCAAATATCGGTAGCCATATGTTTGAATTAAATTTGTATTATAAAAAATAGATGGCTATTATTGAAATTATATTTGTCGTCCATTTTTTTAAAACAAATATGATTCAAATATATAGCTACTGATATCCAATCATCTTAATTTTTTGTATGAATATTCTACTCAACGAGTCCTAAAAAGTGAACGGTTCGGATCAGCGAAATCAGTTCCAAAATAGACTTACTAAGCCAGAACGCTCTCTCAAGTTAAGATGACAACTTGAGAGAAGCCAAACCCATTATAATTATGTGTAACTATATTGATACATTTTTCAAATAATACAAATAGGGCAATAAATCCACTAAAATTCTAAAGATAAAGCAAATTCAAAGCATGCATGTTTAGAATTTTTTGCCTGTACCACCCTTAACTTGAAGGTCACACAAACACGGTACCATAAGATTAGCTGAGTATATCTATATTAATGCACGTAATAATTGAATGATGAGAATGAACAAAACATATCCAATATGATACCGATACTTACAGTGTATTTTTGTATGAGCTTCCTAAGTTTCTGCCTGGTCCTTTTTGAACTTTCTATGGAAACATAACTCTCAGGTAGCTCCCACCGGCATAGCTTCAAAAGTTCTTTCAATTCCTTCTCGATACTTCTTCTCTTATCTTCTATATGTTCCAAAATTCTGAACAAGACGTCACCACCAAAATATTTAAAAAGCTTTTCACTTGGAAATAAATCTTAAAAGTTGGAAAATAGTGACAGAGAACGTACGTTGGCAAATATTGCACATAGAAGCCAAATATATTGTATAAAATCCTCACACTTTCCGTATGGCAAGTACTGCATAATGGAATACCAATTAAATCACTGGCTGAAAGAGAAAGGATTTCATAAAAGTCTAGCAGGCAACAGATTATAACAGAGCACAATGGCACCATTGTACTATCACAAAAACCAAAACCAAAAAAACAAAATATGCTTGAAGTACATATATATTTCTTAGAAGTTCTCTTTATATGGTTTCCTATTTAAACAGCTGCTGCCATACTTTGATTCTGGAATCTGTACCTTAAGTAAGACCCCCAGTATATACCAGTGCTGATTTGGCCATGGAAAGCAAAAAGAAGTTGAAGACGTTTTCTAAATTCACCAACAGTGGATGTTTGAATGAACTCCTCCAAACTGCAGGTTAAATTATCATTTATTGCTTGAAACATAGTGAATTCTAGTTCAACTCAAATTCAAGATAGATCTCAACTAAGCACATGCCTTTGGATAGTACATCTATTATATTCAGCAATATCAGCAGAATGTCTACGCTGTAGAACTGAATACAAAGGAAACCATAACTGCAAGAAGATAAAAATTAGAAGTTAATTAAGCAAATTTGCAAAATCTATTAACGGTGCAATAAGAGAAACAAGAAGAACACAGCAGCTTGATTATTTCCTCAAAAACTTGCTGTTTTCAATGATGAAGGCACACTTAGGAGCTTATATTCCACTCAAAAGGGTAGATTGAACCTTCCACTAAAACGTCTTTAAATATTCATCAAGAGGAAAAGAAATGAGTTTATCATCATACAGTGTCAGTTTCCCCAAATTATGTGTCAGTACTTAACCTTCACTAGTGGTAGCATGATTCCTGTGTTTCAAATCATGAGAAAACCTTTACTAGCGGTGGCATGGTTCCAGGCTATTACAATAGTTATTTTGGTGTCTAAGATATAATAGCAAATTTTCAGCTCTTAAGTAGGATTTATTACAAATGCATGTTTTTGGAACTGCAAACAGGTGCTAGCACTTTTTTAGTACAGAATTCAATCCGCTGATTAGCTTCCTGTCTCAACTTTTAATTGTTGAACTTTCCTGGCCTGATGCTTTGTCATATTGTTGAAGTTTTGAAATCGATTTCTAGATCATCCTCACAAATTTGATATGAATATTTCGAGTAAGGTCTAAACGCTTTTTGAGTGTTTTCACTAGAAACTAACTATATATTCTTAAAAAAAATAATAATAATAAAATAAAATAAAATAAAGGAGCAAATAACATACCTTCGCAGCATTAATCTCAAATTGAATTTGAACATCATCAAGCAAGGCAGGCCAAGACTCAAATTCCAACTTTTGCCATGAGGATACCAGGCTAAAAATCGGATCCAGTTCAGCTGAGTCAAAAAAAGGAGAGAGTGAAGAGAGAAGAAAATTGATAGCACAACCACAAAAGAACTCATGCTTACCAAATTTAAATGCTTACCAGAGAGCGGGAATTTTGAAACAGTTTCCTGTAGCACCCGCACCCTATTAAGCAGGAACTGCAAACCTGAAAGAGCCTTCAAAGAAGAAAGCAGCAAAGAAAACCCAAATTTAAGCAGACAGATGTTACTGTACCTTTAATACGCACAAGCTTTCTTTTTTTAAAAGAACAGAGGGGGCAGGGAGCCTGAGCCAATTGGTAATGCCTAATGTTTTAAGCACATGGTGTAACAGCAACATTGCTCATTGTGCATGTAGAAATATAATGTAAAGAGAAATAGAGAATTGTATAGATATTGATTGTATTATTAATTTTTGATATATAGATATGTTACAATGATTCCTATATATAGAAGAGTAGGTGGTAGGTGGAGTAGGTGAAGTGGAGGTGGTAGTGGTGTAGTGGGTTAGGTTTAGTGGAGTAGGTGAAGTGGAGGTGATAGTGGTGTAGTGGGTTAGGTTTAGTGGAGTAGGTGAGGTGGTAGTGGTGTAGTGGGTGGATTTTAACAGCCCCCCGCAAACTCAAGGGGGATAGGAACTAACCAACTTGAGTTTGGAGAGAGTAACAAAACAAGAAAATACATAAAAATAAAAGAGGATAGGAGACACTGTATGGTCGTGTCAGACCATTGGTGAAGACGCTGGATGGTGGTGTCATAACGTTGTAGAGGACACTGTATGGTGGTGTCATAACGGTGTAGAGGACACTGGATGGCGGTGTCAGACCGATGTAGAAGACAGTTTATGGGGTCATGTTGGACCGTTGTAGCAGACAATGTTGTGACAGTTTACGGAGTCTTGCTGGACCCTTGTAAAAACTAACCGGAATCAATGTCGGGACAGTTTACAGAGTCTTGTCGGACCCATGAAGGAGCTAACCGGAATCAATGTCGGGACAGTTTACAGAGTCTTGTCGGACCCCTAAAAAGTCGCACCCTCAAAAGGTGTGCCCAATCTGTCAAAAAAGGCGTGCCATCAAAAGGCGTGTCCAATCCATAAAAAGGCGTGCCATCAAAAAGTTGAGCCCTCAAAAGGCGCGCCCACTTCATCAAAAGTCGTGCCCGACAGAAAGCGTCGAGCCATCAAAAGGTGAGCCAGAGACGCGGCGAGGCACGTGAGCGACAGAGCGGCGTGTCGGCCGCGTCGTCAGTGTCAATATAAACCAATGCGGAGGCGGTGGAAACCAAACCAGACTGAAACCTCTGAACTTGTCATTCTGAAACAATCTGTAAATACTCTGTATCCAACCCTTCTCGGAAACACTCAGCAACCCAAAAAACATGGCCTCTTCTTCCCGTTCAGCTACCCAGAACATGGCCTCATCTTCCCGTGGTCTGCTCACTCTCTTTCCCGACCTCAATGAGTCAACAAGAGAGAGAACTGGTGCGGTGGCACTGGAACCTCAACCAAGCGCCCCGGAGTTTGCTCCGTTGAACTTTCCGATGCGGTCGGTGGAGCAAAGAATGGCAGTGCAGTCAGATGTAGAGGCCAATCAGTATACTTTGAAGTCATGTGTGGAAACCATGACTGCGGTCACAAACTTGTCGAACCGGCTGCAGAGTAGGACAAATGAGGTGCAGCAGTTAAACGCCCAACTGGCTCTGCTTCAACGCATGTATAAGGATGCGCGAGCAGAGATAAGTGTGCTGAAGGCGGAAAACAAGGAGCTGAAGCGGAAGGCCACCGTGATGTTCCGTTTTGGAGGTCCGCCATATGCTGCAGTGGAGGAGCAGGGTGTAGTGATCATGGCCAGTGGAGTGGGAAACACGGAGGCAACACCGGCAAGGGCCGCCCAGGACGGAGGCAAGAAGAAGAGACCGGCAGCAGAGTAGAGAAGGGATAAGGAAAAAATCCCGCCTGTGGATGGGTGTTTGTGTGGGTTGTTGTGTTTTTTTTTTTTTTTTTTTTTTTTTTTTGAATAAAGTGTTTTGTTTTTTTTTTTTTTTTTTTTTTTTTTTGTGGAATAAAAATAAAAGAAAATTTGGAAAAATCAGAAGTGGTTGGAATGGACATATAGATAGATATATATAGAAAATAAAAGATAGTTGAGGAAAGGGAGGTAACCCGGAGTAATAATAATAATAAAATGGGTATCTTGGAGTGTCCAATTGCAAGCAATTTACCATCCTTCGGTTTGGTTGCCCTTATATATTCCAGCGCGGCAGGAATGTCCTCTTCCAGGTAGTGATCAAAGTCCCAATCATACTGGACCATTAAGTCAAGTTGCTTCTGGAAATCTTCAATTGTTGTGAAAAACCGCTCTTGTAGATTAAACAACTGAGGTGAAACAGAACGCTGACTTTCTTCAATAATATTTACAAGCTTTTGACTCAGATCCCTGATTTGGCTAGCCACAGCAGAAGTTTGCCTTGCTTCTAACAAACTTGGAAGTTTTCCTCTTATCTCGTTAAAGCGTTCATATAGAAAAAAGTCCTCCAAGAGTCTTGATATTTGATCGAAAAGTTTTGCATACATAATTTTTGATTGGCCTTCACTGAGAAAGCCAGAGAGTCTTTCCGACAGACGCATAAAAGTTTCTGTCAACTCTGTCACTAGTCTTGATTCATCCCATACAGTTGCCATCCCTCTTGGGTCCCCTTTGACAACAGAGATATCAGAGTCTGCCTTTGCACTGGAGATATTGGTTGACTGCTGTTCTGCAGGAAAAACTCCATCAGTTGCAGTCACAGCAGTAGCTTCCATCATATCAGATATTGTATGGGCAGACCTCTCAATTTCTTTCGAATCTGATCCCTGCATGCTCAACCCAGCATCTCTAACCTCAAGGACCCATGTGTCAAATCCTTGACCACACATGTAACGGGCAAATGAAGACTCGGGAGAGAGGTCGTATCCAATGGCATTAGTTCCCACACCAGACAACAGCAACAGCGGATGAGGGAGGTGGTGGAAAAGTGAAGTAACCATTCTTTTGAGGGAGGTGGTACAAAAAATATTGTTTAGAAAAAGAGGAGTTGAAGATGAATCAGCCATTGAAGACTGAAATTAACAAATGGGTTTGCTTCGGCGAGGTGTTGAAAAACTCCAGCAGGCAGCGAAGGCATGGTTGCCAGCCGGCTGCCCGCCGGAAAGAAAGGAATATAGGCCTAAATCTTATGGCTCTGATACCATGTAGAAATATAATGTAAAGAGAAATAGAGAATTGTATAGATATTGATTGTATTATTAATTTTTGATATATAGATATGTTACAATGATTCCTATATATAGAAGAGTAGGTGGTAGTAGGTGGTAGGTGGAGTAGGTGAAGTGGAGATGGTAGTGGTGTAGTGGGTTAGGTTTAGTGGAGTAGGTGAAGTGGAGGTGATAGTGGTGTAGTGGGTTAGGTTTAGTGGAGTAGGTGAGGTGGTAGTGGTGTAGTGGGTGAATTTTAACAGTGCATTATAAGACTAAAGAAATGGGAACAACTAACATTACCTATTTTCATCAGATGGTATCTTATGTGGATTTCCCAATTTATCAGTATTTGCTTTTTCACAATTGTTCTTGCTATTATATTTTGAACTCCAGATTAACTTGTGGTCTAAAACCACTGCCATTAAGCAAATTGGTCCTAATAACCATGCAAACTTAGTCAAATATACTACCTTAGCCAGCGGGGTGCTTAGAGGAATAGCTAAAATCATTTCTATCACATCCACGATTTTCTGAAGAGCAGGATGATCATCCCATTCATTCAAAAGAAATACAATTCTCTGTTGAAGAATTGTGACCAGCTCCACCATCTTAACCATCACAGGAGCATTTGAATCCTAGACACAATTAAAAAAGGAAAAAAAAGGTTAAGGACCAAACGAGTTTAAAAAGTAAATTGTAAAATACATAGAAATAAAGCTTGGAAAACCTTGTAAAAATTATATGCATGAGCTGATTTATGAGATGAATTTAATTTCTGTTCATGCTCCAAACAAAGGCGGAACAAGTGTTCAGGAGCAAGTTTAGCATCCAAACTGGACAATAGTAATCCCTCTAAACCTGGACAAAAAGACATCATATGAAATATGTTATCGTATGAACAAATTACCGCATATCACTCAGATGAAAGTTTTAAAATTAATCACCATTAATCATTCTTATTCCCAGTCCGTAGGAGTCTATGAAGGATGACAACCGATCTGCTTCAGAGACCTTTAGAATTCCAGGCTGCTTTGGGGACCAGAAATTAGAATAAAAATAGTGCATGGTATAAACCTCAGTTTGAATACAGAACACACAAGCACATGCAAAGAAATAAAAGAACTGAACGTGGCGTAAGTTTTAGAAGGCTACAATGATAGAAGCAACAAAACTAAGATCTGAATATATATAGCTAGCATAGAAATAGCAAACAAAAGGTAAGTGGCAGATATATTTGATTTGACGTTTATATCAAATTAGAATTAATATCCTCTGTTACAAAAATGATAAACTCAGTGCAAGAAACATGTTCACCGTATTAGATTCTCAACACAAAAATCAAAAGACCTTCCAAATTTGTAAAAAAATTTCCTTAGAAGTGACAAATGCAACCAATGCAAGTGAAGGATCAGAGTTTGGGCGTACAAACTACCAGGCTACCATACTAACATATATGTTTGTGCAACTCAAGTCTAACTATTCAGTCAGCAATCAAAAGAAACCAGCACTGTAACATACTTGTCATCTTACAAATTATTTGTTGGCAACTCTAGTCTGAGGGCCATAGGGGACTCTACTTTTACTCTTCTATTTGCCATCTGCCCAATGCATGGTCTTCCATTTATACGTAACTACTAAACTACAAAACACCCTTCACAGTATTAATGAGTTCAAAGCATCAGCAACATGCAAGTATGATTGCTTCATATGATGATTGAGAGAACATACTGTTTCAACAAGATCCATGGACCCAAATAGTTGATTGTGAATGTGCACCATATTGTTCAAGATGGAGTCCTTCATTAAGTTCCATTCCTCCTCCAGAGTATCATCTTCCTCTTCAGCTTTCTTTATGGATGAAAAGACACTGTTAGAAAAACAACTATACACACACAGCACAAACACAAGTTATAATTACCTTTTCAGCAACTTTTTCATCAGAAAGCAATTCCTGCCATTCTGAAAGTATCTCATTTTCTAATGAACCACCAAGAGTTGATATGTCAATTTCCATTATGTTCTCTATCTTAAATGCACGAGGCTTGAACTTGAATTGTCGAGCTTCATGATCTTCTTTGGTCTTTACTTCAACTTTCATATTCATCCAAAGGCTAGCAAACTCATCAAATGTCTTATCCAAGAGCTGATTGATAAATACACCATATTAGTTAAAAGCCTTGATGCAAATAAATTTCTGGAATACTTTTGTTTGAAATCCTACAGAGGAGTAATTCTTACAACAAAAGATGCATTATCCATTAATTGGGCCTCAGCAATAGAATGCGCTACACGGAGAAGAATGTTGTGATGTATGGAAGCTTTCAGTTGCAAGTCTGAGACCTGTTATCAATGGGAAGTATTTGAATACACAGCTTCTCATCAATTCAGATAAAAGTCAAGCACATGGGAAATAGAAGAACCATGAGATACAAAGACAATATGCTCATGAGTCAAATTAAATCAGAACATGTATACAGGCAAGAAATTAAATCAAAGGAGTCACAGACCATCTTATCAGAATTGACATCTCTTGTCGAAGTAACCAAACTTTCCAGCAAATTCATATCCATTGCCTTTGTGTTCATAGGGAAATCTATATCAAATGAAGGAAACTTGGCCAACCCACAGTTGATCCTGACAGAAACAGCATCAGATGCAAAGCCTCTAGGAAATCTCATAAATGAATAAATTGTCTCCTGCCAGGTAGTTTTCAAATTTAGCAATTAAAACAACAATAACAAAAACAACCACTACCACCAAGAATGACGTGTAGTACCAGAACTATGTCCATATCATCCTGTCCAACTGTATCCAGAATTTTTTTCTGAATGGCACTTGATAGAACCAACGATAAACCTAGTTTCATTTCATATATTGCAACTTGAACTGGTTGAATTATATCGACGTATGCAGAATATTCATTTGATAGCCGATCAATGAAACGGGTTGCTGTTTCCTGATAGATCAAAAGATAAAATGGATGTCATGAATCATATTTGTAAAATTTTATAGCTTATTAACTGAACAGCATAATAATTTGAAAGGATACAATTGCATTAAGGAAAAAGTAAAAGGCCCATGTAATAACCAATTCATCTAAAAGTACAATCAAATAGTTAAAAATGAGAATTCAGTCAAAAACAGCTAATTTATACCTGCCAATTGCACACTTGGTCACTAATCTGTTGTTTGTCCATGCTATCAACATCTTTGATCAGACCAACAGAAGTTACAACCATTTTAAGAAACTCTTCACATTCATATTTTAACTTTACAAATTTCCTAGGATCAGAGCGGAACACAATCTGCGTGACGAAACAAAACTCATTAAGAGGGTGTGAAAAAAATAAAAAAAGAAGATAAGGATAAAGAAAAAAAAAAATTAAAGCTACAAGAGTTCTATATTAAAAAAATTTATAGCATTATCATGCAGCCAATTACTACAACACATTAGTTCACACTAAAAATCAAGGAAAATAGCTAGACTTTCCAGAATTGGATCCCCATATCAATTGGAGTGTAAATATCTAAACTTTATGGCCCCAATACCACTAATCTATAAGATATAATATATTTACAGAGAGACAGAGGTTGGGCTAGAAGTCACTGAACCTTTCGTTTAAGATTTTTACAATCAGCTTTGAGGTTTTCCAATGCCATTGTTCTTTGTTTGTCAGCCTCACCCCATGAAACCCATCCAGCTAAATAGGCACTCTCTTTCCGTACCTGCAAGAAATGACATGACAAGTGTTATTGCCATCTTCAAACATTGACTTATGACAGCAAGAGGAAATCATGTTTCATTTTAGCTGGAATGCATGCATGTGTAAGCTTCCAAATGCACATGCCACAAAGGAAGAAAGTTGGCATATGCAACAAGAAGCAAGCAGCAAGTGCCTCTGCCAATAATTTACCCCCTCAACAAACCAACTAACCCCTAATTATAATACAAGAACTTCGAGCAAGGACTAGGATTAATTTTCCCTTTCAAAGTCTACTAGTAGGGCACCAATTGGTTATCAAAGAAATATGGGAAAAGCAAAAGTTCATGCATGGCTCAAACATTTATATTCAGAAATTGTAACATTCTCATGGCATCAAGAAACACTAAAAGAAAGCCTTGCTAATTGAAAAAGTGGAGGTACAAAATTTGAATAAGCATACATATATGTTCTCCACTCCTTTCCAAAGCACATGCACAAACATGCATACGCATAAATAAAGAAATTACTTTTTTCAACCATTTCCACATTACACAGAAGCACTCCATATTAGAAATCCTAATCCATAAATGCCATAATGCATGCTTACACACCATCAACTTTTGTTTTAATGATGACCCTGTTTGTTCTTCACTTCCACAGCACACATGTTTCCACCGCAATAGAAAAGGGCAATCCAAATTTTCGCAGCAGAAACATATATGAGACAGAATTAGACTAATTTGATCACATGCTTATGTAAAACAGGAAACTGTAGAGGGAAAACATACCTCATTTTCAAGTTCAAGCAACCCAATCTTTTCGACCAACCTCAAGTGCTTGCAAGAGTATTTCATGGCAGGATCCAGATCATCAAAGGTAATCAAGAGATGATAACGTAAGCCTCCCAATCTTAACCATGCACACCCTAGATTATATACCAGGTCTACAAAAGAGACAGATGATAAAAATGTCGAAATGTCAAACATCATCAACAACTAAAGAGTCAAGTAATACTAGTCCCGTACAAAATATAATTATTTTCTAAACAAAAAATAGTTTAAAAGACAGACCACAAACTCACCAGTAGACGAGCATTGAAGATACAGTTCCCCAAGCACTGGCTTAATGAAGGAATTCACCAAGGAAGCTAATCCAAGGTGGTTTGATGATGCAAGCATGGAAAGCACATCATTTATGTTGTCTACCTGTAAACAGAGTTAAAAAGAATCAAACAGTTGACCAACAAAAATTTTGACCAAATGAGAGTAAGAAAAAATGCTTTTACCAATCATTCAAACTAGAGACTAATAAACTCTATAAATATGTTATAATTTCATTACAAATACGTGCAATAGTGTCTTACAATACTTGTCTAGGATAGAAACGTAAATGCAGTAAACAAACATCCATAGGTATGCTGCAAAATCTTATTGTAGGCATTTCACATACTGTATAATTTTTACTGAATTCGAAAGACTTGAAAGTACTTGCATACCGTTATCATATTTTTCTGAAAGGAACCAAGAAGAGACTTAATCACAGCATACTTATCAGCTTCAAATGATTTTCTGTGAGCATATATAATCTGGAAGCAGAAGAACATCATGAGAATGAAATTCAATATTTCTGTTCACACCAATGAAGATATATCTGACTGAAGAAGGAAAGCTACCTGTTGGAAGAGAGACCGAGCCACAGATAAAAGAAAAGCTTGTACATTTGTAACAGGTGGACAACTTTGCCACAAATTACATGAAGCAACTCTAATTTTTAAGCAGTGCATGGGATAATCCTTGATAGCAGATGTACTTTGCCTGATTTTAAAGATGGAAGAGAAATGAGAACAAAAGAAGTTCGACACTGCAACACATTTTAAATCAACAGAAAATCCTTGCACAAAATTCAATAACAAGAAAATATATATGACTAGAGAAAACATTGTCTACTAGTTTCACTGTTTAATAAGTTATCCACAAGAGCAAGCAACATATCAACACCACATCATGACAAACATCTCAATTAAATAATCCAGCTTCTGTCCTTCAAAATTTCATGGTGACAAAACATAACAGCCACTTAAGAGGACACAGAATGAGCACTTTCACAAAGTGCAGATAATTCAATATGACAAAAACCATTAGACAATAAACCATAATCCACAAATAAGGATGGCTTATAAGTTCCCATTTACTAGGTTGAATTTATCAATCACAAAATATATTCAACCTTGATAAAAAATATAAAAAAAACCAACCAGACATCAAACAGTTAACCACTGGATCTTCTGTCAAATAAACAAAAATAAAAGAATAAAATAAAAAATAAGTAGATTAAATGAAAAAAAGAACCAACAATGAACATCTAAAACCAATTATCTTACAGAATGTGGTCAACAGTTGCCATTCTCACAGGCTGGAAAAACATATGAGGTAGTTTCATTTCAAAATCATCCATCCTTGAAAAGTTCTGCAAGATGAATACAAAGACAACCAACAGGGAGTCTGGTAACAAATTTCAAAGTCATGAACAAGTAAAATTTGCTACATTGTGATATATATATATATATATACCTTGAGCAAAACAGGCTGAATGATCCACAAAGAAGAGTGCCAACTAAACCACATCTCAAGCAAAAAACTAGCAATTTTTGCATTTCCTGTAACACAAGTGGAGTAAGCAATTTAGCATTTAAAAAAATACTACATACGCCTACAATTAAAAAAGTATTTAACAGACCTGCACTAACTGATGTCCATGCATCCAGTGTCCATAAAATTTTTTGATGAGGTAAAAAGTCAGTCGGAGGTCTTGATGAGAAGCTCAATGAAAAATTCAAGGTTGGTTCCAAAAGGACGGACAAATTGGACAAATCCTGCAATAACAGAAAAGAGAACAAACCAAGATGAATATCATCAAAAACTAAAAGAACTAAAACATAGCAAGGAATAACTTGGGTTACATATGTGCACACAAAATACATGTAATTCAAATATTTAGCTATGCACAGAGAATGATATTTTAATAAACTTCAAGGTGAATCCTACTCCCTGAAGAAAGTTAATGACAAGAAATATCCCTAAAAATAGTTCAGGTGCATCTCTTTATCAATATTAATTCAGAGAGATTAGGTCTCTCCCCTAAAATTCTGCTGTAACATTATCAAAAACAAAAACAAAAAAAATTTAATAATAATAATGATTATGTTGTATTCTGATTCTGCTATATCAAGGCTTATTCAGCTGTGACCTCTCACCCAACTACCTTTGGCATCTCATGATCAGCATGTAATTGTATCAAAAAGTGAAGTGCAAACAATATTTACCTTAGATTTCTTTTTCCCCTTTTTTGCAATGTATCAAGGCTTATTCAGCTGTGTAAGAATTTATGTATTATTGATTGATATATGTTGTTGTGTTTTCATTACAAATGGTGAATGGCTCATTATATAGGAGAGGGTGAGTGTAGTAGGTGAGGAGTAGGTGAGGAGTAGGTGAGGAGTAGGTGGTGGTAGGTGATGGTAAATTGGTGGTAGGTGATGGTAAATTTTAACAGCCCCCCGCAAACTCAAGGAGGATAGAAACTAACCAACTTGAGTTTGGAGAGAGTAACAAAACAAGAAAATACATAAAAATAAAAGAGAATAGGAGACACTGTATGGGGGTGTCATAACCATGTAGAGGACACTGTATGGTGGTGTCATAACGGTGTAGAGGACACTGGATGGGGGTGTCAGACCGATGTAGAAGACAGTTTATGGGGTCATGTCGGACCGTTGTAGCAGACACTGTGTGGTCGTGTCAGACCGATGTAGAAGACAGTTGATGGGGTCATGTCGGACCGATGTAGAAGACAGTTTACGGGGTCATGTCGGACCGTTGTAACAGACACTGTTGTGACAGTTGTTGTGACAGTTTACGGAGTCTTGCTGGACCCTTGTAGAAACTAACCGGAATCAATGTCGAGACAGTTTGCAGAGTCTTGTCGGACCCATAAAGGAGCTAACCGGAATCAATGTCGGGACAGTTTACAGAGTCTTGTCGGACCCATGAAGGAGCTAACCGGAATCAATGTCGGGACAGTTTACAGAGTCTTGTCGGACCTTTAAAAAGTCGCATCCTCAAAAGGTGTGCCCAATCTTTCAAAAGGCGTGCCATCAAAAAGCGTGCCCAATCCATAAAAAGGCGTGCCATCAAAAGGCGTGCCCATGTTTTCAAAAGGCGTGCCATCAAAAGGTGCGCCAGACACACGGCGATGCACGTGATCGACAGAACGCGTGTCGGCCTCTTTGTCATGGTCTTTATAAACCGAAGCGGAGGCTGAGGCTTGGAAGCAGAGACAAAAACCTGCTAGAAAAACTCTGAAAAAACTCTTCATTTTCTGAGAGAGATTTCTGAGAGAGATACTCGGTAACACTCTGTTTTCTGAGAGAGATTTCTGAGAGAGACACTCTGTAACACTCTGTTGTCCAGAAAATGGCTTCGTCTTCCCGTGGTCTGCTCACTCTCTTTCCAGACCTTAACGAGTCAACAAGAGAGATAACTGGTGCGGGGGCCAGTGAACCTCAACCAAGCGCCCCAGGGTTTGCTCCGTTGAACTTTCCTATGCGGTCTGTGGAGCAAAAAATGGCAGTGCAAACTGACATTGAAGCCAATCAGTATACTTTGAAGTCCTGTGTGGAGACGATGACGGCAGTCACAAATTTGTCGCACCGGCTGCAGAGTAGGACAAATGAGGTGCAGCATTTAAACGGCCAACTGGCTCTGCTCCAGCGCATGTATAAGGATGCGCGAGCAGAGATAAGTGTGCTGAAGGCGGAAAACAAGGAGCTGAAGCGGAAGGCCACCGTGATGTTCCGATTCGGAGGGCCGCCATATGCTGCAGTGGAGGAGCAGGGAGTAGTGATCATGCCCAATGGAGTGGGAAACACGGAGGCAACAACAGCAAGGGCCGCCCAGGACGGAGGCAAGAAGAAAAGACCGACGGCAGAGTAGAGAAGAAAAAACCCGCCTGTGGATGAGGTTGTTGTGTGTGTGGGTGTGTTTGTTTGTTCTTTTTTTTTTTTTTGTTTTTTTTTTTTTTTGGTGTAAAATTGTGATCGGGGTTGATCCCCGGATATGAATAAAATAAATGTGTTGTGCAAACCCGAATGGTAGGAAGGACATGCAGAAAAAAAAAGGGGTGAGAATGTGTGAATTGTTTTATTTTTTATTTTTTATTTTTTATTTTTTTTTGTGAAAGAAAGAAGATAAAATAAAATAAATAAAAGGAATAGTGAGATCAGACGGCATGGTGTAAAGTGGATGAAAAGAGAAGAAAAAAAAAAAAGGTGAAGATTGATTTAAAAATAAAAAAAGAGTATGGGTGTGGGCAAAACCAGCTGGATACCTAATGGCCAATGTAATATATCATACTATAATAATATAATATATTATAATAGAACATACCAAATTGCTTTAGCAGCATATGGCGGAGGGACATGCCCATGTGGGGCAATTGCTTTAGCAGCAATGTCTGTTCCAACATTAATTGTCTCATGGGTTTGTGTGTATGATGCTCTGGGAGAGATGATTATGTTGGAAAAAAGAAGAGAGAGACTTGGGACCCTATGGGTTGTCAAAAAGTAGAATAAAAAAAAATGCACATGGGTTGGAAAGTAAAAAAAAAGAGAGAGAGAGATAGAGAGAGGTGTATCTTGATGACCCTTTTCTCCAGACTGATTATTGTGACTCTGATTTAAGACCAATAGATTATCAGAGAGAAATGGATGACATGAACCCGTTCTTAAGGCAGCTGCCGCGTCTCGAGCTTGATGATGAAGGAAAAACATATAGCAACGGCTCCTATTGGGCTTCTTCTTAGTCTTCTTCTTGCTCGGAGCTGGCGATGGAACAGCCACAGCCGGAGGAGAAGAAGCCGGCACTGGAGGAGCAACAGCTGGCGCGGTGGCCAGAGAAACAGCTGGCGTGGATGATACAGGAGCTGGAACAGTTGGTGTCGTCGGAGCCGTAGCTGGAGGAACTGAGATGGTGTCAATGCCAAGCTTCTTGGGTGCCATGGACCTTTGGCAAACCGTCAACCTGGAAGAGCATTTATTAATGCATCTGCTTAGGAGATTTTGTTGACTGCTGGGCATCGGTCTCAGGAACTGAAGGACTCCTGCTTTTTTTTTCTTTCTGCATTTTGTTGCTGTCTATTTTGACAAATGCTCTGCTAGAGAGAGAAAGTGTGAGAGAGGTCTTGCGAGTTGATGGAGGTCTCAAATTGGTTGAGGTCCGGCGGGCGGCCAAGGCGAGGTTGCCGCCTGCCGGTGAAGCGAAAAATATTAAATTCTTAACCTTGCTCTGATACCATGTAAGAATTTATGTATTATTGATTGATATATGTTGTTGTGTTTTCATTACAAATGGTGAGTGGCTCATTATATAGGAGAGGGTGAGTGTAGTAGGTGAGGAGTAGGTGGTGGTAGGTGATGGTAAATTGGTGGTAGGTGATGGTAAATTAAATTTTAACAAGCTGTGACCTCTCACCCAACTACCTTTGACATCTCATGATCAGCATGTATTTGTAATGTATCAAAAAGTGCAGTGCAAACAATATTTATCTTAGATTTCTTTTCCCCTTTTTTGCAATTCTAGCCAAACAAATTAGCAAGTTACAAAAATATTACATCATATTCAGCTGGGAAGCATATAAAACTTTCCAAAAACCACAATTTAAAAACCTCTACATTAGAAAAAGATCAGGTACTGAAACAAATATGAATTAAAAATGTAATACCATTTTCCTCCAAAAGTAAACCAGTACCATCAGCAAAGTAACCACATATAGTTTGAGGCAAAGCACGTGTCTACTCTAGGAAAACCATCAAATTAAGGAATCTTACACTGAGTACACATTGCTATTACAGCTTACTCAAGAAATTTGTGAGCAGAGATGTATTAGATGATTTCAGCGCAACTAGACAAATCAACGAATAAATGGGAATAAGTGATCATACCAGTTGCAATTCTTCTGCATCAACCAAAACAATCTGTGATAGCTCTTGAAGTAGCTCCATATCCAAGAAAACACTTGTGTTGTCAATTATAGGAATAGTGCCCTGCCAACTATCAAAGCCAGACCTTCTACACAATACATCAGTGGAGAAAATGCAGCAAGCAGCTGAATTTGTGAGTGGAAATGGATGCTTAGTGGTCTGTATAACAGCTTCCAACTTTTGCTTTTCATGTTCAAACCTTCTCAAAAGCATCTAGAAAAAAAAAGGATATGTTTCCATTAAAAATGTTAAGATAAACTTGTGTGAAGAAAATACAATTTCGAAACCTCATGAAGGCAAACCTGATAAATCTCCTCCAACTGCTGAACAACATGGAGCTCGTCGTCATGAACTTTGCCCATAATATATGATGACATGCAAACACCTAGCACACAGATAAATGTTGCATCACACCAAAATGCACAATGCACCAGGGAATTGAGAAGTATACAGATTAGGCAACAACATTATGTCATATCTAACTCCTAATTTTCTGACTCATCATTACAGCAATTGATATTTGCTTGTGTCACGAAACAACTCATATTTCCATGTAAAGTAGGCAATATATGCATGCATACACGTCACATTACAAAATTATGAAAAGAACTGAAAAATATGAGCGGTAACAGGATGTGAATGGTAGTTGGTACAGGTTGTACCGAGTGTACAATGCTCCCGTTGTACAACAGGGACTGGGAGAGGAAGTAGGTAGGCAGCCTTACCCTATGTATTGTTTTGGACAAGCTGATTCCTGTACTATTAGTTGATAAAGGTAACACATCATATTATAACTGTTAAAATCCACCTACTCTCCACCTACTTCACCCACTTAAACCTACTCCACTAAACCTAACCCACTACACCACTACCACCTCACCTACTCCACTAAACCTAACCCACTACACCACTACCCAATAACATAAATCAATCAATAATACTACCTACCACCTCCACTTTACCTACTCCTTACCTACTACACACTCACCCTCTTCTATATATAGGAATCATGAATCATTGTAATAGATATCAATAACATAAATCAATCAATAATACTACCTACCACCTCCACTTTACCTACTCCTTACCTACTACACACTCACCCTCTTCTATATATAGGAATCATGAATCATTGTAATAGATACAACAAACATAAATCAATCAATAATACAATTCTCTATTTCTCTTTATACATTAAATTTTCTACATGGTATCAGAGCAGGTTTAAGAATCTAGTATTTTCGCTTCCCGGCGGGCGGCAACCTCACCTTAGCCGCCCGCCGGACCTCAACCTAGTCTGCTTGTTTTTTTTACACATACCTTCTTCCATAATTAAGCTCTTCTCTGCCTTTACAATGGCTGCCAACGAAGACCAAGCTTTTCCAGACCCATCCTCCACACAGACCACAGACCAGCTCATATACCCAGAGATGCTTGATATCTCTCTCTCTCGGGGTTGGGCTCGGAGAATCATCCACTCTATTATTTCCACCATCCACATCAATCTTTTCCTCCATTTTCCTTTCCCTGTTTTCAATATATTCAACATATTTTGGCGCTGAAACTTCAATTGGTTTCTTGATTTGTACACCATCTGCCCATCTGTACTCATACTTGGGGCCTGCAGTCATTGTAGGACAGTTTTCTGGAGTGCAGAACTCTGTGAGGGTAACTTAGAAAATATGAAGAAGAAGAACTCCGAAAATATGAGGAAGAAGGAATATATTTCTGTTATATTCAAAACTTCTTATCTTACAAGACCAAATGACACTCCTTATATAGGAGATATTACAAACATCATCATAACCCATTATATGCCACTTACATATTATATATTACCACTATCTACCACTATCATATTATATACATGCCACTATCTACCACCAACACCACTATCATATTCTATGCATGCCACTATCTACAACCAACACCACTATCATATTCTATACATACCACTATCTACCACCAACACCACTATCATATTCTATACATGCCACTATCTACCACCAACGCCACTATCTACCACCAACACCACTATCATATTATATGCATGAACACAATTTCCAGCACTCCCCCTCAAGCTGGTTTGAAGATATCTTCCATAGCCAGCTTACTAGTCAGCTTATCAAATTGCTTCTTGTGTAGTCCCTTCGTTAGCACATCAGCTAATTGTTCACCTGTTGGAAGGTAGGTCATACAGATTATGCCAGCATTGATTTTCTCCTTGATGAAATGTTTATCCACTTCTATATGTTTTGTGCGATCATGTAGAACTGGATTATGAGCTATAGATATAGCTGCTTTGTTGTCACAATAGACCTTCATAGGTGTCGGGTGAGAAAGCTTTAATTCTTCAAGAATTCTTTTAATCCACATTACTTCACAGATTCCATGGGCAACAGCTCTGAACTCTGCTTCTGCACTACTTCTAGCTACCACATTCTGTTTTTTACTCCGCCATGTAACTAGGTTCCCACCTACAAAGGAGCAGTATCCGGATGTTGATCTCCTGTCTGTAACACTTCCTGCCCAGTCTGCATCTGTGTATACTTCAACTTGAAGATGTCCATGTTTCTTGAATAGTAAGCCTCTCCCTGGAGTTCCTTTCAAATATCTTAAGATCTTATAAACGGCCTCAAAGTGCTCTGCCCCTGGTGAGTGCATGAACTGACTTACCATGCTGACTGCAAAGGCAATATCAGGCCGCGTATGAGACAAGTAAATCAATTTCCCTACAAGTCGCTGATATTGTTCTCTCTCTTTGACTTCTTCAGCCTTAGCAGCTTGTAACTTCAAGTTAGGCTCGATCGGAGTCTCCGCCATCTTACAACCAAGCATACCTGTTTCTCCAAGGAGATCAAGAACATATTTTCTCTGATTAACGAATATACCTTCCTTGGATCTTGCAAATTCCATTCCGAGGAAATACTTGAGGGCTCCCAGATCCTTAATGTGAAATTCTTTTGCGAGTTTCTCTTTGAGGGCTGCTAACTCTGCTTCATCATTACCAGTTAAAATGATGTCATCAACATAAACAATCAAAATTGCAATTTTACTGTTTTTTGAATGTTTATAAAATATTGTGTGATCTGCTTGACTCTGCGAGAAGCCACAACTGATAACTGCCTTCCCAAAGCGTTCAAACCACGCTCTTGGTGATTGTTTGAGTCCGTATAATGACTTGTTCAATCTGCATACTCTGTCACTTCCAAGTCTCTGCTCAAATCCCGGCGGTAGGCTCATGAACACCTCCTCTTCAAGATCACCATTGAGAAATGCATTTTTAATGTCAAGTTGATGTAGAGGCCAATCTGAATTTACTGCAAGAGATAACAGTACTCTGATGGAATTTATTTTAGCAACAGGAGCAAACGTCTCCTGATAGTCGATCCCATAAGTTTGAGTGAAGCCTTTAGCTACCAGTCTCGCCTTGTATCTCTCAACGCTTCCATCTGCGTTACATTTTATCGTAAACACCCATTTACACCCAACTGTTTTCTTGTCTTTGGGTAGATCAACTATCTCCCAAGTACCACTTCTCCTTAAAGCATTCATCTCCTCCATGACTGCTAATTTCCAATTCGGATCATCCAATGCTTCCTGTATATTCCTTGGAACAAACAAGTGTGAAATCCTAGATGTGAAAGCTCTATGGTTTTTAGACAGTCTTTGATAGGAGAGGTAATTTGCAATAGGATGTTTAATGCAATTTCGGACACCTTTCCTAATTGCTATAGGTACATCAAGGTCGGAAATAGAAGGAATAGGATTACCTAAAATTTCGATGCCAGAACTCGGGTGGACATTCGGGTCATTAGGATGGACGTTCGGGTCATTATTCCTCAGATGAAATCGCTTCCTAGTATAAACCTGAAGCTCAGGATTTAGATCATTTTGTAGTACTTCTCCCCCTAAACAAGAATCTTCTTGACTAGGCACCATAGAACTTGGTTCTCCTAAGTGATCATTATCAGACAGATGTGGTTTTTGTGTAGGATAAATGACATTGGGGAGCGGGATAGAAATATCCCAAAAACGGTCTTCTACTCCACTTGTCTCCCCCTGAAGAGAAGTGTTGGGGAAATAGGATTTTGTTTCCACAAATGACACATCCATACTCACATGAAATTTCTTGTTTTGAGGATCGAAGCACTTATACCCCTTTTTGTTTGAGGAATAACCCAAAAAAACACATTTTATAGCACGGGGGTCAAGTTTTGAACGAAATTGACTAGGAACATGAACATAGGCAGTACATCCAAAAACTTTGGCGGGTAAATCAGAAAACAACCTCGTGTCAGGAAAAAAAGTTTTGAGACAATCAAAAGGTGTTTTGTATGTTAACACCTTTGTAGGCATCCTGTTTATCAAATAAGAGGCTGTTAAAATTGCTTCACCCCATAAATATTTAGGAACATGCATGTAAAACATTATAGCACGTGCTACTTCAAGTAGATGTTTATTTTTTCGTTCTGCAATGCCATTTTGTTGAGGGGTATCCCGACATGTAGATTGATGAAAAATCCCCTTTTTTTCCAAAAACTCACCCAACTGCTCATTGAAATATTCTGTTCCATTATCAGAATGTAAAATACCAATTTTGGTTTGAAATTGGTTTTCAATCATATTGTAAAAATTTGTGAATAAATTTTTCACGTCAGATTTTTTATTCATCAAATAAATCCAACATAAGCGGGTATGGTCATCAATAAATGTAACAAACCATCTTTTACCAGAAAGAGTAGTGATTTTAGAAGGGCCCCAAACATCACTATGAATCAAATAAAAAGGTTTTGAAGCCTGGTAAGGTTTTGGCAAATAAGTAGAGCGATGAAATTTTGCAAAAATGCAACTTTCACAATGAAAAGAAGAACAATCAATCCCTTTAAATAATTCTGGAAATAAATGTTTCAGATAAAGAAAACTAGGATGTCCTAGCCTATAGTGCCATATCATTATTTTTTCTCGAACAGAGATTGAACTGGTACTATTAAAGCTCTGAGCTTTTTTATTACTAACAGGTACTTCATCAAAGTAGTAAAGACCTTCAAGCATCCTAGCACGCCCAATCATCATCCCCGAGTTCTGGTCCTGAAATTCACAATGGGATTCAAAAAATGTAACACGACAATTAGAATCCTTAGATAGTTTACTGACAGACAAAAGGTTACAGGCTAAGTTGGGGACGTGAAGAACAGCATTGAGATTAATTTTCTCAGTTAGTTTAATAAATCCTTTTCCTGCAATAGGTGAAAAACTACCATCGGCTATTCTGATTTTGTCATGACCAGAACAAGGGAAATAGGTACTAAATAAATGGGAAAAACTAGTCATGTGATCGGAGGCACCGGAATCTATGATCCACGGAGAGAAGTTTAGGCAAGAGAAGGCTTTAGGATTTCTACCTGTTTGTGCCAACAAAACACTAGGAGTACCGGTTGAGGAGTTGGATTTTATCAGCTTTAAGAGTTGATCAATCTGCTCTTTGTTGAAGGGACCTGAATCGGCTTCATTAGCGGTAGGAAAGCCACGATTCTTCTCTCCTTGTTTGCTGCTTTTCCAGTTGACAGGTTTGCCATGAATCTTCCAACACGTTTCGCGTGTATGGCGAGGCTTGTTGCAAAAATCACACCAGACCCGTGGCTTATCATCAAACCTGCGCTGGTAATTTGCAGCCTTGTTGGCCGCAGCATCGCTAATGAATGCAGAAATTTCAATTGATTCACCATTACCTTTTTTCTTAAGCATGACGCTCCTTCGGCTCTCTTCCCTTCTGACTTCGGCAAATACTTCGCCAATGGATGGGAGAGGAGGTCTGCCAATAATTCTTCCTCGCACTTCATCGAACTCAATGTTGAGGCCGGCAAGAAACTTGTAAATACGGCTGTCTTCCACAGTTTTCTTGTGGTGGTTGCAGTCGTCAACCGATTTCCATTCGTATGTGTTGAAGATGTCAAGATCCTGCCACAACCTTTTCAACGAATTGAAATATTTGGTGACGGAATCATCTCCTTGACGAATCTCTCCCAACTTCAAAGTTAATTCGAAAACTTGAGATTGATTTCCTAGGTCAGAATACATCTGACTAACATTATCCCACAATTCTTGTGCAGTAGTATAGCACATGTAATTAGAGCTTATATCCTCCTCCATGGAATTGACCAACCATGTCATAACCATGGAGTTTTCAGCGTCCCAATTGTCGAACAGCGGATCATTAACAGCAGGAGCCTTCTTGTCACCAGTGATGTAACCGATCTTTCCTTGCCCACGGATATACATCCGGACAGATTGTGACCAGCGGAGAAAATTATCACCATTTAGGCGGATGGTGGTGATTTGGACAGAGTGAGAGTTGGACGTTTTCACCGGAATGGCAGCGGCAGGGGTTGAAGTGGTTCCGGACGTGACTTCCGACATGTCTATGACGGTTTTAGGGCTGCTGTGTTTTTTGTTGCTCTGATACCAACTTAGAAAATATGAAGAAGAAGAACTCCGAAAATATGAGGAAGAAGGAATATATTTCTGTTATATTCAAAACTTCTTATCTTACAAGACCAAATGACACTCCTTATATAGGAGATATTACAAACATCATCATAACCCATTATATGCCACTTACATATTATATATTACCACTATCTACCACTATCATATTATATACATGCCACTATCTACCACCAACACCACTATCATATTCTATGCATGCCACTATCTACAACCAACACCACTATCATATTCTATACATACCACTATCTACCACCAACACCACTATCATATTCTATACATGCCACTATCTACCACCAACGCCACTATCTACCACCAACACCACTATCATATTATATGCATGAACACAATTTCCAGCAGGGTACCATACAGCAAGTTCACCTGGTTGAAGAAGTCCACAGTGTTGACAGCCAGCCCTTCATTAGCGTCCTCCCCTGGAGGAAGTCTTACTGCTTCTCTCAGATTTCCACTCCCTAATGTTGCATCAATGTGCTTTCTCAGCTGTGCCCCCTTACTCCGGGCGAAATGTCCTTTGGTTCCTGCCCAGACCGAAGAGACTCATGGATCTAGAGAGAGAGAGAGAGATGCATGTGTGTATGCGTGTGATCTCTTCATCTCCAAACCAGTTCATGCAGAGAGAGAGAGAGAGATGACTAGCTTTTCACTTTTCAAAGAGACAGAGGTAGGGGTTGAAGAGACCAATATAACTCTGGAACCAACCCATGTGCACTTTTATTATAAACCATCTTTTTGTCCCACCGCCCAAATTTTATTTTTTATTATAAACCTTAATTGGTGCTCTATTTTTATTCATTATTAATATTCATCATCACCATGCTTATCATTTCATCACTATCTCCATATTTTTTTTATTATTCGATTCCCTTACTTTTCAAAAAAAAAAAAAAAAAAAAAAAAAAAAAATTCATCATTCCACAAACTCATTTTATTCATGTCGGGGCTCACCCCGATCCCCATTTTACATAAAAAAAAAAAAAAAAAAAAAAAAAATTCATCATTCCACAAACTCATTTTATTCATGTCGGGGCTCACCCCGATCCCCATTTTACATCAAAAAAAAAAAAACAAAAACAACAAAACAACCACACCCACAGTGGGATTTTTCTTCTCACTCTGCAGCCGGTCTCTTCTTCTTGCCTCTGTCTTGGAAGGCCCTTGACGGTGTTGCCTCCGTGCTTCCTAGACCACCAAGCAAGTTACCTCCTCCCTGCTCCTCCACTGCAGCATATGGCGGACCTCCAAATCGGAACATAACGGTGGCCTTCCGCTTCAATTCCTTATTTTCTGCCTTTAGCACACTTATCTCTGCTCGCGCATCCTTATACATGCGTTAGAGCAAAGCCAGTTGGGCGTTTAGCTGCTGCACCTCATTTGTCCTACTCTGCAGCCGGTGCGACAAGTTTGTGACCGCAGTCATGGTTTCCACACATGACTTCAAAGTATACTGATTCGCCTCAATATCTGATTGCGCTGCCATTCTTTGCTCCACAGACCGCATAGGAAAGGTCAACGGAGCAAACTCAGGGGCGTTTGGTTGAGGTTCAAGGGCAACCGCACCGGTTATCTCTCTTGTGGACTCGTTGAGGTCGGGAAAGAGAGTAAGCAGACCACGGGAAGAAGAGGCCATGTTCTGGGTAGCTGGACGGGAAGAAGAGGCCATGTTTTTTGGGTTGCTAAGTGTTTCAGAGAAGCAGCGATTACCGATTGGTACTATCAGACAGGGTTGGTTACAGAGTGTTTCAAGATTTGCAACTCTTCGAGACAAGCTCTCTGAGAATGCAGAGGTTTCAACTGGTTTGTTATGCTTCCAAGCCTCAGCCTCCGCTTCGGTTTATAAAGACCCTGACGAAGAGGCCGACACGCGTTCTGTCGATCACGTGCATCGCCGCGTGTCTGGCGCGCCTTTTGATGGCTCGCCGCTCGATGATTTCTGTCGGGCACATCTTTTGATAAAGTAGGCGCGCCTTTTGAGGGCGCGACTTTTGCGGGCTCGATATATATATCTACATGTATATCTTTTGGGCAGCCTATATACACACTCATACAGTGTCTTCTACATCGGTCCGACATGACCCCGTAAACAGTCTTCTACAGCGGTCCGACATGACCCCATAAACTGTCTTCTACATGGGTCCGACAAGACTCTGTAAACTGTCCCGACATTGAGTCCGGTTAGCTCCTTCATGGGTCCGACAAGACTCTGTAAACTGTCCCGACATTGATTCCGGTTAGCTCCTTCATGGGTCCGACAAGACTCTATAAACTGTCCCGACATTGATTCCGGTTAGTTTCTACAAGGGTCCAGCAAGACTCCGTAAACTGTCACAACATTGTCTGCTACAACGGTCCGACATGACCCATAAACTGTCTTCTACATCGGTCTGACACCGCCATCCAGTGTCCTCTACACCGTTATGACACCACCATACAGTGTCCTCTACATGGTTATGACACCCCCATACAGTGTCCTCTACAACGTTATGACACCACCATCCAGTGTCTTCACCAATGGTCTGACACGACCATACAGTGTCTCTTATCCTCTTTTATTTTTATGTATTTTCTTGTTTTGTTACTCTCTCCAAACTCAAGTTGGTTAGTTCCTATCCCCCTTGAGTTTGCGGGGGGCTGTTAAAATCCACCTACTCTCCACCTACTTCACCCACTTAAACCTACTCCACTAAACCTAACCCACTACACCACTACCACCTCACCTACTCCACTAAACCTAACCCACTACACCACTACCACCTCCACTTTACCTACTCCTTACCTACTACACACTCACCCTCTTCTATATATAGGAATCATGAATCATTGTAATAGATATCAATAACATAAATCAATCAATAATACTACCTACCACCTCCACTTTACCTACTCCTTACCTACTACACACTCACCCTCTTCTATATATAGGAATCATGAATCATTGTAATAGATACAACAAACATAAATCAATCAATAATACAATTCTCTATTTCTCTTTATACATTAAATTTTCTACAATAACTATAATGGTGAATATGACAACAATTAAAAAAAAAATTAATCTTGCAATGCCTTCGTAAATAGCTCTACGACCAACCGGATAGGACATTTTGTTCCATATATGAGACAAGAATTACAATGAGCAAATAAGTCACAAACTTACAAATAGCAGTGGGAGTTCACTAAGTCAAATGAGTGAGAATAGTTTCTAAAGAATGTGAAGATTATACCTTGCATTGCAAGGGAGCGAAGTTCAGTATTTGATGATACAGCAGCCTCAATAATAGAACCATTCACAGCTACTGTAAAAAAAAAAAAAATCAATTTAAAACAAAAAAATGGTCAGAAAAAATTATAAAAATAATAATAAGCATAGCAACCACAATAGAAGAAAAATCAAAGACCCACCCTGCCTCAACGATTTTGTGTTTCTCGGCCAAAGCAATTCACAAAGGTTTAAAATCTGTCGCTGCTTCTGATATAAATCAGCAGAAGAAGGCAAAAATGGATGGCCTCCATGAACCCATAGCAAGGACTTTTGTGAATGGAGACACCAAGATGAAACACTACCCAAATTCTTGCCTTCCACCTATATTGCACAATATTCATATGTACTCACCTTGAAGTACCCTAGTATAACAAGTAAAGTAAAGAAAGAGAGTGGGTGTATCAAACAAGCAAACCTGTAAACCTGTAACTTCTTTTGGACAGAATTTCTGCAATTTTGATGCATTCTTTGTCAAAGAACGCCAAGAAATTAAAGACATCTCAAACTGTGACAAGGTGATGCCATTCCAAAATGATATGTGATCTTCAAGGAGGTCTGTGTATATTTGAAAAAGCAAATCGAAAGAAGGCGACTCAACCAGTATATCAAGCACTTTCTCTTCCACCCTTCTTAGAGATTCCAAAACAGATATAAAACACTGATTTTCATCACAGTAGTCATGTTCACTCTCAGCATTCCATTGTTGAAAGCTAGCCCTTAATAGGCCTGCACAGTTAATCGCTTTACAGAGAAGTTCACTGGAGGATTTTGACATGTCATTTGATGCAAATAAATCAACTACTTCCGTGGAAAGCATTGGTATTGGCCTGGAGTCTAAATTTACTTGATTATGAGACAGAAGCTCATGGCGGCAACGCACAATACAATTCCAGATAGGATGCTTGAGCTCCTGTTTAAGTAGATTCAGAAAAGAACTAAAGAACTTGCAAAAAGGCTGTACCTGAGAAGCAAACCAACTAAACCAGAGAAGGTATAACTCTAAATCATTTTCAGTGGCCTGTTCAATTGTCCAGTTGGCAGCAAACAAAAGCTTTTTTCCAGCAAGTGCCGAATCAATTTCTATCTGCCCACCATACTTAGAAGTAAACTCATGTGCAAAGTTTGGAAACATCATAACATGCAATATCTTCATATCCATCAAGTAAGGCCCCATAGATCCAATCGCACTTAGAGCTTGTTCCACTGGGCTCCGATCCCAAGCAGAATGAAATATATGAGATGCATTCTGAGACCCCAAAAACTCCAGATACAAGCAATTTTGTTTGACAGAAACTTCTTTTGAGTAACATACATAATCTCTTAGTTTCAACGGAGTTGGCCATCCTCCCGGTAGACACAATGAACGTCCTGGAGACGACTCAAATTTGTAGAGTTCATCCATTGATAGATAAGAAATTATCACATGACTAACAATATCTTTTCCTTCAGCCTCACCGAGAGATGAAAGATATGTATGTTCCCAACTTATTTGGAGGCTACATTCAGGCCAATTCCCATTGGTGAGAAGCCGCTGGAATAACTGCACCCAACGCGCAAGCTCAAGATATGTAATCTTAATATCAAGGCGCAATCCTTCAACTCTAGCATAGATGTGGGCTTTGGCCATCGAATCAACCATCATACCCATAGGAATACCTGAGAGAATGAGAAATCTTTTCACATCTTTAAGTTCACTCTCAACACAACGGTCACCACCTCCACCATCAAGCAGCCAGCATGGCTGCATCATATATATTTCAACCCCTCTATTTCGCATTGCCCGGGACACTTCACCATAGCTAGGGTCAACTGTGAGAAACATCCGAAATTGGGGATGGGGATGAAGAACCAATGGCTTGCCATCTACACTTCCACACTCATTAATTGTGATTGATCCACGCGGTTCAACCAAAGAGTTGATCCTATCAAGAACCTGTATTCATCATAAGAGAGGCAAATGTAAAACTTTGTTTACAAGTTGACGCTAAAATGGGCACAAAATAGAGAAACAACATAAACTCCCCAAACCAACAAAAAAATATCTACATACCGTGGGATTGCAAAGATTTGCATTCTCTAAAACAATCCATTCACCATTTTCAACAGCCTTTACCAGTACTCCGGTTACCCATTCAAATTTTGCTGAATATAGCCTTTGGCTGTGTTCCTCGTGCAACTTTATAATTTTCAGAATTCTATCCAGATCCTTGCATGACCATGATACGGGCAATCTGTTTGACTCCATGTCCAACTCTAGATGCTCAATTATCTCAACTAACAAATGAATAGAACCAAAGGTCCTTGACTTACAATTATCAGTGTATGAGGAAGAAGTAGTAGTCATGGGACCTCTACCAATGCTTGATAGGAAGGCAAGCCAACAGGTAATTACATCTTTTCTTCTCTCTATGAATTCCTTCACTGAAGATTCCAGTTGCAAGCTGCAGTACTCATTCACATAACACTCAATTCGAGTAACAGCAAATTGATAATGGCGGAAGGCATTATATTGCTCAAAGCATCCAAGTAACTCAGATATGTCTGATGCAGACGAAAGATTTATCTCATTTAGTACATTGCCAGTAAGCTGGGCAAGCAACCTTATCAATGAAGTCTTGCCAGAAGATGAAGGACCAACCAATATGCACAACCATTCATTCTGTACACAAAGTGCAGCAGCCTCCAAGCTATGCCGTATTCCAGGCAAAATTTTAAGCTCACTGTTTTTAGATGACTGAAAATGATTCCTTCTGATGTGAGTGTTGCCAACAACCAAATACTGAGGATTGAGTTGCACTCGTGGGTAGGGAGTCAAAAATGGCACTTGTCCAAATACTTCCTCATAAAGTTGGACAACTTTTCTACGGTCAGCTGCTGTACGCATTCTTTGAACATATATAGTGTTGAGGAAACAGTCAATTTTTGATCTTTCAGGTGCACCTAAACACATAGCCAAACAGATTAGGAAGCCAGCTTTATTTGAAGAATGTAAGCTTACTTTCAAAGAAAAAAAAATAAAAACAAAAACAAAGGCAATAACCTTGTATAATTTGGCAAGAACGAATCACATCTCGTAGGTTAAACTCCCAAGGGGAACCCACTTGAGCGAATTTATGATATAACATAATGTCCTCATGTAGTCGCTTATTAAATAAAATTAACTTGGAAAGCAAGGGCTTTGGAATTGAGGAATAGAGTGAACTACAGATGAAAAGATAGTCATCCTCGGTCAACTCGTCCACATAAACCTGAAACAAATAACAGGGCACCATATCACTACTAATGTTATGTATCCATATTGAGCTTGCTGTCAACAAGATTAAAAAAAATATAAAAATAAAAGAGTTACATACAAGGGATGAAAAGGAAATACCTTCGTAAAACGGTTAAGGAAGGACTTTGGAAGCCCTTTACGGCCTCCACCCTGATAAGAAGGATTCTGACATGCAAAAACTCTGAATGATGATGGGCACTTAAAAGTAACACCCAACTCCGGGATGAAAACCTCAGCTCGATGGTCTAAGATTGCATTTAAACCCTAATGTGGATAAATATGTTAGGAGATGGCTATATATAATTACAAGAGATATATTAACAAGCATATGCAGGACAACATTAACAAGAACAAGACAATACCTCTAAAACAGATTGTGGAGCAAGATTAAGTTCATCCAGCAGAACCCAAGATCCCTTCTTTAGAGCCTGAAGAACAACAACGAAAAAGCTGAATGAAACTCATACTCCATTTGAAAAGAAAAGAATGCCAAGATCAAACATTTTAAACCTGCAGAAGGATTCCATCATGCCATGCAAACTGTATTCCTTCGTCACTCTCAACTGGTAAGTCTGAGCCCAATAAATCCATTATGTCAGTCTGTACAAGATCAGCAAATAAATCGTTATTAGCACTGTGAAGACGCACAGATGTAAAGTGACCAAAGAAAGTGGAGCGCAGCCCTTAAAAAAGTCACAGGAAAAGAATATAGATGATCATGACCTGCTCAGATAAGTTTATCCGTACAACCGTATGCCCAGAAAATTTGCCAAGGGCTACAATTAAACTTGTTTTTCCAACGCCTGGACTTCCCTCCAACAAAACTAAAAACATAGACACAATTTAAGAGGTCAAAAAAGTTTCAAGGTGCTAGGTGTTTTTCTAAATATTTTCAGTGGTGAATGAATTGTGTGAATTTATCATATATATATATATATATATATCCACACACATATAATAAAAGTTTGAAAAATAAGCTTTAAAAGCACGATACCAGGCTTTGGAAGCTGCAAAGCCCGCAGAACCCGCATGGCATTTTTGCGAGTGGTTGGCGCCAAAAACTCAAACTGCTCAATCTCAAAAGGATCATCACCTGAATATCAATAAACAGAATTAAGAAATGAATGATTGCCTCTAATTACATAGAGAGTGCAAACTCAGATATAATAAGAAAGTGGCCACATTTCAACCAGAAACCAAATTACATGATGTCATTAGTTAATGTTTGAGTTGGAACTTAAAATATTGTCCACATTTGCAAAGGAACATTCTTTTTACACACTTGTCAAATCATCCAATTAAAATCCTTAATGATAATGATTATTTGAATATTCATAAAAATAAAAAATAAAGAACAAAGGTTGACAAACTTATCAAATAAGATATATTAACCCATGAAAATAGAAGAAAACAAAACGAAACGGACTTCTACAGAAAGTATAACTATTTATTGGGCAAATGAAACCCCCTCCCTAATTAACTCACCGTATCCCAACCATCAAGACTCAACCTTACACTACAAATCTCCCAAATCATCATGTAGCCATGGCACTATTTTCTTAAATAACCACACACAATCACCCTGCCCAGGTTACCAAGCTGTCAATGCACCATCAGCAGGTTCACCCCAACACCACCAGAACATTGTTATGATCATCATCTTTTCTCTCTAGACCTATATATATATTTTGAAAATTGTCATCGCACCACCATGAGACTCAATTTAGTCACTACCACTTCAAATCACTATTTTTCCACTAAATTGCCATTCCCAATCCATATCCTCTCTCACTAAATCTCTAGATATGTATGGATAGACGTATTTGAGATATATCATTAATCATAGAATCCTTACACATAGTATGTCTGGCCTATCAGCTTTTTTTAATGCCCCATAACTCTTACACGTCCAGGCTTGGGCAGAATAGCATAGCAACTATCAGTATTAGCAGTGATTGTGGGTAACTATTTTACATATCATGCTGCAATGTATAACAAGCCCCCAACATGAATCGACAAGGGCATACATTGTCATTCAATTCTCATGGCAATCACATCTGCCATTTTGAAGTTCTATTTCAGTATAATTAAAAGAAAAACATAACATTTACCTTTTGCAATGTAGAAAGGATGGATTCCAAAGAGATTGTCACATTGCATGTTATAACCGCATGAAATATCTGTAGAAATTCCGACATCACCCCAACCAGAGTTTTCCATTATGAGAAGGTTTGAGTTACCCGAAGTAGAATTGGCCATCTGTTGCAGCAAAAAAGAATGCATTTCTTAGTGACTTGTTCAGTATGTAAATAACAGGTTGCAATTCTAAAATTAAGGGGTTCACATGACACGTTCCAGGTATCCTTCTATGAACTTAAAAATTTAGTGCTAGGCTAGAGACCACTCTCCCAAACAGATGTAGTTAAAGGTCAGGGAGGTGGGAGAGGATGCTTTGGTGTGGAGGGGTTTGGGATCAAAAGGTGTTTTCTCAGTCTAGTCATACTATCGGAGTTTGTGTGGGGATATGGCGGTGGAGTTCCCGTGGCGTCGTGTGTGGGTTACAAGTGTTCCATCGAAGGTGGCATTTTTCGTGTGGACAGCAGCGTTTGGTAGGATTCCTACCATTGATAATTTGATTCGTCGTCATCATATTTTGGTTAATCGGTGTTGTATGTGTCGTGCGAATGCAAAGTCAGTGGATCATTTGCTTATTCATTGTTCGGTGGCTGCTCAGCTTTGGACTCTTATTTTTTCTACGTTTTTAGTGTGGGTCCAATCGAAAAGGGTGATGGAGTTGCTTTGGAGTTGGGGAGGGGGTAGGGTTGGGAAGAGGCGTAGGAAGGCTTAGGCTTTGGCTCCTCTATGTTTGATGTGGTTGATTTGGTTAGAGCGGAATCGGCCTATTTTTCAGGGGGATGCTCAGCCACTATCTTGGCTTGAGAGTCGGCTTTTTGGTGTTTTGTATAGTTGGGTGTTGGGGAGGGTGGATCCGGTTTTGTTTGACTTTTTGGATTTTGTAGATGATTTGATTGGTTAGGTGTAGCCCTTTTTTCGGTGGGGTTCCAGTTTTGTATTCCTTAGCATCTTCTTGATGCTTTTCGTAATTAATTTTATTTATTTATTCAAAAAAAAAAGAGGGCCCCAAATACTCAGTCACTCCCCATATATTCCTTCTTCCTAAACAAGCTGCTTACCATAATTTGAATTATATCACACAACCATCTGTAACAACAAAAATGGATACTTCCATGCTCAAACCAACTTACAAAAGAGCGATAAAAATTTCATTCGTTTCGAGCATGGAAAATATAAAAAGCGTATGAAAGTGCATCTACACTAAGCAAAACCTTGGGGCATTTGTGTAAAATTTAATGTATAAAGAGAAATAGAGAGAGAATAAATTATATGTATTATTGATAGATGTTTATAATGGTGTGTTGAGCTCTCTCCTTTATAGAGGAGAGGGAGAACAATTACAAACCGAAAGTAGAAGCACAAACCAAACAACATTATTAAAGGTACATTATTAAAGCATACTAATTATTATACTAACCTAATTATTAAAGCAACATTTTACATATTATATTCTAACAGCCCCCTCAAACTCAAGGAAGGAGGATAGGAACCAACCAACTTGAGTTTGGAGAGAGTAACAAAACAGAAAAATAAAATAAAAATAGGATATGAGACACTGTATGGTCGTGTCAGACCGTTGTAGAAGACACTGTATAGTCGTGTCGGACCGTTGTAGCAGCTAACCGGAATTAATGTCAGGACAGTTTATGGAGTCTTGCCGGACCCATGTAAAAGCTAACCGGAATCAATGTCGGGAGAGTTTACAGAGTCTTGTCGGACCCATGAAGGAGCTAACCGGAATTAATGTCGGGACAGTTTACAGAGTCTTGTCGGACCCATGAAGGAGCTAACCGGAATCAATGTCGGGAAAGTTTACAGAGTCTTGTCGGACCCTTGGAAAAGCTAACCGGAATCAAATGTCGGGACAGTTTATGGGGTCATGTCGGACCGTTGTAAAAGTCGCACCCTCAAAAGGTGTGCCCAATCTTTCAAAAGGCGTGCCCAATCCATAAAAAGGCGTGCCATCAAAAGGCGCGTCCATGTTGTCGTCTAGCGCCGAGCGGCGCATGATGCGCGTGTCTGCCTCTTCATCATGGTCTTTATAAACCGAAGCGGAGGCTGAGGCTTGGAAGCATAACAAACCAGTTGAAACCTCTTCGTTCTCTGAGAGCTTGTCGCTAAGAGCTGCAAATCTTGAAACACTCTGTAACCAACCCTTCTCTGAAACACTCAGCAACCCATAACATGGCCTCGTCTTCCCGTTCAGCTACCCAGAATATGGCCTCTTCGTCCCGTGGTCTGCTCACTCTCTTTCCCGACCTCAACGAGTCAACAAGAGAGATAACTGGTGCGGTGGCCAGTGAACCTCAACCAAGCGCCTCTGGTTTTGCTCCGTTGAACTTTCCGATGCGGTCGGTGGAGCAAAAAATGGCGGTGCAAACTGATATTGAGGCCAATCAGTATACTTTGAAGTCATGTGTGGAGACCATGATGGCGGTCACAAACCTGTCGCACCGGCTGCAGAGTAGGACAAATGAGGTGCAGCAGTTAAACGCCCAACTGGCTCTGCTCCAGCGCATGTATAAGGATGCGCGAGCAGAGATAAGTGTGCTAAAGGCGGAAAACAAGGAGCTGAAGCGGAAGGCCACCGTGATGTTCTGATTTGGAGGGCCGCCATATGCTGCAGTGGAGGAGCAGGGAGTAGTGATCGTGCCCAGTGGAGTGGGAAACACGGAGGCAACATCGTCAAGGGCCGCCCAAGACGGAGGCAAGAAGAAGAGACCGGCAGCAGAGTAGAGAAGGGAAAAATCCCACTGTGGGTGTGGGTGTTTTGTTTGTGTTTGTTTGTTTGTTTGTTTTTTTTTTTTTTTTTTTTTCTTTGGAATGTAAAATGGTGATCGGGGTGAGCCCCGACATGAATAAAAGGAGTTTGGTGTGCAGGTCATCTTCTTTTTTTTTTTTGGTTTTTGGTTTTTGGTTTTTTTTTTTTTTTGTGTGTTTTTTTTTTTTTTTGTATGTGAATGGTAAAGGAATAAAAAAAAGAAAAAAAGAAAGGTGATATTCAAATTGGTAAAAAAAAATGGGAGAGTGTTTTGTGTGGGCGGGTCCTACCACGAATGAAAAAGGAAGCAAAATGTATAAACTAATGAAAAGAAAGCAAAATCTATATGTGTGTGTGGGGGGGGGGGGGGGGAAGGATGGATAAAAAGGGTCAACGAGCACATGGATTTTGGATTCGGAGTGTGTGCATAATAATAATAAAATGAATGAGGGGAGAGAGGGTTTTATGTTTAAAGAAAAGAAGAGTGGGTAGATAATAGTAAAATAAAAAGAAACGAAAAGAGGGGGACAAAACCCATGTGAGAAAGTGGAGAGAGAGAGAAGAGGGTCAAGTCCCTCCTGTGTCTTTATTTATTTTTGTATATCCATCTTTGCAGATCACCACTTGTTCATCCTCTCACCCCCTTGCCTCTGATTTTATTTTATTCCCCTCCTCTTCTAGCCGAGAGAGAGAGGGCCCTTTTGGATGCAGGCGTCGGCCTTTGCGCCGTCGAAGCCGCGGTAGCGGAGGATATGCCGGAATGCCCAAGAACTCGGTTGAAGATTTAGCTGCCGACCACAGTTGTCGTCTCCAAACAAGAAGATCCGAAAGACAGTTGGGTGATACCCGGGTGAATGGAAACGGGTTGTTCCAGTTTCAGCAGCGCAGTGTTTCTCCTGAAATTGTTGAAGTACAGGAGGAATCCGTCCAAATAATGGACTTATATTGCATCTCCTGTTGAAGATCCGGGAAATGATCTGTTTCTGTATATTGGTTCACATCCTTCTCAGATGGAACCGGCATGGGAAGATATGAAGTTGTGGTATCAAGTTCAGAGGCAGACTAAAATATTGACTGTTATGAAACAAAAAGGTCTGTCTGATAAGTATCTGCCACAATTGAGCGCTTCTGGTAGGATAGTTCACCAGGGTAAGTGTCGGAGACCAAGCTCGGGAGTGAACAGGAGAAGCCGACGACTCGGCTGCATTTGACGGGTCGGTCTGAACCAGACCCGAGGTTTGTGTGCCAGTTCGGTGGCGAACCAGAGTGTAGTCCGGTGGTTTTCCAAATACAGAGGAACATCCGGCAGCCGGTTTTCAGCTGCAAGTTTAGCGCCGACCGGAACGCTAGATCACAATACCTCCCATCGGATTTCACTGTCAACAATAACAGAGGATGGATGAGAACATTTTCTGGTGAAAAAGAGAAACCGGGAAAGGAGCGAAAGGGATGGATTATTATGACAGGTGGCGTGGTCGGCGTTGGCCAGATCACGGCGTCGGTGGCTATCGTGTGGGCCGACGGAGTGCTCGACGACGTGGGTAAGATCTATGTTGTAACAAAGCTACAGCAAGAAATAGTAATGGTTCACGGCAGCTAGAAATGTGGCAGCGGAGTGAAGGTATGTGTAGAGGTCCGGCGGACGGCCAAGGCAAGGCTGCCGCCCGCCGGTGAAGCGGAATGACTAGGTTGTTAACCTTGCTCTGATACCATGTAAAATTTAATGTATAAAGAGAAATAGAGAGAGAATAAATTATATGTATTATTGATAGATGTTTATAATGGCGTGTTGAGCTCTCTCCTTTATAGAGGAGAGGGAGAACAATTACAAACCGAAAGTAGAAGCACAAACCAAACAACATTATTAAAGGTACATTATTAAAGCATACTAATTATTATACTAACCTAATTATTAAAGCAACATTTTACATATTACATTCTAACAATTTGTGCTTATTCAAACTCCTATTTCCTTACACCAGTATGAACAAAAAGTTGAGTGGAGGCTGTGGAGGAACATTTCTAACAATACTAATACTTCTTGAAGATTTAACATGAGAGAAATACTTTCTATTTTCCACAGATTGATGACGAGAAATATTATGACTTGATCAACTTTTTTAATCAATGGAAAGAATTTCCTTGAAAGCAAACCTCTTAGATTTTGTATGGGCATGCAAATAGACGAATTCATGTATCTCAGACTGCTAAGGCAACATCACCCTTTATATCTGTTTTTACCCTGCCGTACATGACATGAACTTTATTACATACCAAGTATTAAGTAGGTCGATGACAGTTCCTATTAAATCCATTTCTTTTCTTTCTCAATCGATCATAGGAATGCTATACCTAGCGGACACAAAGAACACAGTCTGTTTGGATTTTCACTGGAACCAAACAAAGATAACATATACACTCCTAAGCTCAGTACAAAAACCCAACAAGGTATGGGCCCATTTCAGGAACTTAGAAAATTGACTGATAGTTTACAGCTTACACAGTCATCATATTTATAGTTTTCTAGCCTGGTAAGTATAAAGAATTTAGTCAGAAGGTTAGCTCTGTTTCAAAAACATAACTACAAGACACCCAACTCATAACTGACTTCATGGTGGTTTCTGCTGAAACACAACACCCAATTCATAAATAACATCATGTCGGTTTGTAAGGAAACAAAGATTGCATTATAAAGTGGACCAAATCTGGCCACTTCGGAAAATTCTCAAATAGTTCCCAAGGCAAGGAAAGCAAACAGCATATTCACCATTTTCATAATGTGGTGATCAAGATAAACAGTGAAACCACAGTTCGTGAAAACAAGCAACAACACCTTTAGTTGTTCCAGAAGAAAGGACAAGCATCTCTCCCTCAACTCTCCGGCATCACTTTTCAAAATACCCGTACCTGGAAAAGATTGCAGGAAAATAATTTACTAGAGCGGAAAAAAAAAAAAATGCAAACAAGAAAGGTTCTGCAAGTACACAAAAACAACCATGTTGATAATCCACATTACCAAAAACCAGAAAAACAAATGTAGACTTGATATCACCAATTAACAGGAAGTGGTTAGCATAATATTCGTTGAAAAACCAGTCTAAAAAATCCTTCAAAAAATTTATAAAAAAAAAATTTGAAGAAAAACCTAGCAAGAATAAATGCATAACTTTTAACAAACATAAAGTTAGTTAAACCACAGCTGCTTAATGAAATATTACAAGAAAGCATGCCTTTTAAGACTGGCCTGGGAAAATGCACGACTGAAAGTCATTCAGTCATTTGTTTGGGTTATGTTTGTAGTTTGTAGCCGTTTGTTTGGGTTATGTTTTTTTTTTTCCTTTATTTTTCGTGTAGAGGATGCCTTATCCCCATTTCTTCTTTTTGATTAATCAATAAAATTTGTTGTTGATCCAAAAAAAAAAAATGCATGACTGAAAGTGTGACGACCCCGACCTCCGGACTAGTATATTATATTATTCTAATAAGTTTAATTGCATGATTGTGTGCCTGATTGTGTGATTACATGCTTAGTTTTGTAGCTATCTGTTGTCACATGAAATATCTATTCGTATTGACAACTTAGAGACAGAAAATGATAGCCTAGACGGCTTCAGAAACTGAAATTGAATAGCGTAATAGACTAATTAGAATATTTGGAATTTTATGGTAACTTTAATTGAAAATTGATTTGGATCAAAATAATTAGAATAAACTGATTGAATTAATTAGAATTGAGCCTAAATTACTTAACCTTAATCATACTTGATTAGGCTAAGCTAATCACGCCATATAAATAGCTCTAATTAAGCTTATAGGCTCATATTTACATCCTTTGGCTGAGATTTTGAGGAAGGGAGAGGAAGAACTCAACACTTTAGAGAGAGAAAGAGGAGATTTGAAGAGAATTTCTAGAATTTTGGTGAATTGAGCTAGGCCAACACTTGTATTCAACACTAGGTATGAAATCCATCTTTAATTCTTGGAAATATTGCATGAAGAAGTTTAATTCAACCAGCTCCAACACTCTTTTGCATGTAATTTAGAGTTATGTGTTAGATTTCCATGAATTGAGTGTAAAAGAGTTGAATTGCATACATGCATGTGCATTTTGAGTAAGAATCTATGAAATTCTCACATGCATGGCAATTTTGTAACTTAATTTGAGTGTTTTATCATGTTTTCAAACTTATCATGTGGGTTGATCAAGTTTTGGGAGGATATAGGAACATATATATATTCAATATGATGTATGCATGATTCATAATATAGAGTTCAAGCTTTTGGTTGTCAAAAGGGATCATGATTTTGAGTAAATGATTTCTAATTGGAAATGTTTTTAAATTATATAATGATTCTCTATGTTTTTGTACCAAAAATACAAGTTTTGAGGCTTTGAATATCATATTTGAACTTCAAACACAGTTCTAGAAATTCCAGAATTTGGCTTGTCCGCTCGAGCGTGAAAGTCGAGCTCTCGGAAGTTTTATAAAATTTTACAAATCGCTCGAGCGACCAAAGTGACGCTCGAGCGAGGACCCAAGTGACGCTCGAGCGAGGACCCTTTTTACTCAGTCTTCCGCTCGAGCGACCATTGAGCGGGAACTTCATGCAACCTCTACTTTTGCCAAGTTTGCAGACCGCTCGAGTGACGAAAGTTACGCTCGAGCGACCACCTTTGTTTTTGAACCCCCGCTTGAGCAAAGGAAGTTGTGCTTGAGCGGAAACCCTGTTTTCAGCAAAATTTGACTAACTCTTTTAGGTGCATATTTGCATCCTCATGTCATTTCAAGTACTCTTGGGCACCAATTGAACTCATATAATCATAGAATGAGTTAGAAACACATGAGAAGAATTGAATTAAAATGAATTGGTGCTTCAATTGTGCTTCTGTTATGTGTTTTGTTAGGTGGACGTCCGAGGCTTAATGGCAACTCAAACCACTGTGAGTAATAACCTTATAAAGATATCTTCAAAGTATATTTATTTTCGAATTAATTATTGTTTCTGAATTCGTAACATGTTGATTGATTGGTTAATTAAAATGTTACTTTGATGAATGAAGTTCACTTATGAAACTGTGGTGTGGCATCCACTGATTATAAGCCCTGCCTGGGGTAGCAATACCACGGCCATTGGTTTGAGCCTCTGCGGTCCATTGGTTTGACCCATAAGCCCTTGCCTGGAGGTAACAATACCACGGCCATTGGTTTGACCCTTCGTGGTCCATTGGTTTACACTTCACTATGATTGGAGTATTATTATTGTTCATGAATGAGCCCCTTAAATTGATATTGAATGACATCGACCATGAATCTATTGGATATTGAGAACTGAAACAAGATTTTGATTAGCATATTATCGAACTTCATTCACATAACCTCTTTATTCTGTTATTACTCACTGGGCCCTAGCTCACTATTTATTTATATATACGTAGATGGGCAAGCTGAACAATAGAGTTAGGTAAGCCTTGAGTCTACCCAGGTCAGCCTTTCGAGGAGTTTCCAAGCGAAGTCATCAGGCTCAGGTGGAGCCATACTAGTGGGACCCCATTTTGTTGTTCAGTGATTTTGTGTTTGTGCATTGTTGGGGGTTTGTATATTTGTAAGACATGAATTTTGTACAATTGTGATAAATGTACTTTTGGAACAAATTTTGCTTATTATATTGGTTCTCTTCATGTACGCATGGCTCAATGGATAATTTTTATGTTATTTTAGACTTCCGCTAAGTCCCATACTTTATCTTAAAAGGTTTATTTGTTTGGAGGCCGTAGGTAATCTATGATTACTGACCGGTCATGACGCTAAACCTATAGGGACAGGTTTGGTTCTTGACAGAAAGTATCAGTTCTCCAATCATGAAAACAACCCCCAAGACAAAATCTGATTATAGAGATTGCATCTAAAACTATTTCGCAAGATCAATTAATTTGTGGAGAATAACTTATTTAGTCAGCAATACAGAAACATGTGCCTCATGAAGAAAATGAGGATGTACCTAAACTTAGTCCATCAAGCAAAACAAGGAAAGCCCCTTGTAAGAATGCATCTGCGGGTTGTAAATTTCCCTCAGTTGCATTGATAAAAGCTATCCAGGACAAAAGATCTCTGACAGTAAGCATTCTCCCTGTTTGTAACTGATTGAACCACTGCAAGACGGAAAGCAATGCAAAAGAAACATACAAATACACCAAAATCAGTAGTAGCCACACTGTCAGCCAAACACAGACAAGACTGACACAATAAAGAAACCCAAAATAGTTTCACATAGAAGTACTAGTAGTTCAATGAGAATCAAGGGAATGCCAATATTAATAGCAGTACAATAATAATAACAATAATAATAAATAAGAGGAAGAAGAAGAAAGACAACAATATAACATCCCAAACTAAATATTCATGCTAACAGTGGCAGTGAAACATGCAAAATTTGTGGACTTCGAATTTTTGGATTAACAAGTTTATTCACAAGCAAAGGTACTTCAACAATCTCAAAGATCCTCAAAGGAGAGTTCATGGCATTTCCAATTGAAAATGAAATTTCCTTCAGAAACAGAAATAGAGATTTGGATACAAATTATTTTTCTAATCATATCTGCACAAATTTTAAAGTTCTGACCACTCATTCCATTTGTCTATATTTTAATCAAGTTTCTAAGAGAACTAAAAAATAAATTCAATTATTAAAACATGTGTCTGTAACCGCAGCAAAATAAAGTCAATATTGTAAGATGTAGCGGTAGTAACACGAAGTGATGATGTTTCAGCCGGCAATTACTGAAATAATATGATACTTTCCACATACAAGTTGACCTCACATTTCTTAAGTGTCGGTGTCAATATAGCAATGGAAGCTAGTGAGACTGACATGATCGGGCTGTAATGGCTGAAAATTTAATATTGATTCTAAGGCTTCCTGAAGACTTCAAAAAAAGCAAAAAAGTTTCCCTCGCTCTAGCCCGTTCTGAGATTTCAGGTGATGGAATCTGTGGAGCAGCAACAAATAAGATTTTATTTTACTTGGGGATTTTAATGATTTATGATTTTAGAGTTTATTTAGGATTTTACTTATATTATTAATGGTTGATGTACTGAATAGATCAGATTTTTTGGCACAATTGAAATTGAGAGCGTTGGATCTCTCTCTCTCCTTTTCCTCTCTTCTTTTCTCCTTCTTCTCCTTTGTTTCCTCTACCGTTTCCACGACATCAAGTTTTTTTCCATCATCCAGCAAAAGATCCAATAATATTTAATTAACCACTAACCTCTCTAAAATAATTTACTGCTTTTCAAACATCAAAATTAATTTCAAAGGTACTGCTCCAAATTCTTTGGAGACGAGACAACCCACCAAAAAGGAGGTGCTAAAAGCACACTTTTCCCCAAGGAGCCGTTTCTTCTCATTTTTAACTACTAAAAGTTCTACGACTCTCACAATACAAATGATCACTAAGAAAACCATCGTGACCATAAATCTAGCTCTCTCCCCATTCAAAAAACCCTCGAATAGAATACCAAGCACAGGAAATAATATCTGAAGTTACAAATTAACACAAATAGCATTGCAAAAGGTCAGCCAAAAATCATAACTGAACAGGGAGAGAATTGAGAGATGAAAAGGATTTCATTTGCTCCTCCTGGATAACACAAAATAATCAAGCCAAGGGTAACGTTGTGACTCCATGAAAAATTATTTACTGAAATCGTTCCAACAAAAAAAAGAACTAAGTTAACTTGCTTTGAGAGTTCAACTTCAAAAAAGTGGATATTAAAGACTAGCCAATCAAGATGAAGAAATCAGCATTTCTATGCATTTATACAGAAACTGCAGCCACTTGCTAAAAACATCTTCAGCAACTTGTAGTATAAAGAGAGCGGGGAGAGAAATAGTAATATCCATGAGCAGTTGCAATAGAAGATACCTCCCAGAAATTCAGCATAGGATCTACAACGCATGATAGGTCTGGGTTCGAAATTCTGCAAAAATGGAGAAAAAAGATTAAGCGAACAAATTCAATAATGAACTTACATTTAACTATGCTTTTGATGGTTCACATACCTCCGTAGAGCTATAGTTCTGAGCTCATTTACGGCATTGACAGGAGGAACCCATATCTCAGTAAACCGATTGCGAAGGGCAGGAGATAGTTCCTTCTTACCAAAATCACCACCAGGATTCATTGTTGCAAGAAGGAAAAAGTTCGGATGAGCAGTTATTTTCTCAAGATCAGAACCTCCTTTCTCAGCCAAAGACTGTAGGACAGAAGGGAAAATTGTCAAATCAATAAAATATAAACTGGCAAACAAATTTGGAAAATCCACCCAAACATTAACCAAGTAAACTAGAAGTGAACAAGGAGCAGAGGCCATAAATACCCCCTTGAAAGTTACATTATACAACCTGGAGATGGCTGTGAAAAAAAAAAAAAAAGAAGAAGAAGAAGAAACAGAAATTGACCAGGTGAAGACTGTCTACACACCATTCACCTCGAGGAAAACAAGCAAGGGGCAAACAACTAACAGGGTACACAGCAGCAGGGAAACAATTTGATGTGCAAATAGTACTAAGTAGACGTCAACCAACACCAGTTTAGAGTAGAAACAAGTTCAGAAAAAGCAGCTAGTAGTCAAATAGGTGAAAAATGTTGGCTCAACAGTCAACATGGTGATTAGGTAAAGAAGATGGTTCGAAACCACAGAAAGGTGTGTTTTTAATTCTTTATAGACAGAAAGAAACACATCTTCACACCATTAAAGTATGCAGACATCATTACAATATGCTTGACAGAATAAAATGAACAGCATATCATGTATATGCACCTTCACATTTGTAAAACTAATTATCTAAAAATCACATCATGCATTTCTAAAAGGAATGAAAATTCATCAAGTACAGATAGGACTTCCAATAGGACATAGTCAAAAAGGTGGCCCCAATTTATACTTTTTCTTTCAACTGTAAGACAGTATCGTACATCATATCAAGCAGTTCACATATTTCAGAAAGCAGTGGAATTCTGGCACCCAACTTCCAAAGTTATACTATAATTACACGATAATGAAGCAAAGACACATGTCAGCACTAACTCAAACAGCTATGCAATTGATATCAACGCATATCAAAAAAACCAGATATTCTGATAACATTACCCACCAGTTTCCTTTCCGGCTCCAAGACGCTGTTTAATCTTTCGAGTACACTGTCATCTGCCAAAGAAATTTCATCCACGAGAAAGAGATCGCCGTTCCTCATTGCTTCAACAAGCGGTCCATCTTGCCACATAAAAATGGTCTGCCACTTCTGCTGTAGCTGAGCTAGGTCCAGATTCAGTTGTTCAAGTGAATCAAGATCTTGTGGAGTAGCATCAGGATGAGAGACCAGACCCTGTCTATAACTATTTATAATTACACCTAGCTGATCAATAGTTGAAGTGGCTTGACCAATATCTGTAGATATTTTCTGCAGGCAAAAAACATTCAACATAAGAGCCATAAATATTGTACGAGAATGTGAAAAACCTCGAGTAATCAAGTTGTAAGACAAACAGAAAGGAACATACAGCAGTACCAGGGAAGTGAACAAAAGCCTTCGACAGCATTAATTGTTCACATAGATTTTTGAACTCCGAAGCAAGTCTTGATCTCTCTCGTACAGGATAAAACCCCTGTTAAATGATTCATCAATACATTTTTTTATTCTTCATAGACTTGTGTAAAATGAAACTTGTCATGTACTTTTGTAGAATGCTAGAACAACCAATCTAAATAAAAGAAGCAGAGATACAAAAACAAGCAAAGAAGCTAAAACTAAAATAGAAGACCACAAACCCCAAGGAAATCAGATGTTTCCGTGTACTGATGGCAATTCAAAATGTGTAATTTGGAGCCTAACACGATGCTAAGTAACTGGCAAACAGTTGTCTTCCCACAACCAGTTTCACCAATGAGGAGGACAGGCTCATGCATCTTGTAACAACGCTCTATAAGAAAGTACAACCTCCACATACTTTCAGTCCACGCAATTCTGCAATAAACAAGAAAGGGCAAAAAACAAACTCAGAACGTTACGCACAGGCACACCTATCAACACAATACACATAATACGAGACAGATGCATACTTTCCAAGATACTGAGAAACTCCTGAAGATTCACATAGGTTCAAAAACTTTTCCCTTTCTGCTGGATCCTGAATCACATAACAAACACTATTCAACCATTCTGAATGTGGAAGTTCCGTGACACAATTTCCAAGGCACCCGTATATAACAGTGTTATCTAGCCCTGACAAATAAACAAGCATCTGCTAATTACATTGCCTATGTGGACCCATAGAACTGTAAATGCATACCTATGTCATCCAACACTAGCACACACAATCCATTAGCCATTTAATCAAGTAAAAATAAGAGAAGACTGTTTAAAAATATGCACGCATAATATGCATGATTATATATCAGCATCTATAGTTACAATGCCTTATGAGTAAACGAACATCAGCAAGCAATGGAGGAAATTATGCACCAAATTATGCCATCACATAAACAAAATTTGCACTTGAATTAAACTACAGGATGCTATGTGGGGTACATATTTCGATGGAGCAGTGATCAGCTTTTGCAAAGAAATTTTTAAAGCCATAGCAGTTCTTTATTTTGAAGTTAATACCAGAGCAATTTTTAGTTGCTTCCACAGAAATCCAGGCCAACATTGTTCAATCTGACATGACAGCTGCTCTTATCAAATTTAAAAATTCTTCAGACACATGTTTCAATTGAGACAATTAAGAGATTGGTAAAAGAAACATAAAATGTCCAGGCACTTGTTTTAGGTTTTAGATGTTAATGCAACTCCAGAGAAATCTAGGTGACATGGTTCAATCATCGTCTAGTTACACAGCGAACTATGCATGCAGACATGGAGAGAGATACACATAGAGACGGTAGATAGACCTGCTTGTACAAGTCATCCCTGTCAAGTTTAACGCCGAGCTGTCTCTGCAGAACTTCTTGAACCACAGTTTTCTCACAATCATCTCTCAGCCTCTCTGCCAACAAAAAATAACCGTCTCTGGCTAAATCTTCATAGGTTTTCCCAAATGTCCTGAAACGATCAGCCCACCGAAACAAGTCACGTGGGGTAATAAATCCATGTTTCCCAGAAAAAACTTTACTACTCTGCCTCTGCAACTGCAACTCCTTCATGACTTTTTCAACCATTTTCCTGGCATAGCTTGCAGGAATTTTGCACCTCTTCTCCAATATTTCACTTAACTCTGCTTCAGGAATTTCATCAACATGGATCTCCACAAAACGGTTGCGAAATGCTCGAGAAAGCATTTTACGCCCACCATAAAAAGTAGGTGGATTTTGAGTAGCAAACAGCATAAAATCAGGATGAGCACGAACAGTTTCCTGTAATTCAGGTACAAATAGTTCCCTATTGTCGTCTAGCAACCGGTTCAATGCTTCCAGCACATCAGATGGAGCCAGGTTAAGCTCATCCAGAACTATCCAATGTCCATTCCTAACAGCCTTAACCAACACACCTTCATGGAATGCGAGCCTCCCACTAGCATCAGTGATGTAAGAACCTAGATATTCCTGCAGATCTGTGTGTTCATGATTATTGATCCGCACAAATTCATGACCAGTTATTGCAGCAAGATACTGAACAAGGCTAGTCTTCCCGCTAGACGTAGGCCCTTGTAGAAGAACAGGATATCTTCCAACAAATATAGCTCGTGCCAAGTTCCTGAGGTGCTCCTTAACGCTTTTAGTCAGAACATAGTTCTCCAATAAATTATCCAATGTTGAGTTTCCTCTTTTCATCAGGTAACCATCAAAAGAGACAGGTGGCGGTATATTTCCCCCTAACAAATATGATGATATCATTTGGTTCATTAACTTAGCACTAGGTTCATCTAATAAAGTCAAGAAAAACATACAAAATCCATCATAAAGGGCCTTCTGAAATCCAAAATGTCTTCTCGCCTTCTTTGTGTACTCTAGCGCACGGTAAAGAGATCTTAAACTATATTGGGGCTTCTGATTGGCCCCATCTTGCAGCCTTTCTTCAGATTTCTTCTTAGCAGCTTTATAAAAATGGACTATTTTCTTTACTAGCTCAATATTCGAATGGCCATCATCCACAAACTGATTTATAAACAGAATTAAATCTTCATCATCTAGCACATCATCAACAAAGTATTCAGTAAATCTACTACGTAACAAGTAGGGCAAATCTCTCTTCCCAGCATCAGTGGCAGGATTCATGCAAGCAAATATACGGAAGTTGGGATGTCTGTAGATATAATCAGCATCCCCTCTTTCAGCTAAACAAAGTGAACCATTCTCTTCTTCAAGAACGCCAATAACTCTCTGTAAGGTCTCTGGAGGAGCCAAATTCATCTCATCAAGCAAAATCCACTCACCATTTCGAAGAGCAGTTACAAAAGCTCCCTCTACAAATGAAAATATCATTCCGGATGAATCATTGATTTGCGCACGAGCACTTTCAAGTTTCAAAGAAAAATCCTCCCAAGCTTTCAGTAATTCTTCCCTTAAAGGTCTCTTTCGCTTGGTACCAGACCCAGATCTTCCTATTTCAAGTATCTTCTGGACACCCTTTCGAAATCCACTTAATAACTTCTTCCAATTCTTGTCGTTCACAAATTTCTTCAAACGAACAAGAAAATCCTCATTATCCTGAATGTCAACAACCAATAACATAAGTTGGTCGTGCCAACTGAGAATAAGTAAAGGAGAAGTATAAAACATTATCAAAAAGAAAAGTACCTTTGAAGAAAATGTAGTGGTGAAAAGATTCTCAAACTCCATATAAAGAGGAATGCATAGAAACTGTGCATTCATAGGTTTAAATCCTCCTAGCAAATCAGCAACATCACTTTGCTGGCTTAAGTTCTGTCCAAAAACAAATTGTTAATGAATCAGCATCATGAAAATACTCAGAATACTGGTATAGACATGTGAGCATACAGAGCTCCATGATGAACGTACCAAAACAGTAAGTTTCTGACCAAGTCTCAAGGCCAGACTCTGTACAAGAGTGGTCTTCCCAGTGCCAGTTTCACCAACCAAAAGAACAGGCTCATTGAACTTAACAGAGCAAGCTATCCTCTCAAGGACATGTATTGAACTACGAATTTCAACAAAGGGTTTTCTTTCATATCGAAACTGACAAAGAACAAATAGCAAAACTTCAGGAAAGAAGCTAAAATCATAACAATGCTCAAGCAATACAAAGTCAGCTGCATGCACTCACTGTGCTCTCAGCACGATGGAGGGTAATTCGTCCAATATGTAAATCAGAATGCAATTCCTGAAAGAAAGTTGCAACTATGAAAAACTGCGATAAGTTAACAAGTTGTCATAAAAATAAGGCATCCAATGTGAATAATGAAAACCTGGATAACAGGTTTATTAACAGGATATAAAGTCTCTGCAGCAGAAATTGGCACTGCCCACGTCTTTGCAATATATTTCATGATAGTCAGACGATTATTGGCAGAGGTTGTGAAAGATGCGAAAATATCTACAGCCTGAAAAACCATTGCCAAAATTCATGTTACCAGTACTACGTCCAGAAAATGTTCATCAAATGAAACCAGAAAGGAGTTGAAACAACTGTATCAAACCTCTTGATAAATGCTACTACACACAGAACTTGAAAACCCATCCACACCAAAGCTAAAACCCAAAGCAGCAATTCTCTTGCACCATTTCAACAGATCCCTACAATTGCAGACGAATAAATATAAACTAATAACATCCAACCAAACTTGCATATCAACAACTGCAACAAGATAACCACCTTAAGGAGAATCTGCCGAGAGAACTGCAAGAAGCAGAAGTTCCAAACTGAAAGCTTGCCAGCTGATTAACTCTTTCAAAGGTCTCTGCCAGAAAAAACAAAAAACAAAAACAGAACAGAACAGAAAGAGAAGAAAAAATCAATTTTAGGTAAGTCTCAAGTCCAGAATTAAAACCATTTAGATCTAGCGTACCGATGAGTTTTTCAGCAAGATGCTCCAAATCTGGATACTGTGCTTTCACTATGCTTATCAAGTCATCATTACTTGGGGGTCCAATCATCACTCTCCTCCAAAGAGCACCAAGAGCGTTCCGACCTATTAATCAAATGTGATAAAGAAAATAAAAAAGAAAGAAAATGCAGAAGAAAAATAGTACTCTATACCAAAAATGAAGACCAACTTTTGAGGATGCCAAAATTTCTAGCTCTGAAAACCCAAGCAAAATAAAAAACTTTAGATTTGAGCCACAAAGAATTGGCTTCTGCTGCATATACAAAATCTAGAATATGAAAGAATCTGTAGCATTTTAATGCTAATTACACCACTACAAATGTAACCCACTAATCTGGAAGATGGACAGATCAAAAACTAACTAAACCATTCACCCAGGCATAAGAACCAAATTTTCCAGTTGATTGAATGTATAGAAAAAATTACTCGAAAAACAAGGTGTGAAACAATTTAAATAAGCAAAGAAATAAAATAAGTTACCAAGGATCCAATAGAATCATAAAACAAATAGCACCCAAATACACATGACAATGGTTCCAAGTCGAGAACCATTCTCAGAAGAGCTTGTTGCTTTTCAGTCTATGTATAAACACTAAATCTATAAACACTTAAAATATCAACTAGACATATAACAGAAACAGTTCTTTTTTCGCTTTCTTCTATCTTTTTCCCCTGTGCAGGGGAGAGGGGCACTTTTTTGAGCAAACACACCTGGTTCACATATCCAAAAACCAGATTCATAGAGTGCAACCACTGAAGTTCAATTGCATTTACATACCTTCTATAGCATGAGATATATTAAGATTTATGCTTGATATTGTGGAAAATAATTGAAAACCTTCTGCCACCCTAATTGCCTGCAAATGTTCAATCCAATTCAAATTGTTCGTCAAGCAGAAAAATTAAAAGGTAAACAAGCAGCATATGACTGTACAAAAAAAAAATGCTTAATGTTAATAAATATAAATACAAAGCAGAGGAAAAACATTTGTTCGAAAACAGTGAGGTGTAAGCTGAACACCAACAATTTCCAGAAAAAATGACCTTCAAAGAGCATACATTTGCTCAGGCTTCATAATGAAATACTTAACTGCATTTCAAATGATAAAATATTCAAACATAACCAAATGATGATACAATACAACTGAGAAAACTCCTCAAGACCAAGAAACACAACACATATATGGAAAACTTCAATTCAGAAATAGATGTGCTAATAAAATACTTTCTGAAAGAGAATGTAAGGTAAATACCTCCCCATGACCAGTAAAAAATGAACTTGCACCTTCCAACAAAGGTAACAAGATGGATTGTACATCAGAGGGTGCTTTATCAATATCCTCAAAGACAACCCAAAATCCATTGAGAACAGCCTGTACGTAGAAAGTTTAGATATATTATGACCACAAAGAATACAAACAACAACAATTATTCTCCGAAGATGGACAAACCTGTGTAAGAGAACCAGGCTGCCATCTAAATTCACCAGGTTTCTCCGTACACACATAACTTCCTATCAATGTTTTTCCATCAATTTGTTCATCCATGTGAATGGATAGAACTGCAATAAGACATGAAAAAACAGAGTATTGAAAGAATAGAGTTATAGCCAGCGTAAACAAGAAACTTACAAAACAAGAGATATAATCCATCAAATGAAAATGTCAAGGCATTCATATATAAATACATATAACTATGCAGTGTTAACAAGATAAACAATCATACAGGCAGCAACCCACACTTCTAGTCTTTCATAATCGTCTCCCGAGAGCATAAGATGCCAAATCCAGTTTCAATAACAGTATCCATCACCCGTCAAACTGGCCCTCTTTCCTCTTACAGTTCTAAGTCAACCGACGCCAACAAAAAGCCCATATTTATTCACAATTGATCAAAATAAAATAAAATAAGAAAGGAAGAGAGAAAATGGAAACTATAATATTATCAATAGATAGAGAATGTCGAAGATTACCAAAAGTGCAAAGGAGAGGGAAGGAAAAAAGAGGAGAGCAGACAATTTTACTCACAATTTTGCCCTTCTCAGCCTACAGTAAATATTGGCAATAAAGCAATATGTCCAAGGTATATGATCATTTTCCTAAAATACTTTACGTAGTTGTACCAAATCATTAAACATAAGGCCAAGAAAAAAAAGAGGGAAAAAAACACCTATACTAGAAGCTATTCAAGATTCTCTACAAAATCAAAAAATCGGTTCAATGATGGGTCCACACTGCCCGGGAAACAACATAAAATAATTGAAAATTTTCTTTTCTATAAAAAATAGGGGTCTCAACTTCATCAAAAGATCTTCTATTCCACTCTGTCCAAATGCTTCACATCACCAAGGATCAAAATTCCCGGCCACTTTTTTTCTTTTGCCAACCAGAACTCCCCTCCAAAAGTGCAATAAGCCCTGCACACTAGACGAGAACACCTAACCACATCAAACAACAGAAGCAACAAAGACCACAACTCCCTAGCCACCAAACAAGGATTGAGAAGGTGGTCCACCAATTCACCATCCCTCTTTCGCAAACAACACCAATGGACAAGCACTTGTTTCCTTCAAATAAAGTTGTCAGCAGTTAGTATCTTACCATCCATTGTTGTTCAAACAAAGAACACAACCTTGGACTACTTCTGTGTATAGACTACTTCTAATCTTGGTGTGACAACTACCGCCATGCTATACTCAACTTAATCCTGGTGCCTTGGTTTTGATCTACTCTCCAGATTTTAAAAAATAAATAAATCGAAATCAAAAAAAGAAACGTTATTCCCTCTATTTTTTCTACTTGAAACATGCATTATAAGTTTAAAATATATCATAGACTATGAAGCATGGGCAATCCAAAAATGGTACCGTACGAGTACCAGGCACTTACCGAGTGCGGGTACGCGTACTGGTACAGCAGTACGCATACTGGGCACGCCGAATACATGCCATGTATGGCAACTACATTTGGGTACATCGTGGATACAACATAAGTACGACACCAGTACGGCGAGGTTTTTTTTTTTTCTTTTTTTGCAGCTGCTAGAATTTGTTGCAACCTTTATTATTCTTCTTTCAATTTTGAAAATATCAAGTAATTTATTTCCAACACCCTTTACCCATAAGTCATGGTTTTGCTCTCTTTTACATCCTATTTTAGGCAATCAAAAAAGAAAAAGAAAGAATTATATAACTTTTTAGACAAATTGTTCTCTTTTTAGTTTTGATATTAAAACTTTGATTTGTATGATGGATGTTTAGCTATAAATTTAAAAAATAAAAATAAAATTGACGTATCCCCGCCGTACCGGTACCTGTACCCTCCTTTTTTAAGAATTTGTCGTATTGGCGTACCTATACGCGTACCTGTATCCATACCCGCACCCGCACCCGCACCCGCACCCACACATGTGCTTCATAGATCATAGTGTTAGGTGTAAGAAATTGCCTCAAACCAAACCAAGCCAAGCCTAGCCTTAAGTCCCATCAAATGGGATCGGTTACAGGATTCTTCTCCATTCGACTCTATCTAATGCCATTTTGTTAGTCAAATTAAGGTGATTCATATCTTTATTTACTACACTAACCCACGTTAATCTAGGTCTACCCCTTCCCCCAACACTTCCATGTACCGTCACTGTATCGTATCTCTTCACTACTATTTATGTTGATCTCCGTTGTATATGACCAAACCATCTCAATTTATTCTCTCTCAACTTATCTTTTATCGATACTACTCCTACCCATTCTCGAATATACCCATTCCTAACTTTGTTTTTTCTAATCTTGCCACACATCCGCCTTAATATCCTCATCTCATCAACACTCATCTTATCTAAATGTTGTTTCTTAATTGCCCAACATTTCGTCACATACGACATCACTAGTCTAATAGCAGTTCTATAAAACTTCTCTTTTAGTCTACCAGATACTCGTTTATCGCACAGTTCCCCAGACGCACTCCTCCACTTAAGCCACCCCGCCTTGACTCTATGAACCACATCCACTCCAATCTCCCCAACCGTTGTGATAATCGATCCTAAGAAATTGCCTTGCTGCAAAAAAATTAATTAAAACAAAACAAAACAAAACATATGTATCAAATATATGAAGGAAAATGCTACGACCTACCATAGGGTTGTCGTTAATAGTGTTAAAAATATATAGAAACATACGTAATGTGTTAAAAAAAAATGAAATTCTAACTTTTGGCATTTTCCTCCCTTTACTGACAACCCGTATATTAAAATTGAATAAAACAAGGAATGCGTACCTTGACTTCCACTATCCATAGCTAACTTGCTAATTAGTTTTGTTTTCCCCATGCCAGCAGGACCATACAGAAGAACAGGCCACTTTTGGCTCACTGCCAACCGAACTATCTCAAAACTTTTCTTCATAGCAGATGTCAAAACGAAAGGATTTTGCATGGATGTCACATTCCTGAAGATATATTGAAAGAGCCAAGAGATAAAGACAGCATAATATGAAGCCAAATGAAACATGGTAAATGTCATTTAAAGAAAAAATATTTTTTTCCTCATTTGGGGGGAGAGGGGAATGGTAAGTCATTGTGGTACCACTGCACCACCCATCCCTACAAAGATACACTTCCATCAGCTCACTCCTTTGTCATTACAACCAAGTTGCTAGTGTATACAACATCATTACATGGCTGAACTATTAATTTTAGTAAACGCTTACCGTGTTGCCAACCTTCTATTCTTATTTGACGGCTCAATCTCATGAAACTTTGAAAAGGAAAGAGCCGGTGAAGCAGGAGCAAAAGTACGAAGACTATATTCTTGATTGAAATCAATATTTCCGTCCACAGTATCAGACTTTTCATGATCAAATGCTTCAAGATGCCACCCAGCCTTTTCTAATGATACATCTTGACAAAATTCCTGCCAGCTGCAAATGCCAAAACATAACAAAAGTTTGAAAAAGCAAAAGGAAGACCACTACAAATCATTAAAGGAATGTAATTGTAGCCCAACAAGAAAAGGGAGGTGGCCAACCGCAAAAAACATGAAAATGCCTCATCAGGCCCAAGACCAAAGTTGGCAGTTGCTCTATCACTTATTTTGAGAACTATTGACAGGATCTGTATCCCACACCATCTCATGTCTGAAACATTCCTCAACATCTCTGCATTATCACCTGGGTCAAAATCTGCAGTATGCTGTACAACATCTAAAAAACAGGACCAGTCCCAGAGTGTGGCAAAAACTTCAGACTGAGCCAAAAGAAGGCGGTATGATGCTCGGATAACATTTAATAAATACTGGGTTCCCACCTGATAAAACATAAAGGTAATTAAAATATTGGCCAAAAAGAAAGAGTAGATCCCCAATTTCCTATAAATAAATAAAAAGAAACTGAAAGAACAATGGTAACAGTAATGATTGCAATTACAATCTACCAGGAGAAATAAAATTAGTTGAACGAAATCCACCAAAAACTAAGAAATCCCTTGCTCAAATTTTGCAATAGTTAAAGTGAAATAAAGAGTAAGCCACAAAATTTATAAAAATAAAATAAAATAAACAAAAACAAAAAGGACCAACAAGGCAACATATGAAAAACTAAAAAATAATGGATAATATTATTACTATACCGTATAATTTCATTAAAAAATAAATAAACAAATGAAGAATGAAACCCAAAGACGAGGATAAGAAGAAAGGCATCTCTTATGTTTTAATAGGCAAAGAAACAAAATCATTATAAACACCATAAGGGTTGGAATACAATTAGCATACCATTGTTGATAACTCAGAAACATATTTTCTCTGCATAATCCGTTCAAAAGGAGAAGGAGCAAATTTAAAATAGCTTAACACAGACCTGCACAGAATAAACAATACACATTACTCGAGTTATCATACAGAAAAGGATTCAAATCAATCACAAGCTTCTCAATGAGCAAGCACACAGTACCTAAGAACATTAAACACTTGGGCAGTGACTTCTATCAGCATGAAGAGACGTGTCAGTCAGAAAATTACATTGCAAATTAAATTAAAGCCAGCGTGTCCTAATATATTATGTTCAACAATGCTCCAAAAACACAAAACAACCTATCAAGTTCACCATTTCATACTTCTGGTTTTAGGTGATGGCAAATTTTTTGAGGATATGACGAAACCAAAAATAACATAAAAGCAGCAAAAAGTTACCCCAATATAGAATAACATGTGAAAGCTGCATACAAGCTTTAACATATTGCTTGTTTAAAGATGCAGATAGTCACCTCAATAATCAAGATCAGATCATTTCTCATACATCACTGCATCGAACCTTGTACACAAGGCTGAAAATAATGGAACCAAGGTGACAACAGAACTGACAGTCTGGACTTAGTTCAGTTACTCTACTTGTGGAACCCAAGATTGGCAAACCATGGATGGCTTCATACCAATACACCACAAAGGTGACCTTGGTTAGGCAACCAACATCTTCCTTTCCTTTTTTGATTAAGATAATCAATGAATACAATTTCATTTTGTTGCATCGTTTCGGCTAGCATGGAAACAAACACATTTCATAAATGTTTCGAAAGAGAAAAAAGGTTGAAAATACATGAAATGTTTAGAAACGCAAACTAACCAAACGAAATTGTGTCCCAACCAATTGGGGTTAGGTCGGCTATATGAATCCTTTTTGTCCATTCAACTCTATCAAGGGCTATATGTTCAGTTAAATTAAGTAAATTCATATCATTTTCACTACCGCATCCCAGGTCAACTTAGGATTTCCCCTCCCCCTGGAGGTTAGTTGCCTAAAAGCATTTTTCAGCAAGCAATAACCAAGTTGCTTTGACACCCCACCCCACCCCCAAAAAAAAGGATGTGAAAGTGCATCTTTAGTGCAAAAACCAAATAGTATCAAACCTCTTTACCACCCTAACAAAGGAGGCCTAGATGATTGCATGTGTAGTAACAGCTCAACCAATAGGCAGCTAAGGTGATCGCCTATGGCCTGGCACAAATGAGGGCCTCATTTTTTCCAGTTTTAATATACTAAGCATACAAGTAAATGTACATACGCATAATTAAAACACATAAAAGTACAAAAAATATACAAGGGCTTTGTGCCTCATTTTTCCAGTTTTAATATACCAAGCATACAACTTACAAGTATGGTTACATACACATAATTAAAACACATAAAAGTACCAAAAATATACGGGGCTCACCTCTTGTGAAAACATGAGGATACCACCAAAAATGAGAATACCTCTGGTGGGCCCCATAATGCTAAAATACACATTCTTGATATTTCTTGTTGTTTAATTATATGTGTGGGTGTCTGTGTTGTCTTACTCTAAACATATAACCCTAAACACATAAGAGCTATGATCAAAATAATGAACAAAAGAAAAATGACAAAAGTAACCAAATGTAGACAAAATGGAAGCAAAATCAAACTTTTCTGATATTGATGCTTTAGATTTTTTTTTCAAAATCAAAGTTTTAAAGAAATTTTGCAAATAGAAAAAAATTATAAATAAACATTAAAATAACAAACGACTTCAATTCATGGAGAGAATTATATGGGAAAATGTATTTTTTTTCTAAATGCACTCATCACTTACGTATATTATTAACAATAAATGTAATAATTGTTTTTGCAGAAAGAAAGTTTTTCAAAAATAAAATTTATGAAATAATAAGATTATAAGTGGATTAGCTGCTATAATATCAGTTAAAGTCGATATATTTGCAAAACTTGAATATAAAACATCATTAGTACTTTAGCATCTCAAAATGCAAGAAAAAAAATTTTAAATAAAAGTTATAATGTAAAAATTTTAAGGGCCTCACTTAGATTATTCATCTTAGTCCTGAAATAGGCTTAAGCCACAGACAGTGGAGGGGCAGATGCCCCTTCTCAAATTTCCAAAAACTCTACAGTGGAGGGGCATGATAATAAGATTTTTTTTTTCTTCAACTTTGCCCCTCCTAAATATTTACCAATGCGCAATGCCCCCCATATGTTTCACTATGCCTCTCTCTCTCTCTCTCTCTCTCTCTCTCTCTCTCTCTCTCTCTCTCTCTCTCTCTCTCTCTCTCGTAAACCCAGTCTTATTTTTTTCATTTTACTTCAACCATTTACAACTTCAAAACACATTTTTTTTTAAGATAGCTTGGTTATTTACATAGAGAAAGATATTTTTGATTGCATTGGTACTGATATTATCATGCAAAACTTTCAGAAGATGAAAACTGGTAGCGGTCAATTGTAAAAGTTTATATTAGAAACTTGGCACTTTTTGCGATTTTGTTAATAAAATATAACTTTATATTAGTTCTTGTTGTTGTGGCAAAGTATTAAGTTTTTGTTTATGATTTTTTTTTTCTTGCTATTGTGATTAGTATACTTGCCCCTCCGGAAATTATTCCTTGGCTCCGCCACTGGCCACAGATGCATATGTGTGCACCAGTGACCAGAGTTTATGTCCTTTTTTTGTGGTGGGTGCATGGGCATGTAGGAGAAGGGTTAAAGAGGGAGAGAGAAACTATATATGTTGGCTTACCCCAATAGAAAAGGTGCCAAATCAAGGGCTCGGCAGAAGGCCAGACAGGCAAGCTCGTGAAGAATTAAGGCCCTTCCACTTCTAACATAAAAATTAATAACACCAGCCACATCATCTCCGAAAATTTTGTCTTCATCAAATTCCACTATGGATCCATCGGAATTGGACCTTAAATCAGGTACCAAGTGAAGCAATGCCACGGCCCTCTCCACAATTTGCTGAGCGATACAACGGAAACATCCCATTAATGGGATTGTATAATTTGGGTGCAGAAACAGCTCTGCTAAAGCACTCACCATTTCTTCTTCTGTCAATGAGTGTCCCTACACATACCCATTTGCATACCATTAAACAAAATTCTTCAAATTCCATATTTTAGACAAAGAGAGTGTTAATTGATTTTGAAGCTTTCAAAAAATTGTTTAGTTTTTAATCGGTATTTTAAAAACACAAAAATTCAATACATTTTCGTATTTTTTTGTATTTGTTGCATTTTTTAAAGATTTGTTCACAAAATTTTTTTATTTTTAAGTGCATCTAAAATTTGACCAAAATAAAAAATACGGATTGAAACTTAAAAACTGTTTTTGAAACATTAAAACCAAACAGAGTGAATATTTCTGGTGAATGGGAGTGACCTCATTACCTCTTTTAAAAGCGAATTGAGTCGAGAGACAGAAGCAAGCTTGGGAAACCGAGAGAGAAACCTCTTGAGCTCAAATTTAAGACGAGAACTTCCATCAATCGCCATTCGAACCTCAACACAAACTTTCAGCTAAATTAATTTGCAACCCAGAAACTGTCTGATTCAAAGCAACAAAGGGTTGTAACAAACCCCAATAAAAATTTTAAAAAAAAAAAAAAGATCAATATGAAACCTAATGATTCAGTAATGAAAGTTCAGAATTTTATCAGTCAAGTTATATTATGAATCAACAAACTTAAACCCTACGTTTTGTTGTGCCAATTCGTTCTTGTTTGATCTTTGTTCTGTGGAAACTGACCTGAAATCGGACAGGTCTTGAATCGATTCTCTCTCTGCTGTGTTGTTTTGAGGTTCGAAGCAGACCTTTTTTCAGTGTCGTTTGGTTCTCCTCTGCTAGGGTTTAGGGTTTAAAGGCTTTATATACATTTCTGCAATATGTTTTGGTACTGTGTGTTATGTACTATACAATACATTGTAGACATTCAAAAGCGGCCCGAGACGGAGTCGGCGGGTGTTTAAGTGGTATGGGTCAATATGGTCGGGTTAGATGTTTAACCCAAACTCCAATTGTGATGCTGTCCATTGGGTCGGGTTAGATTTTAACTCAAAACTCCAACAAATTGAATGCAACGATGATACATGTCAATCCAATCATTTATTGTCTTTTAATCTTCGTATGCATAGTATCTGAAAATTATAATTTACTCTTGATATCATGTAATTTTATTATGGATTAATAACATGTGTAATACTTAAAAATTATAATTTATTTTTGATATCATGTAATTTTATTATGAATTAATGATATATGTGACAATTAAAAATTGACATTATGTAATTTTATTATGAATTAATGATATCATTTACAGTATCCGCATTACACTTTTCACTACAAGTTTGATAGAGAACAATGTACCATAGCCCAGATTAAAGAATTCAAAAAAGAGGTGAGAGAAAGAGGTTCATGCCCGAGCCTCTCCAAAAAGGGGCTCGAATTCATAACTCAGGGAAAAATGTTATTGTACATGTCCTTTTAATAGGTGTATACTATATATATATTTTATAACTAAAAAAATGTTGATACAACTTTATATTTTTAAAATTATAAAAAAAAAAAATTTAAAATATCATAATCAAATATAACATGATGCATAACTAAATAATTTACTAGTCATAACTAAAATAATATTATAATTAATTAATAAAATTGATCAAAATTAAAATCCAAAAATGATATAATTATAGAGGTATATGATGCGGCCTTTAAATAGTGTGAATGTTATAATTTCTTATTTTAAGTATGATGGGTACGATGGATGGAGAATATACTATGGCTTATTTTGGGAAGATGGTAAAATGACTTTTTGTCTTTTAATCAAGCTTTTGGCTTTTTTAGACAAATAATTTGAAAAGTTGGTAAAAAGTGACTTTTGATTTTTTTCATTAATATTTGTTTATAATGTCAAATCATAATGAAATGACCAATGTATCCCTAGCCAATTGGAAAATTACACATTTTTACCTTTTCATTTTCCATCTATGGAGGGTAATTTCGTAAATTTTTTTTTTTCTTATAACCAACATCCCAAATCAATTTATGGCCAAAAAAAACCACTTTTTACATTTTGGCAAAAAGCCAAAACGCCACTTATAACCAACATTCCAAATTGAGCCTATGTATTAAAGTTGTTAAATCATCTTCAATGGTTCACTAAATGCTTCATTAAATTTAAATTTGATGAAAAATTTTATTTTTTGCTGCTCTAATGGTTCACAAAATCTTTTATCAAATCTAAAATTTCTCAAATTCTTCATCAAATTGAGAATTGATTTGTCTTTCATCAAATCATTGTTTATAGTTGTTGGATTCTTACCACCGAATGTCTCTCCGGATGTCCCCCAAATGACCACCCCAAGGCAAAAAATTGTGAAAGACATCCACCCCGTTGTCCACCTGGCCAACTGGTTTTCTGATGAAACTTCAAAAACCTCTGTTAAAGCATTTGATATCAAATAAACCTTTTATTTAAATCTAATAAAAATTTTAATACACTGTTGAAGATGCCCTTAGGTGGTCTAACTTTTAACTTCCTATTTCATTTTCCATTTTGAAACTAGGTTTTGATTTGTACCACTAAATCAACAGCATTACTGCCAACTCTAATGAGCTGGCAGTGAAGGGAAAAGTAAACCAAAAAAAAAAGAAGGTAAAACATCACATCAGTAGGTGGGTCCTACCAATTAGAGCTTTCCTATAGCTCCTAAATTAGTGGTCTTAAATATTTTTCTTTGAAACTAGTGATTTGAAGAAGCAAAAAAATTGTCATGCAGTGTTATTAATGGGTTATTTTTGTGTTGTGTTTAAAGAGATGATGTATTGTGCCATTTTAATTAGGAAATTCACACCCTGTAAGGGTTTGTACTATATACATCTTATAATTGAAATAAAAAAATGAAATTATTTTATTTGTTTTAACTAAAATATATATATATCATAACTAAAGAATTAATGAGTCATAATGAAAATAATGCTATAATTAAAAAAATAGTTATAACTAAAAATAATAATATAATTAAAGGTGCATATAATGTATCATTTTTAGAAGAGTGTATATTAAAATTTTGGGTAAATTATAATTTAACCCCCTGTGGTTTATCCAAAAAATACGGAGCCCCCCCTATAATTTCATTTGTAACGCCCCTAAACTTAATACCAAAGTACAATTTTGGATAGACGTAACAGGAGTTTTAAAAAGTCTAAATTACCCTTACTTCTTGTAATACCCCTGTTCCGTAATATGTTAATTGGTCCTTAACATGATGTGATTATGTATTTTGATATGATTTGGTGTTCCACTATGTGAAAATATGTGGTTTGAAATTTTATCTGTTCATCGTAGGAATATCTGTTTGAGTAGTCTGCTTTGGAAAACTAATTGAGGGCCTTATCGGCCACAGAACCCGAAATTGTTTACGCCATTGTGGTTGGCATAATTTTTAGAGCCTACGGTGAAATTTAATTGAAATTTGATTCTGGTCAATTTAAACTGATTAAATTGATAAATTAAGTACCCCATTATTTTATATTAAAAATATTTGTTAGTGGGGCTTGTTGTATATTTGTATTGCACTCTCCTTTAGCTCTCTTAAAACTCAAAATCTGAGTTAGACAATTGAGGGTGAGAGAGAGGCCGGCCATGGAGAGAAAAAGGGAGAGATTTGTGTAATTTGGGCTCAAGACTTGGGAACTTGAAGATCTAGCTCAAGATTTGGCTAGAGCTTGAGTGTTGAAGCTCTTAGGTAAGTGAATTCATGGACTCTTACTTGTAATTTGTAAGTTCAAAGGTTGTTTGTGATCAAGAACATGTAATGAGTTGATTTTTGTTGAGTTTGAAGTCTTAGAACTCATGCATGTAAGAAATTACTTTGAAATTGCATGTTTGAGCTTGAAACACATGATTCATGTAGAGTTTTGGTTAAAGCTCATGTTGTAATCACCATTTGTACCATCTAAGTTGAGAATGATGAGCATCTCCCACATGCATGTACAAATCATGGGAGTATAAGTCTTGAATGTTTGAATTTGAGCATGTTGATGATGGGTTTGAGATATCTTGGGACATGCATGTAGATAAATCATGAAATTGAGCTTCCTAATGTTGTAATCTTGTATTAGTAGCATGTTAGCATGTGTAAGTGTGTAATTTGAGCCATTGCATGCAAGAAATGTAGATGGAAAACCGAATTGGAGCTCAAGAACACGATCTGGGAAACCCAGATTTTTGAGGTCCGCTCGAGCGGAAAAATCGTGCTCCCAGCACTTTTGCAGAGTTGGATGTCCGCTTAAGCGGGATACCTCACGCTCGAGCGTGGAGTTTTGTAGACGGGCCTTCAGCTCGAGCGCTCTATTCCACGCTCGAGCGCATTTTTCATGCAACTAGTACTTTTGCAGGCCTTAAGGGTCCGCTCGAGCGGCTAAGTTGACGCTCGAGCGGGGACCCTGTTTTCTGGAATTTTCTCCATGCGTTCTGTGTTTCGCTTTCCGTTCTCTTTCACTTGTAAGCACTCTTAGGCGTATGTTAAGCATTGTAAATGAGTTAATGAGATAGGAATAAGGCCTAAAGAGGAATATGTGAATTAAAGAACGGATTGAATTATTAATGACCCTTTTGTGTTCATGAAATGTGTAGGGTCAAGCTCCAGGGCAAATCCACAAGCCGATCACTGTGAGTAATATAACTATTCGAAAGCTTGTCAATGTCCAATTGTTTATTCCCTTAAACTTTATGAGTTGTTAATTGGGATTGTGGACAAAAGTCTGACAGGAATGAATGGATGGACCAAAGGTCGTTTTGATATAAATGAATGGACCAAAGGTCGTTTTGATATAAATGAATAGACCAAAGGTCGTTTTGATGTAAATGAATGGACCAAAGGTCGTCCTGATGTAAATGAATGGACCAAAGGTCGTCCTGATGTAAATGAATGGACCAAAGGTCGTTTTGACACATGTGAGTAGGCCGAAGGTCGTTCTGACATGAATGAGTAGGCCGAAGGTCGTTTTGACATGAATGAGTAGGCCGAAGGTCGTTTTGACATAAATGAATGGGCCGAAGGCCATTTTGACAGAAATGGATGGGCCGAAGGCCGTTTCGACATAAGTGAATGGGCCGAAGGCCGTTTTGCCATGAATAGGAGTATGAATTGGGCCCAAGGCCGTTTGGAACATGTTGTTCTACATTGTTATGTAATTTCTGCATTTGATATTATTCACTGGGCTATCGCTCACGCTCATTCATGTGTTTGTAGGTGAGCCAAGGGAAGTCCAAACCCAGCCCCAGTGAAGTCCACTAGGAAAAATCTGAGTTTTGAGGAAGTCAGCCTTGCGTCTCACTCTTGAGACCTACCCTTGCCTTTTTGCTATGTAATTATGTTTTGTCTTGCCGGCAAGGACTTTATGTATATCTGTAAATAGTCTGTCACAAGTTGACTCGTTTTGGTTGATCCTGTCTGTAATGAATTTTGTGAAACTGTACTTTTGATGTGGGTTATTAACGTATCTGAGTATGGTTTGTTTGATGTGCATATAAGCACGGCTCAATGGACAAAGTTTTTATTTATTGCTTCCGTTTGGCCCCTTTACTCTGACAGGTTATGTCTCTTTTGGTCTGAGGCCGTAGGTAATCTCAGGATTACTGGCCGGTTGTGTCCTTAACCCATAGGGGCGGGTTCGGGTCATGACACTTCTTTTCCTAATTTTCTTCTTAGTGCCATTATAAACCAAAATATTCCTCTCCCATTTTTCTTTAATTTTTATGTATTCTTTTCATTTTCTTCTTCTTCTCTCATTGTATTCTTTTGCTCTTCTTCTTATTTTATTTCTTTCTCATCCATGGCAAACCATACACTTCTCATACCATCATCAAATACATATATGTATTTAGAATTTAGACCCAAACAAATACTCATTTCTCTCTAGAATTTAAACCTAAACAAGCACTCATCCCCCTCTAGAATTTAGACCCAAACAAACACTCATCTCTCTCTCTAGAATGTAGACCCAAACCATAACTTTTTGCACCAAAACTAAAAACAAAAAGTGAAGTCAGTTTTCAAAAACTTCAATGAACATCAAACAATGATAGGAAAAGGCAATGCATTGTCAATAACAAAACCATAACTTTTTATAAATAGTCCATAGTTGCAAACACCAACCAAGCTCATCCCATTTCCTCCACTCAACCAACACCCACCACTTTCCCCTCTTACAGCACCCATGGTGGTAGCCACCATTACAATTTGGGTTTTGGCTTAGTTAATTGGGTATGCCTATGTATATAATGTATGTGTATGTATAATAACAAAGAGAAGATGAAGGATGATGGTTGTTGCCGTATAGAGAATGATAGACATAGATTTTAATTTGTAAGTTAACTTTATTCGAGTTAAGAGAATGATAGACATAGATTGTAGAAGAATAATGAAACAAAAATGAAAGGAAAAGATGGAGAAATTAGGGAGATAAGAGAGAGAGAGAAGCAACGTCTTTGGTTTTCAAAAAACTTGGGAAGAAGAAGAAGGTAAGGAATTATCCAGTGTAGTTGAGGGGGAAAATTTTGGTTTTGTGGTCGTGCAACACACGCTCTGTTAAAACAAACGGTTTCATCTGAAATTGCACTTTGGTGTGAAATTCAGGGAGTTTAAACGTTACACATGAAATTATAGGAGTGCTCCGTATTTTTTGAGTAAACCACAAGGGTTAAATTATAATTCATCCTAAAATTTTCTTTTTAATTATTATAGTGAAACGCATTAAATATGCATTTAATAAATTTTCTTTATGCTTTTAACAATTTATACCGTCAATGATACTAACGGCTATAATTAAGATCTTTTGAGCCTAACATCCATATAAAATAATTTCAACTCCATTATGTAGCCCGAAAATGAGCCCCCGAATCTCCTGAAATTGAAAAATGTGGTTTTTGAATGTTTGGCTCAGTTGCAACATTGGTCAATTGATACCACACGCGAGAAATAGAAGAAAAGAGAGGAGAGGAGAGAGAAAGAGAGAGGAACCAGTCGAAGAAGAATAAGTGAGAGTGACCACCCCTGAGATCGACCAATGCTGACACTACTGACCTGGGTGACCACCGATGACCAATGAAAAACTTTGCGGAGCTCGTCATCCGAAAATCTCTATATACCGTCAGTAGGAAAACTTGAAAGCCTGTCACTGTTCTTTCTAACCACCTCAGTGCTTCAATTTTATTTCTAAACAAACTATACTAGCTAATCAAAGCATCATCAAAATATCTCATTTATTTTGGAAAAGTTACGGAGAGATGATATTGAGAACAAAGAGATGTTCATTTCAATTCGCCCTTCATGAATATCTAAAATGTCTACAGTTAAGTTATGGAGTTTTGATTGAATAGGTGGAATTGCATTAGGATTATGTTAAAGCTAGTTTAATTATGTCCTTTAATTTTTACTTTTAAGCTCTTTGATTTGTAACATTTTTTATTCCTGATTCTGTTTGCAAATCTTCTTTTCGCTTGCATTTCTTTTTAATTGTAGAGGACTTGTGCAATATACCTAACAACCATGAAACCAGGCCACGACCATGCCAGTTTCACTGTAGAATGCTCCCACTCATTCCACTTCCACTGCATTACTTCTAAAGTAAAACATGGAAACCAAATTTGCCTTGTTTGCAGAGCAAAATGGAAGGAAATACCCTTTCAGAATACTTCTGATATTTCAAAAGAAAATGAGCTAAGAAGATCATATTATACCCACATTCACATCAACAACATATTCCTTGAATCGCAACTCCAAATGAGAGACGGGTTTCCTAGACGAGTTGAATCGCTTCTTCGAATGATATGGGTTTGCAAACAGTTGAATCGCGGCTATGGAGGATTTGAAGAGTTGAGAGAGAGGAGAGAGAGTGTTGGGGATGAGATGAGATGGAAAATGATTTTTTTTGGATTCGAGCTGTTCGGGGGGACAAAATTCGAGCCGAAAATCATTTTCTAAATAATTTTACATATATTAGCAATCTTACTGAAAATATATGAGAGCAATGGTTGGCTTGGGATGTGGGTTAATTTTTAAATTTTTTGACTATTTTAATTTGGGACTAAAAAGTATTGGGATATGTTTTTTGATTTTTTTAACTTTTGTAAAAGAAAAATGAAATGATTATAAATTGGATGTGTTGTTTCGTGTTATTGGGCTAAAAAATATATTTTATTTTTTTATGACTAAAATAGTCAAAAAATCAAAAAAACTGACATGCCAAACAAATACAAAATGTAATTGATTGCCAAAAAAATAATAATATTTAAACACCAATGATGTTTGGACATATATATTTTTAATAAGATTGTTAGTAATTATTTAAATAGGTGTAGCATTACTCTATGTATATAGCCTCTTAAAAATATTTGAATAAATTATCAAATCAATTAATAGTTTTTAATCAGTGTGTTTGGTTTGAGTTTTTTGAATTAAGTTTTTTGAAAACTGAGTTTTTGGTTTTAGTGAATATTTTCAAAATTTTAAGCATTTTTTTTTTACTTTTTTAGATGCACCTTACTTAGATGTATCTAAAAAGTAAAAAAATTGTGAAAAAATATTTTTAAAAATTAATAAATACATAAAAATATAAAATATGTACTGAATTCTTGCATTTTTTTTTTGTATTTTTGTTATTTAGTGAATTTTTAAAAGGTTTTTTTTCAATTTTTTTTTACTTTTTAGGTATATTTATGTTAGTTATGTCTAAAATTTTTTAAAATTGCTCAAAATATTAAAAAAATTCAGTAAAAATAAAAAAAACACGGAAAATAAAAATGTAGAATTTTCTGAAAAGTGTTTTTGAAAAATGGTAACCAAGCATAGTGAATGATATTATAAATTTATTTCAATTATTAATAATTTAGTTAATTTTATTATTGTACAACGGAATAGTTAATTTTTTTTTAATTACTTCGGTTAAATAAAAATTTTCTGATAATGGATATTTATAATTTTTCAAACTATATGAGATAATTTGTATTTTAAGAAAAATTTTAAAATATATTGATAATTTATTTTTTTTAAGAGCATATTTTGGCATATGTAAAAAAATAATAATAATCAACTTGTTTGGTTTATATTTCAGAACTCACTTTTTAGAGTATTAAAATTTTTCGTTTATCATATTTTTTTGTTTTCACTGAATCTTTTTAATATCCTAAGCAATTTTTTAATTTTAAAATACACCTAACATAAATACAATTAAAAAGTATAATATTTGTAAAAAAAATATTTTAAAAATTTCCAAATATAAAAAAATTTACAAAAATACGAAAATTCAATATATATATTTTTATTATTCTTGTATATTTATTAAAATTTTAAAATATTTTTTATCAAATAATTTATTTTTTAAATATATCTAAGTAAGGTGCATTTAAAAAAATAAAAAAAATTTAAAGTTTAAAATATAAAAATAAAAAATCAATTTTAAAAAAATTAAAAGCAAAACATTGGATAATTTTTTTTATTTTTATTTTATTTATTTATTTTTTTTCTACTAAATGGATCTCTCCAAAGTTTGTAGTCCACTTCAACTCACCAAACCAAATAGTACTACGCAACAGGCCAGTTCCCAGCACCCACACTACCTCTCTCTCAACAATGGCGGCTGCTTACGTTTTCCAATCTCCTCCATTCTCTACCCACCCTCACCCCAAACCCACCTCCCAAAACCCTAGATTCAACCCCCAATACTTCCCCATCAAATCCTCCACCTCCTCCAATCCCTCCACCCCATCTCCGCCACAACCCCACCTCAAACACCGCCGACCCGCCGACGAAAACATCCGCGAAGAAGCTCGCCGCCACAGCTCCACCCACAACCACCAAGGCTTCTCCGCCAAGTACGTCCCTTTCAACCCCGACCCACAACACTCCGAGTCCTACTCCCTCGACGAGATCGTCTACCGCAGCCGATCCGGCGGCCTCCTCGATGTCCAACACGACATGGCCTCCCTCAAGCGCTACGATGGCGATTACTGGAAATCCCTCTTCGATTCCCGCATCGGCAAGACCACTTGGCCTTACGGCTCTGGAGTTTGGTCCAAGAAAGAATGGGTACTTCCAGAGATCGATAGTGATGATATTGTGAGTGCTTTTGAGGGAAATTCGAATCTGTTTTGGGCTGAGCGTTTTGGCAAGCAGTTTCTGGGCATGAATGATTTGTGGGTAAAACACTGTGGAATTAGTCATACTGGGAGTTTTAAAGATCTGGGTATGACTGTTTTGGTGAGTCAGGTGAATCGGTTAAGAAAAATGAATCGACCTGTAGTCGGAGTTGGTTGTGCTTCCACCGGAGACACCTCGGCCGCGCTGTCGGCCTACTGCGCCTCGGCGGGGATTCCGTCGATTGTGTTCCTTCCTGCGAATCGGATTTCGCTTGCTCAATTGGTTCAGCCGATTGCGAATGGGGCTTTTGTGTTGAGTATTGATACTGATTTTGATGGGTGTATGCAATTGATTAGGGAAGTTACTGCTGAATTGCCGATTTATTTGGCGAATTCTTTGAATAGTTTGAGGCTTGAGGGTCAAAAAACAGCTGCGATTGAGATTTTGCAGCAATTCGATTGGGAAGTGCCTGATTGGGTGATTGTTCCTGGTGGGAATTTGGGGAATATCTATGCATTCTATAAGGGTTTTCATATGTGTAGAGAATTGGGTTTGGTTGATCGAATTCCGAGGCTTGTTTGTGCTCAAGCTGCGAATGCTAATCCGCTTTATCTCCATTACAAGTCGGGTTGGAAAGATTTCAAAGCTGTTAGGGCTAGTACTACTTTTGCATCTGCAATTCAGATTGGTGACCCGGTTTCAATAGACAGAGCGGTTTTCGCTCTCAAGAATTCGAATGGGATTGTCGAGGAAGCAACCGAGGAAGAACTTATGGATGCCATGGCTCAAGCGGACTCGACTGGGATGTTTATATGTCCTCATACGGGGGTTGCATTGACGGCATTGATTAAGCTGAGGAATAGCGGGGTAATTGGTCCTACTGATCGGACAGTGGTGGTGAGTACAGCACATGGATTGAAGTTTACGCAGTCGAAGATTGATTATCACTCAAAGGATATACCGGACATGGCTTGTAGGTTTGCTAATCCACCGGTGCAAGTGAAGGCGGATTTTGGGGCAGTCATGGATGTTCTGAAGAAGTACTTGTTAAGCAAAGATTCAAAGAACTAATAAATCTTGAAAAGAGTATTGCAAGACTTGCTCTCAATGCTCATCGTGTACCTTTGGTCTGAGTTTTTGCTATGCAGGTTGTTTTAAATCAAAATTTCCAATTGAAGCAATTTCAAACTTATTTTCCAAACTCAAGCTTCTAATTTCATGAAACAATAATGTGGGTTTGAGAATTAAGTTTAGAACTGCTTTCAGTTTTGGTAATTTGTTTTAAAATAACCTGTATTTCATAAAAAAGGCTCACCTTTTATTATTTCCTTATTTGGTTAGCTCTGGATGTTGTTATTTCATGTGCTTTGTTGTTGGATGACATTCATTTTGTAGGATTAGGTGCTGCTTTGACTTTAAGAGAGCTAGTGTTTAGTAGGCTGGTGAGGATCATCTTGTAGGCAGCATGCTATTTTGAGATAATTTAGTAATAAATTATTATTTGAATTTGATTACATTTTGTTGGGAAACTTACAGATTTTAAATTGCTCATTTGCATCCTATTTTGTGCTGTAGTGTTAGCATTTGTTAATCTGGTGTTTAATGTAAATTTTCTAGGGTAAAATTTGATCTAAAATCTTGTAAAGATAAAGTTTTGGAATAGCCCTTTGGGAGGATGGTTGGAGAAAGGTATTAGATTAGAATGCTATATGACATCTATAAATTGGTTGGTGAAAACTGTTTTTGATTAAATTCTTCGAAAGTACCCAACTTTTTAGGAAACATCAAGATTTTGTTTCAATCAAATATTGTTTTCGCACAAAAAAGCTAATGATGGATGTTTTAAAAAAAAAATCATTATTTTTGTTTCTGAAAACACAAAAAAAATAAAAAAAAATAAAAATTTGAAAGCACAATGCACAAGGTGATCAATGGATGTTTTCAAGTTATGTTCCAAGTTTATTTAAAATGCTCTTTCAAATGCAAAATGCTATTACACTAGCCATGGGAGGCTGGGATTTTGTTTCTCCCATGGATCCCAAACCCCGGAAAATCTCCAACTTACCCGCAATTAGATGTGTGATCTGAATACCCAAGAAAAGGCAGCGGCAATTAATTGTCAGGTTAGTATGTTAATCCTCGGCTCTCAAGTTTAAGTCGTGACCTGACCACTAACCCGATGATTCCTTTATAGTTGCAGTCCAAGAGTGATGATTACCTGTCCAAATGACAAGTTTTCCACTTTTGATGGCTATTTGTTTGCAGGGAGTGATGAATTGGGGATAAGTAACAATGATCTTAATCCATTCCTGAAGGGGATGAAACCATTTCGCTCTGATTTGAGGCTGCAATTTCAATGGTTAGCTGATAGAATTTCACGGACCGAAATATAGCCAGGTGGGTTCTATGGCATAACAGAGTCGAAACCCTAGTCTTGGATGAATGAAGTTCTTGCTAATCACCAGTTTTTAATGGCTGATCACAAGTTCTTCTGCAAGGTGTTTGTTGGGATGCATGAGTGGTGATGATATATTCATGTTTGAGGAAACAAACATATATAGCTCAAGCTCAATCAGCTGATAGTCCAGGTTCTATGTTCTTAAGCTTCCATCTTCTAAAACTTAAGAGCATCTCCCTTAATATGTCATACAAACTTCTCAAATTATCTCATATCGATTGAGGTCGCGTTCAAGGGTCTGTCAAAACAAGAAGCATGATATATGTAACGATTTTGAACACAGTATCATTTTCAAAAGACTTGAGACACTACCGTAATAGCCATCTCAAGTTGAATACTCCATTATTATTCATTGTGTTTGGTTTAATTATTTAGATTCAATTTTTAAAAAATTGAGTTTTTATTTTTGGTATTTTTTATATTTAGTGAATATTTAAAAAAATAAAATAATTCTTTTATTTTTTTAAATGTACGGAAAATTTACCTAAAAATTTTGTTTTAAGAAATAATAATCCATTTCCGAAGGATCTTCTTATAGATCAATTAATCCCATTAATTTTGGAAATGTAGATTTAATATATTATTTAGATATTAAATTTACAGTTATACTCTTGTTATGTTTCTTTCTTTTTGTTTTCTTTTGTGCTAGAAAGGTAATGTACACAATCTATGATAATCAAATTTGGGATGAATTTTATATGGGAATCTTTTTTATTTGGAAAACCTTTCAAAAGAAGTACAAAAATGACTTGAAACATAGGATCCTGCAAACACTCCAAAAATATATGGAATTCTTTAAATGTTTCAAAAGGAGTACAAAAATCTGTTAGTAAACTTTAGATAAATGTATAATTTCAAACTGTAACACTCCCATATAGCACTCAAACGGAACACTTTAATGTAACACTAAAAAAAAAAATTCTTTGTGTATTTTTTTTTAAACGTAACACTTCAATATAATACTCTAAAAAAATTTCTTAGTGTAACATGTCAATGTAACACACCAAAAAACTCATTGATGTACTTTTTCTAGATATAACACTCCAAAAAAAGATATGAGATTCTTCAAACAATTCTAAAAGAATGGGAGATTTTTCAAACCCTTTCAAAACGAGTATAAAAATTCCTTAATAAGTTTTGATCAACTATAATTTCAAATTGTGAGTGTTACGTTTAGAAAATTACATTAAGGAATTTTTTAGAATTTTTGTGTGTTACATTAGTGTGTTATGTTTGGAAAAAAGTACATTAAGGATTTTTTTTTTTTTTTTGTGTTACATTGATTGAAATGTTACGTTTAGAAAAAAAAAAATACACTAAGGAGTTTTTTTTATGTTACATTGGAGTGTTACGTTTGGAAAAAATATACCAAATAGTTTTTTTAGTATTTTGCATTGGATATTACGATAATGTTACATTAGAGTGTTACATTTTATTTTTTTTTTGTAATGTGGGATTTGTTTCAGGGGGAAAATCCAAAACCTCGATAATGCGAATTGCCCAAATGTGTAATTTTATATTTAGAGAAACCCATTTTTATTCTTAAAAATTTAAATCTAAATATGCAAGTGACTACCTTTTTTGTGTAATTTTCACTTTAATAAGGCTTTTGGGTTCATAAGAAAAAATGAAAGACTAAACAATTCATAAGATCACTTTTTGGGATTTATTGATACTTCACCTTAGATGTACCTTACTTATATTTAAAGAGTAAAATATTTGTAAAAAAATATTTTAAAAAATCAATAACTACACAAGAATATGAAAAATGTACTAAATTTTATTTTTTTTTCTTTTTTTTAGTTTTTATATTTTTGATACTTAGTACACAAGAATATGAAAAATGTACTGAATTTTCATTTTTTTTTTATTTTTTAGTTTTTATATTTTTGATACTTAGTAAATTTTTTAAATATTTTTTTTACAAATTTTATACTTTTTCAGTGTATTTATGTTAGGTGTATCTAAAAATTTTAAAATATATATATTTTAAAATATTAAAAAAATTCAATAAAAATAAAAATCTATGAAAAATAAAAATAATTAATTTTTTAAAAAGTGAATCCCAAAAATTTAAACAAGCTGATTATGATCTCTTATTTAGGTGAGACAACAAAATGATTATGTTTTCTTGTTATTTTTGAATGAGGGGTCCAGCTTGTCTCATGTTGAGATGAATATTGGACCCGTCCAATCCGACCCATGCATTTATTTTTGGGTCCTGTTTGATAATCTAAATTATTTAATGTGTAGAAATCGTTGAGTACTATATCTCTATAAAAAATTACGTTAATTGGATATCAAAACATAATTTTGTCAATCGTTTATTTTTTCATCGTCACTTTTTTAATACAAATATGAACCGATCAAATAGCTATCAATATTCGATCAAAGTGATTTTTTAAAGGGATGTAATACTAAACAAGTTTTACACATTGAACGGTTCGAATTATCGAAACGGGACTTAAAAATGAGTCCATGAGCCAGACTGGACAAGTCTAATATTGATCACAACATAAGACAAGCTCAACCCTTGAATAAGTGGGAAATCAAAACATGTGGTAAAAATATATGAGTAATATTTCCTTTTATTCTTTCATATTTTAAGAAAGGGTAAATTACAAACACTCCTGAGATTTGATTAAAATATGAATTGTCTCATGTAGCTTTAAAAATTACATTTCACCCCTGAGATTTCTAATTTCATAACAAAATCGCCCATTTTATTAATAAATTATTAAATCAATTAACTATTTTTAATAATGTTAAAAATATATTTCAATTAATAATTTAAGTAATTTTATTATTGTATAGAAGAGTAATTATGAATTTTATTTTTTTTAGTTAATTCTATTAAATAAAAAATTCTACTAAGGGGGCATTTGTAATTTTTTAAAGGGGAATTGACCAGTAAATCCCATTTTGTGAACTTGTAATCCATAAGGTCCTGAATGTTTTCTTAGTGACTGGGTGGTCCCTTAATTTGTTTGTTGACAATTTTGTCACTGCTAGTATTATTGATTGACATTTGGTGTGGGTTTGTATGGGATAAGGTGAATGGGTATTTGTATGTCATGCTGATCGAAAAAGCAAACTAATACGTTTTTTAATTTAGTAAATGTGTAACACTCAAAACATGAGATGTGGGTTGTGACGTGAACACAAGTAATTTGAACCCCTTTTTTTTTTTTGTGACGTGGGTTGTGTCACGTTTCTTTGTGACGTGAACACAAGTAATTTGAACCCTTTTTTTTTTTTTTTTTTGTGACGTGGGTTGTGTCACGTTTCTTCTTTCCCACAGATTGGCCCTTTGTTCTCCAATTGACATTTGTGACGTTTCAACGTGAACCTTACCATTGGTTGGGTTCACGCAGGTTCACAGATCTGATGGAGTGCTGTGAATGATTTGAAGCGGTGGTGTGGAAATCGTTCATAGACGACGTAGAACACGGTCATATTTTGTGTTTGAATTTGCAAAAAATCTGTGATTGCCTCCCACTTTCCATATTCAGAGGATTTTTTGGAGAGATTTTGTAGGAACAATTTGTGTGGGTTAAGGTTGGTGTGTGGAACCCTAAGGTTCACAGATCTGGTGGAGTGTTGTGAATGATCTGGTTGGTGTGTGGAACCCTAAGGTTCACAGATCTGGTTCTCAATCTCACCGATTCCACCGATTCTTGTCCTAGCGATTCCACCGTTCTTCAGCCAATCCCACTGATTCCCATCCCAGATTAGCTACCCAACTCCTTCGTCTCTCTCTCTCATCACATCATTTATCAGCTACATCAATGGCGACCGCGACCCCGATCCCGATCCCAATCCCAACCATGCAGAAAGAGGAAAATCATAGTAAAACCCCTGACCCATAACAACTATAGGACCAGGCACCCTCAGATCCTTCTAGCAACGACGCTTCGATCGACGAATCTAAGACCATCGAAGACTCCTCTGTCACCGAAGCTTCAATCGACGTCAAGAACAACGACAAAAACGATGTTTTCAATACCAAGAAGAAGATTCGCAGGGCCGACATGGTACACCGACCTTCCGGATTGACGATCATCTTGTGCCCATTGTTCACGTCGATCTGGGGGTTTCTCGATCATTATTCACATCATCAAATGGTCTCTCTATTTTTCTTTTTGAGCATTGTTGGCGTCCCACAATTGATGTGAGGGCATATTTGTCCCCCACATAACAATATAATTTTAAAAATGAGTTATCAGTAAGATATCTCTACTATCGTGGACTGCTCAATCAAACAAATTATTCATGGGACCAAATGGAATATAATTTTGCCATATCGGACTTTCTGATAAATTTCCCTTTTTTAAACCACAAGAAGCAGTGACAATTTATATTTTAAGCAAACATCAAGGAGTATATTTGTAATTACCTTTTAAGAAATAATCTTAATATTATAAATATTTTACAATTAATCAATTTCTATTCACTAAATTTCACAATTTTAATGATAAATGAGATAGATGTGAGAATATTTTCTGTCATTATTTATCATATTTTTTCATTATTTCTCACTCAACTTAGGCATCTCCACCCACCTGAGCTTGCTTTTTTGTCCCAGACTTCTAATTGTATTTGGTTCTGGTTCTGGTTCTGTTTTTAATAAATTTATCTTGTTCAAAAAAATAAAAAATAAATAATAATAATAATAATAAAACTTAGGCCATTTCCAATCATTCTTCAAATATTTTATTAAATTTAAATTTGATTAAAAAAATAATGAAAATAATGTTCCAACCATTTCATCAAATTGATATCAAATAAATGGAGTGCTATATTTTTTATTAAATTAAAAAAACTTTTATCTTTTTATCAAATTTTGCAAGTGGCCGTTGGTGAATGACTCGCAAGACAACTTGTTTGTCAACCGAATTTTGGGATGAATTATGAATTTTATAAAAAGATTTGATGAAAATTTACTTTTCATCGGGTGACTGACAGGACAACTGGTTGAATTGATAAAAACTTACTCTTTATCGTTGGAACTCATCATATCAAATCAAATTTAATTTTTGCTCAAATTTAATACGAAAATAAATAAAACGTTGAAGATGTAGGGACTGTTTGTTATAGCTTTTGGGAGTGATTATAGCTTATTTTGATTTGAAAGCCTGTGCTAGACTATTTGGTGCAGTTTCTACTTATAGCTTATGTTGGCACCATAAATTTATAATTTTATTATTTATTATTTATATAATTGCAGGACATGTGGCACTCTTCTACTCATTTTGAGGTATGAAAAGTTATGAAATGTTGAAAGATGACAGAGAACATGGAGTATGAAAGGAAGGTTGAAGGAAGTTATGGAAAATCATGGAATATGAAATGGAGGAGGTGGAAGAGTGGGTAGTTTTAAGTAGTTTTTTCTTACAAATGTTTGCCTATAAATAGTTATTCATGACTACATTGTAAAGGGATGAAACTCAAATCAAAGACAATTGATTTCTATTTTTTTGTCAATTTATATTTCCTGCATTTTATTTTGTGCACTTTATTTTCAAAGCATAAGATCAAAGGTAAGTAATTGTTGCTTTGATTGTTCATTCAATCATCCCGATCGTTTACTCAACCATCTTTCTCTGTCTTTTTCATTCTTTTGTTATTTTTTCTTTTCTCTACACTTGACAATTTTGAAATCCTCTTCGTTAAGGCAAAAGAATTGTCAACATAATTGCTTGATAATTGGTTTGAATTTAATCTGTAAAGATTTTTCAATCCTCAATGGCACGCTCACATTTATGATATTATCCTTTGTAGGAAAAATAAACCAATAAGTTTTTGGCATGCCCAGTAGGACGAGAAAGTTTTCAAAATGTGTACCTCCTTTCAAATATATGTAAAATGGCATTAATTAATTGTCGAATAATGCATATTTTTTGCATGATAATCAGTGACTTTACTGATAAACATTTTTATAGTCATTTATTACATGAAAATGTAACTAGTATTTTACACAAGTTAGTTTGGAAAACAACGATTTTGGTGTTTTCGGAGAATTAATAATTGGTTCGAAACACAAAATTAATATTTTCATTAATATTAATTTTGTATGAACTAGAACATACAAAATTTGAATAACCACAATGTTGGCCAAAAGTTTATTCAAAAGCCCTTTTGTCATAATTTTATAAGTTTCGAAGCACTCCATATTCCATCAACAACAACATCGAAGAAACAATAATGGTGGTTGTGAACCTTCGAAACTTTGTCAAGTATTTCCAAGAATGTAATTTGTCCTTTGTCGGTACCTTCGACCTTCGAAGGATGATTTTGGTTATCTATACCACCTTCGAAGCTTGTTATTAGTCAATAATAGCTAGCGTGTGTAACAACTTGTTAGATTGAAAATATGAGGTTCTGAATGATTCTAAGTGCAAGCAACATCAACATACTTCAAAGGATTTCAAATTTTCTAAGTGTTTAAAGTACAAGTAAACAAAATTTGTTTAATTTTCTTTAAAAGATTGATGCCAATTCGAAGCATATATGTAATATCCCTTCAAGGCATATATGTAATTTGAGATATCTAGTCATAATTTCATACTCATTCGAAGTGCCTTATTGGTGCTTTTATATCATTTGAAGCACTTTGTTAATATTATTCGAAGCATTTTGTTACTTAGATTAGTCATGTGTTTGGTTCGGCCTTTATAAAATTCAAATAAATATCATTTTTAATGGATGCTGGGATAAAATTTGTTGGCTTATTTTTTCTATGCAGAAAAATATCATAAATGCGAGCGTACTAGTAACGATTGAAAAATCCTTACAGATTAAATTCAAGCCAATTATCAAGCAATTATATTGACGGTTCTTTTGTCTCAATGAAGAGTACTTCAAAATTGTCAAGTGTAGAGAAAAGAAAAATTAATAGAAGAAGGAGGGAGACGGGAAAAGATGATTGAATGAATAATCGGAGTGATTGAGTGAACAATCAAAGACAATTGATTTATATTTTTCTTGTCAATTTATATTTCCTATATTTTATTTTATGTACTTCATTTTCAAAACATAGGAATAAAAGTAAGTAATTGTTATTTTGATTGTTCACTCAATCACTCTGATTGTTTACTCAATCATCTTTCTTCGTCTCTCTTATTCTTCTATTAATTTTTATTTTCTCTACACTTAATAATTTTGAAATCTTCTTCGTTGAGACAAAAGAACTGTCAATATAATCGCTTGATAATTGACTTGAATTGAATCTATAAGAAATTTTCAATATTTGTTGGCACGTTCGCATTTATAATATTTTTCTTCATAAAAAAAATAAGCCAACAACCTATTAGACATAAATAACTTAAATAAATTAAAAAAAATTAATTATTTAAAAGTTAAAACAGAAGTAGAAGTATTTTTACTTTTTACTTTTTAATTTAAAAAATTCCAAAACAGGCCGTACTTACACACGAAAAAAAAAAAAAAAAACTTCCTCATCATTTTTAGCTTCCATCCAAACGGTGCCACAACTTGAGTATTAGAGCATCTCCAATGCATCATCCATAACTTCAAATATAAAGGATTTGTTCCTTAAATCCATCCTCTAAACCCATTTATATTTGGGAGGAGGATGAGTTGATCCTCCAAATATGAAGAGATGATGAAAAATAAATGATGCCCTCCAAAATACTATTCATTCTATATTTTTTATTATATTACAAATAATTTTTAATATGTAAATTTAATTTTTATAAAATTGACATCATTAAAAAATGTGAAATCATACCTTCAAAATGAGTATAATATTAAATATATTTTACAAAAATTTTAAAGTTAAATATATGTTAGAGCATCTCCAACGGTGAATCAGATTTTTCACCAAATCTGAGTAAAAAATGATCAATTTCACTAAATTTGATATCCCTAGCTCCAACGGTGCATCAAATCCTGTATCAAATCTCGTGGGTCGACCGATTGGTTGACCGATTGGTCGACTCACCGGTCCACCGGTAAGAGTAATTTTTTTTTTTTCACAGCTTTAAATTGTACATTAACAATGCTGATAAATTTACCAAGAACACTTTAATTAATTACCAGAAAAGGTGTAGAGCATTCCCTTCTCCAATTGAAACTTCTGTGAAAAACTGTCATGCGATTCGTGTCTGTGTCTCACGACAACGAATGTGTTGCCTCCTTTCGATGCTCTATGCTCTATTTTTGCATCTCCAAACACTGTCCAGCCCTTCAATCCATCATCTAACTCTGGGTTCACTACAATTCCTCCACTGTACTGAGGTTTGTGTGGATTTTCCAAACACTGGAAAAAATTGGAAGTTGTTCAGAAGGGTAAATTGAGAGACGGTTGACCGGTTGGTTGACTGGCCGGTTGACCGGCCGGTCAACCGGTAAGGCAAAAAATAATTTTTTTTTAAAACTGTTTGAACCTTTTTTGACCGGTTTGAACCTACCTAATTTAAAGGAAATCGGTCGATCGGTTGATCAACCGGTTGGTCAACCGGCCGGTTGACCGGCTGGTTGACCGGTGTACCTCTTTCAACGGTCAGTAACAGTGATTTGGTAAAATCTGTGATTTGGTAAGACCATCTCCAACGGTGAACCAAACTCAGCATCAAATTCAAATTTTGATGAAAAACTTACTTTTTCAAGCTGCAACCGTTGCACCAGATTGATATCAAAATGAGATTTCAGCAAAAAAAGTATCAAACTGAGAACGAGACACAGATTTTACCAAATTATTGTTACTGACCGTTGAAAGAGGTACACCGGTCAACCAGTAAAAGATTCAAACAGTTCAGGAAAAAAAGTTCAAACCGTTAAAAAAAAAAAAAAAAAAATTGCCTAACCAGTCAACCGGCCGGTCGATCGGCCGGTCGACCACCCCGGTCGTCCCGAAAAAGTTCAGAAAGTTCAAAAAAAAGTTCAGACAATTCGCAAAAAAAAAAAAAAAAAAAAAATTTTGCCTAACCGGTCAACCGGCCGGTCGACCACCCGGTTGTCCCGGGATAGATTTGGTGAAAGGTGAACCGTTGGAGCGAGTGATATCAATTTTGTGAAATGGGTCATTTTTTACTCAAATTTGGTGAAAAATTTGAGTTACCGTTGGAGATGCTCTAAAATCTGTGTCTCATTCTCAGTTTGATGTTTTTTTTGCTGAAATCTCATTTTGATATCAATCTGGTGCAACGGTTGGAGCATAAAAAAATACATTTTTCATCAAAATTTGAATCTGATACCAATTTTGATTCACCGTTGGAGATGGTCTTAATGAACAAAAATTATTTTTTGATAAAAAGAGAATGAATGGTTTTAAAAGTTTGGAATTGACATTTAAATGAATAGTAGCATACTTTATATTTATTTTTTAAATAAAAAAAATTATTTTCATTATCAGGATTGGGTTGGAGAGGCTCCAATGGGTTGAAATAAAAACTCCCACTACTTGTTTGTCTCGTTTGAGAAGACAACTGGCGTAAACCAATGTTGTTGGGGGCAATGAATAATTTCTTGAGACATCACGGCCAACCACTGTATTTCAAACATGGCGGCTCTGAAAAGAAATCTCTGAAAACAGAGTGAGAGAGAGAGAGAGAGAGAGCATTACTCTTTATCCACATAATCCATACCTCCCCCCTCAAACTACACTTCACTCACTCAGAGAGAGAGAGAGAGAGAGAGAGCATGGAGGCAGAGAAACAGAGCATTGAGCAATTCAAAAATCAAACCAGGCTTCCCAAATTCGCAATCCCAAATCGTTACGATCTCACTCTAAATCCCGATCTCTTTGCTTGTACTTTTTCCGGTACTGTCCAAATCAACCTCTCGATCCTCCAAATCACCAAATTCATCGTCTTGAATGCGGTTGAACTCGTCATCGACCAAGCCTCTTTCACTAACCCCCAGAACCAGGTTTTCAATTTACCCGCCAAATTCGCAATCCCCATATTCATATCTGCTGTGGTGATCAAAGGGTTTTCGTGATTTTGCAGAAATGTGTGCCGTCGGATGTGGTGCTGGACGGTGATGATGAGATACTGATTTTGGTCTTCGATGAGGGTCTTGTTGTAGGAGATGGAGTTCTGGAGATTAGCTTTTCTGGTGTGCTTAATGTACACATGAGGGGTTTCTACAGTGGGTACTTTTTCTTTTTCTTTTTCTCTTTTTTATTTTATTTTCCTTCTGTTTGACTTGATTCTTGAGAAAACTAGGGAAAATGGTGAAAAAAAAGCTTCGTACTTTTGTGTTTGGAAAAATCACAATAATAGTCCCTATATTTTACCCTTTTGTCATTTTTATTCATACACTTTCAATTGGTTCAACATTTGGCCCCTTATTTTAGATTTTGTGTCAATTTGATCCAATTAATAATATCGGTAGTGTTTTGATAGAAATTATTACTGAATTGGTTGACAAGTTAAGTTTATATTTTTGCCCTTCAAATTATGACAAATACCACTAATGTATGTATTTTTTCATTAAAAAATGAAAAATGCTATGGATCCAGAATAATCTATCATTTTTTTTACCAAACCGCATGGGTGTGGGACCGACACAAACCACGTGTGTAGGTCCCACACCGGTTTGGTGGATTATTTGAAATCCGTAGCATCACTCTTAAAAAAATATTAATAGTTGTAATCAATTGGATTAAATTGAGACAAAATCATAAATTCAATGTCAAAATCAAGCCAATTGAAATTATAGGAACCAAAATGACACAAGGACCAAAGTATTGGGACTACTGGCGTAATTTACCCTTTATGTTTTGGGTCCGCTTGGATTGAAGGATTTGGTCAAATTAAAAAAGATAGGGAGAAAAAAAGAAATTTTTTATCATTAGTTTTTGATGATTAAGATGGTAAATAGTGAGGGAATTATAGGTTTGTTTGGTTAGTTTTGAGAATTTGTTATTTGAAAAATAAAATAAAATTAAAACTCATCTCATAAAGAAAATAAAAATATAAAAAATGCTAATTATTTCATTTTTTAAAATTCAAAAATATATTTTTTGTATTTATTTTTGTCACACTAGTTTCCAATTTTTCAAATAAATAAATAAATAAATAATCAGAAAATAAGTTATGAAAACTCAACGAAATTACATTTTATTTCAGGTTTGATGAGAAATGAAAGTTGTTATTTAATTTTTTTCAAAATATCTAAATTGTCCAAAATAGAAAACATTAAAAATAACATGATATATATATATTCTTTTTTATTTAACACAATTATGAAAATTCACAATCATTTTTTATTTTATTTTCTCATCCAAGTGAGAGACCATAATCATATATATTTCTTTTTTCACGTAGTTTACCAAATGGATTAGTGTTTTAAAAAAATGATTAAAACTCAGGTAAACTGAGCCAATTACTTGTAATGGTTGGAGACTTGGAGTAGAGTGGAAATTTTAGTGTTCTTGGTTCAGATAAGGAGAACTTGAAAAGGAATGACTTTCTTAGCAACCCACCAGAGCCTTTTAGATTTCTATGATATTTCTATACACATGAATTGATATTTGAGTTTTAATAGTACATATATGGATGGTGGAGTGAAGAAGAATATGGCGTCGACTCAATTTGAAGCAGTGGAGGCACGACGGTGTTTTCCTTGCTGGGATGAACCTGCTCTCAAGGTTCATTTAATTGCTTTTATGTTTTTCCATTGTTGCAATTTACAGCTTTAAGTTTATGGAGCTGAATTAAAAACCACCAAAATCCAGAAAAACTGAAAGGGTAGATTTATCATAATCTATCATAATTCTGCTTGTGCTTTTCTCTTATACGTTCAATTGAAACGTACATGGTTCTTAAAACAGGCCACCTTCAAGATAACACTGAACGTGCCATCCGAGTTGACTGCATTGTCTAATATGCCAGTTGTCCACGAAAAGCTTAACGGGCATCTAAAAACAGTACATTTTGAAGAATCACCAATTATGTCAACTTATCTGGTGGCTGTTGTGATTGGTTTATTTGATCATATAGAAGAAACAACGGCTGATGGTATGCATACGAGTTAAAAGGTTTATTTAAATTGTTTAATAGATTTTTGTTTCTGTTCCATAGTTTCTCTGATTCTCTTGTAGGGATTAAGGTTCGTGCGTACTGCCCTGTTGGTAAGAGTGATCAAGGAAGATTTGCTCTAGATGTTGCAGTGAAGGCACTTGATATATATAAGAAGTAAGTAATTCCAACCTTAATTTGTTGTGAAATAATACTAGAAACTTATGGAGAAGATTGTTTAGGTTGAATCAATTTACCACGTAGTTCAACACACAAGAAGTATGATAGAGAAAATTGAACATAGATGTGATAATTGACAATGTCAAGTCTGAGAAAGTTTCCTTTTTCTATCTCAAAAAACAACTTTGATTCTGTTATGTGGTGTACATTCTACTTCTGGAACCACTGTAAATTTTCTTCAATTGTTTTGTTAATTTTGGTTACTGTTTAGGTACTTCTCCATGCCTTACACTCTTCCTAAGCTGGATATGGTTGCTGTCCCTGATTTTCAGTATGGGGCCATGGAGAATTATGGCTTGATCACCTATCGTGAATCTGAGCTGCTCTATGATAATTTGTATTCTACAGCTGTTAACAAACAGAGGGCAAGTGCTGTCTTCTCTTTCATAATTTGATGATTCCAAGATTAAAAAAAAATTAAAAAGCACCAACCTTTTTGCCGCAATTTTTTTTTTTTAAACTTTGAGAATAGAGGTGGAAGGTTTTTGCTGATTATTTTATGTGTACTTCATCTTCATTCCCTTCATATTTATATTCATAGAAATAAGTACTAGTTTTTACCAAGGTTTTTCTATTGAATACTTTTGTTCTGCCAGCTTGCAATTGTGGTGACACATGAAGTTGCACATCAATGGTTTGGCAATCTGGTAACAATGGAATGGTGGACTCATTTATGGCTTAATGAAGGTTTTGCAACATGGGTAGTTCTTTAATCTTAGTCTTTCTACTTCGTTGCTTCTGCTTTTTGGGCATATCCTTGGACTTGATGTTATATCTGCACTGCCTCCTAATTTTATTTATCCAGGTGAGCTATTTAGTCACTGACACCTTATTTCCTGAGTGGGAAATCTGGACTAAATTTCTTGAAGACACTGCTGGGGGTTTACATTTGGATGCATTGGAAACCTCACACCCAATAGAGGTAAAAATAGGTTTCCTTGAAAGCGTATGTATGCATCACCTGCTGGTGATTTACAATTAACACCCTTTATATGGTTATGACATTAAGAAGTTTATTTTTGAGAATCAAAGCAACATTACTGGAGCTCAACAAGTATTGCTGTTTGAAAGTGCACCATGAATTCCAGTTTTGTCCATTTGATGTTGGTGAGCATATCTTTGCAGGTGGAGATACATCATGCTCGTTCAATTGATGAAGTTGCTGATGATATAACCTATACAAAGGGATGTGCTGTTATTCGAATGTTAATGGACTATCTTGGTGATGACGTTTTCCAGGTGGGAATGTTTCATTTATGAAATTATGAGGATATTGTTTAGTAGTTAGTCATATAAATTACTTATTCATTCTATGTAATCTGTAAATATATAGTCAAATTCCATTTGCAATTTGTCATAAACCTGCTATTGCCTATTAAACATTAAATTAGAGATCCTTAAATAGTATTTCAAATCTAATTATGTGGTAGATGATGCGACGATGCGCTTGTTGAGCTGTGGCAGCTATCTAATTTTCTTATCTTAATGACGCGAGGTAGTTCATAAATACCCTAAAATATTACAATTATGTCGAGGATTATGTCCTGGATCCATGTTGTCGCTATAGATTAGTAGGCAGGAAAAAGGACATCTATTGCCAGCAAGTGTTCCTAGCAAGGTTCTGAAAAGCGGTTGCAGTCGCCGTAACGGTGGCGGTGGCGCCGTTGCGGTTGCAGGGTGTAAAGGCCGTAGCGTAACGGTTGCGGTAACCGGAATCGTGAATTTTTTCATTTTTCGCACAATTTAAAAAAAACTTGCCGATACACACATTTTTTTTCCATGATCATATTTATTGGGTTTTAAAATAAATATTGATCAATTTTGATAAATTTTTAAGTTTGATCCAATATATTTCATATTTTTAAATCACTATAAATTGAGTTTTTTACATTTTATTTTAATTAATGACTTTATATTATACAAAAATCAATCACTAACTATTATATATAAGATAAACAATGACAAAAGTAAGAGAATAAATAAAAACTTAAATATATATATAGATATATATATATATATATATATTTTTTAATCAAGCTAAATAGATAATGACCATATTTATTATTATTATTTTCAAACAATATATAGATAGACACACACAAACAAAATGGTTGAGTGATAGCAGCTGAATAGAATAGCATAAGTCTTACAACTTCAACAAATCAATAACATGTTCTTCATCTTCCCTATTCTCTCTCTCTATCTCTCGTTCCTCTATCTTCCCTCTTCTCTCTCTATCTCTCTTCCCCCATTTTCAACTTCTTTTTTTTTTTTTTTTTTTTTCGAAAGAAGCAATTTGGAACCGTTATGTAACGGTGCATAACAGGCCGTTACGGCCGTTGCGGCACCGCTACGACCGCTATAGCAGCCGCTACGGCCGATACACCTGTGAATCTCAATCACACTGCAAAAGCGGGCGTAACGGGTGGCGGTAACTACCACAACCGTTACGTAACGGCGTTACGTAACGGTTGCGGCCGCTTTTTAAAACCTTGGTTCCTAGGCTTTTTCTTGAATTATTATTATTATTTTATTTTTACAGTGGCTATGAGTTTTGATATTGCTAGTATTTTGGGTTTTATCCAGAACTATTTTATAAAAAAAAAAGTTACAGCTAGAATCATTGCTATCTCTCTCTCACTATTTCACTTGGGTTCGGATTTGGTAATCTATTTATTAGGATTGGATTGCAGGCTGATCTAATATGATTTTTGAACTCTTATTAAAGTGGAAAATTGGAAACTACTTTTGGTTATTTTTCATACTTAATTTATGTCTTCATCTAGTGAACCACAAAATTTCGTTTCTTTTGTGTGTATTCTTTATTTTCGTTTCTCCTGTTGTGACTTGTCATACCACTATCTACCAAATTTCAAGTTTTATGCAACAATAGGATCCTTATTATCGCAGGATTCTAAATTCAAACAGTCTTGTTAGCTGTTCATGCAACAAAAGGATCCTTATTATTTCTCTTAACTTTATCACATTGTCTACAAACAGAAATCTTTAAGTTCATACATGAAGAAGTACGCTTGCAAAAACACAAAGACAGAAGACTTGTGGAGTGTTCTTTCGGAAGAATCTGGCATCCAAGTGAACACAATGATGGACACATGGACGAAGAAAAAGGGCTATCCAGTTATCTCTGTTAAACTTGAAGATTTTAACTTAGAATTTGAACAGGTTTTCTTGATTTATTGTTATTATTATTACTTCTTGTCTTTCTGATCGAGAATCAAATATAAAAGCATTATGGATCAGGCAGTCACAAAATCATCTTTATACGATTCTCTCTCTCTCTCTCTCTCTCTCTCTCTCTCTCTCTCATGTTTAATAAACATTTTTTTTTTTTGAAATTTGCAGTCACAGTTTTTGTTTTCTGGTTTGCACTCTGATGATTGCTGGGTTGTCCCAATAACTTTGTCGGTTGGTTCATGCAACGTGAAAAAGAATTTTCTTTTAGAGACAAAATTTGGCAAGTTGGATATATCCGGACTGTTTTATTCTTCTGATGGCAATTCAAGCTCTTTTGAGGAGAAGAATCAAGAGAAATTTAATGAAAATTATTGGGTCAAATTAAATATTGGGCAGACTGGATTTTATAGGGTGAAATATGATGAAAAAGTCACTGCACAACTAAGGAAAGCTATCGAGGACAATTGCTTGTCTGCAGCAGATAAATTTGGTGCATACTTTTTAAATATATTTGATATAGTAGTTTACTAGGAATCTCGCTATTTTCCTTAACTCATCTCAACAAATACAACATACGTACTCTCCATTTAAACTGTAACTTCCTTTTCATACCATTTTTCAGGCATTTTGGATGACACGTATGCTCTTTGTGAGGCGTGTGAAGTGCCACTGTCATCTTTGCTTTCCTTGATGAACGTATACAGAAAGGAGCTTGATTATATCGTGTTATCACGAATCATTAATGTAAAGGTTTCTACCATATATCTACCATAGATTGCACAATTGATTTTCAACTTGATTTTTTAGTTTTTGTATGCATGACAGATAAGTTCTAATGTTGCGAAGATCGCAAGTGATGCCGTACCGAATTTAGCAAATCGTATGAAACAATTTTTCATTGATCTCCTCCTTTTCTCCGCTGAGTAAGAAGATCCACTATATCTGATTAACATGTTTGTATGCTGATTGATTTCAACCAATCATCTTAATTTTGACTAAAGAATGAATGATTCATATGCTTGCCCAAGTGCCTGGGTTGGGGTTTAGAAGCACAAAAAAATTAAATAAATCAACAAATCAAGAGATTTGAGTTTCTTATTTCACAGTTAAAATCATATTTGCTCGTTATTATTTGCAGAAAATTAGGTTGGGAACCTATCCAAGGAGAGAACCATTTGAATTCGATGTTGAGAGAAGAAGTTTTGCTGGCCTTGGTTAAGTTTGGCCATGACAGTACCATTGTTGAAGCAACGAAGCGCTTTGAAGCATACTTGGGTGATCGAAACACTACGCTTCTTCCGGTTTACTGTAGAAAGGTAAACATTTCAAATTGATCGTTATACTTAATTCTGTGGACATTTCAAGTGCTGATATTTGGAAATTTTGTCCTAAAGGCTGCTTACGTTGCTGTAATGAGGAATGCCAATACTAGCAATAGGAGCGGGCTTGAATCCCTAATAAATGTATACAAGGAAGCAGAGGCGATGCAAGAAAAGGCCCGGGTTCTGCGTAAGCTTCAATTATGGCATTTTCTTTTGCATTTGTTATATATCGTGTCATCTGGTTAAAACTGTTGCACGGTCATGGGTAGAATTCAACCCCAAAAGCTAGTTGTTGAGGTGAGGGTGCCCTCACACTTATATATTACACACATTACAACTGTATCCAGGCTATGTGGGATGTCGCATCACAGAAACCGTGCGTGGATTTAGGGTTATATATATTCACATTCTTAACTTCTACAGGTTGTATCGCATCTTGTCCAGACCCCGATATAGTTTTGGAGATTTTGAATTTCATGTTATCTGATGAGGTATCACAACTTGTCTAGTACCCTACAGTTTTTGACAATTATCAAAATTTTATTTCCACTATTCTAGTTATTGACTTCATCATTTTGTCCTCAGGTTCGAGGTCAAGATAGATTGTATATATTACCCGGATTAAGCTTAGAAGGGCGCAAGACAGCATGGAAATGGTTAAAAGTATGTACATGGAAACTGGGCTACAGATTCAAGATAATAAATGAATAACATGTTGACAGTTACTGCTATAGTGGTGATTTTGGGGTTTTGGGAAATATCATGCTATGAAAAATTGGGAAAATTGGGAGCCTCTTAATGCACCCTAAAATTTTGGTTAGACAATCCACATTTAATGATTTTTATAAATACCATTACACCATCATGTATAATTTCAATGAAGTACAAAAACCCTAAAATTTTTGGACACCTACCTTTTCTCAACCCCCACTCTGGTGGCAACTACCATCATCGTCCACCCCAGTTGCCGCCACAGCACCCATACCACCCCGAGCTTCGGTCAGCCTCCCCCGCCCCTCCTCAGCTCTGGCCAACCCCTCCCACCACCCCCACCCCCACCCCCACCCCTACCCTACTCCTTTTCCACCCTCCAAGGCCACCCCCCGCCTCTCCCCTCCTCCGCCACCACCAATCATCAAGATTGAGTAGAGCAGAGCAAGAGAGGACATAGAGAATCACAAACAGAGCAGACTGAGAATCATGACGGAGAGAGGGAGAAATTGCGAAGGCAGGCCATAGGAAGGGAAGGACAAGCGGCCATGAGGAAAGGGGAGGGTGTGGTAGGCGGTGACAGAGGTGGCGCTGGCGTCAGAGGTGGGTGGGGGTAGGGATGGTATTAATTGGGGTGTTCAAAGAAAAAGAAGAAAAATCAAATTTGAGAATGGAGTGTCTTGAGAATGGGGTGTCCAATCATAATTTTGGAGTGCATTTAAGCCACCCTTGAAAATTACCAAAACTTGAAGAATAATGCTATATGCACTAATTGGTATACCAATTGGTGTACTAATAGATGATGTGGTATAATTTTAGAGATTTTGGATATTTGTAATTTATAATATGGGTGGGGTTAGTAACATGGTTATCAAAATCCCAATCCGGATCTTACGATCCTATGATCTTACGATCTATTTGAGTACAATCGATCCGGATCGTGTAAAAAATTCCTTATAGGTAGGATCTTTCGATTCTGGTAATGGGATCTTATAGGATCATGGAATCCCGATCCGAATCCAATCCTATCCGATCCGATTTACAAGCCTTGTTTTGTATTGTATTGTATGACATATTTTATTGTAAATTTTATGTTTGTTGTCTAAATATCAATTTATGTGATCAAAATAAATAATAAAAATTAAGTAGTATTGAATCAAATAGATTAAAAAAAAACAAACTAGGAAACAAACATTCAAATATTGCGGTAATTTAAGAAAATTAACTAGTCGAAAAAATAAACTTAGCTTTAGCGGAGTCGAAGGAGGGTAAGATGATTGCAATTTTATCCCAATTTTTGGAGAGATTATTTTTGTGAGTTGAATCCGCTCCACCAGGATGCTAACGACAAACCTTATCATTCGGTTAAGCTGCTTTTTGAGTTTTTAATCTATTTTCATATCCAACTTTGTTAAATATTTTTTCTTCACTTTTTATGCATTATTGTAGATTGTAAAGTATTTTGTTATAGAATTCTTCTTCTTCACCTCCTTTTTTGATGAAATACAAAACTTTTACCATCAAATTTTCTATTGTATAATATTATATTTACATTTTACATGGAGTATTATATTTTTCATAATATCTTCATTTCTTTTTAATAGAATATAGGCTCATTTTTTGTATACTTTTTAAGAAATATTTATTTAAATTAAATTATTATGTAATTTGTTTTTTTCGGTAGAATCTTGCGATTCTCGATCCGATCCTATAAACACCCCGAACGATCCAACGCAGGATCCCGATTTTAACAACCTTGGTTAGTAATAATGTCATAAGGCATGTTGGTATACTAGTTTTATACCAATTGGTGCATGTAGTATCACCGAAACTTGAAAATTCGATCTGCAAAATGTTGTGAAAAAGAAGGGAAGCCACAGTAAAGTCACAAGTCACAAGTCATTATGAAAACAAAATGCTAGCTATAAACACGCATGAATGATTCAGAATGACTGAAACGTTCCTGTTCAATTTTGATAAAAAGTGGGTTTTGAGTAAGGATTTTCCCTAAATTATTGTTCTAGTAATAATTATACTGTTCTAGTTTGTCTTTCCTCACATTGCTGATTGCATGCGCCTTATCTTCTGAATTTTTATGGTTCATGGAGTTATATATATGTTTGGAAATGAATGCAGGAGAACTGGGATTTAATCCTTGAAAAATGCGCTGGGCCAATACTTCACTCTTTTGTTAGAGGCATCGTCACACCAGTAAGTAACTTCCCTCAACACACTTACAATGCACATATGATGCATCTGTGTGTGCTATTATTTTCATTTATACAGTATCCAATCCAAGTCATTGCTTGCAGCTTACAAATTGCCGAGTTTGAATTTCAATAGATCTTTTTCTCCCTTTGGATTTCTAGGAAACTGGGAACTTGAGTGTGTTTGAAAACTAGTTGACACTGGTAACTTATAACTAAAAAGAAGAAAGTAGAACCCTCTAGTTTCTAAATGCTGTTGGCATACATAATCCTTAGTGTTCGAGTCCAGCCATGTCCTGTTGATATTCCATGGGAATATTAAACTAGTTTGGTTGTGTTTTCGTTTTTTCTTCATTTTCATTTTTCGTGTTTTTGAAAATAAAAACGGAAAGTTTGGAAACAACAAATGTTTTAATTTTTTGTGCAAAATAGTTTTTGAAAAATTGAATACGACTTTTTGGTATTTTCTAACAACTATGTTGTTTTCAGAGAGAGATTTCTGAAAATAGTTTTCAAGAAATGTTAGATGTGTTTTCCATAAAATGAAAACATAATTCGAAAACACAACCAAACATGCAAATCATTTTGGAGTACAATGACTTTGTCAAGGAGGAATTATTAAGCAGAGACACCTCAACAAACCAAAATAACAATAACCACTTGAGAAGTGTAGGATTCATTTGGATAATCAGGCTCATCATTGCTTAACATCCTCAACCTTGGAGTACCCAAATGGAGTCGAAAGAAGTTATTCATATATATTTGGAAGTTTTTCTCATTGTTTTTGCTAAGAGGACGTGTATTTGAAAATGACTAGTTATTTGGATCACTGCTAGTCAACATGTAGGATTATGGTTGATTCAAAGCATTGGCCTTTTATGTCTTTGTCTTGCTTCAGTTTTCCAGCCATGAAAAGGCAGATGAAGTGGAAGCGTTTTTTGCTAGCCGTGATATTACTGCATTTGCTAGGATTTTGAAGCAAAGCATTGAGCAAATCAGAATCAAAGCGAGGTGGGTTGAAAACATAAAACAAGAAGAATCTCTAGAGGAGCTTGTGAGAGAACTAGCTCGCGTTAGATGATCGCTTCACCCATGAATTAAGTCAATGATATTCACATCGAGCACGTTTAATTAGTGATTATGTGAGGGTTCTTGTAATGAAATCAACCCTGAGAATAAAATTTAAATCCCGCGTCATGGAAGGTTCCGCTTGTATAATGGCTGGCCTACTCTGCTTTAGGAGAGGCATAGTCAATAGTGTTTGACACTTGAGCTCTTTGGCTATAACTATTATGTACTATATTGCTTTTGTTGTATCATATACTAGGTTTTCTACATTGCTGTAATGCTATTGCTGTTGTGTGAGTTTATTTATTTATTTACCAAACCCAGCCATTTTAAAACAAACTCTCAAATCCAAAACAGTTTTGAACTTATGTTTCAAACCCATGTTTTGTGAAGGTGTGAAAATAAAACGGCATGGTTTGGAAAATAAGTTTAAAACTGCTTGGGTTTGAAAAATTTATTTTAAAATGGCCTAAGTTTGGTAAAATAAACTCATTGTGTCACACTATTGAGTTTAAGATATCCGAGATTTGTTTTGTTTGTTTGGTCAATTTTTATCTTTATTTTTATTTTTTGACTAAGAGGCATAGTGTTTGCTTACAAACATGGAGCAAAAATGATTTAAATGAACTGAAAAAAATTGATTGTTGTTGATAAATTGGAAACGACTATTTTTTTTTTTATTTTGCATTTAAATATTAGGTTGTAACTTGTAAAAAAAAAACTACACCAAATAGATTGCAGCTATCATATTTGACCTAGTTCTCCATTTTATGCTTTTAAATCTTCTCTTTTTTTAATTTTAATTTTTTTTTAACAAATTACCCAATATGACAAAATTTGGGATTTGATGTGATCCATCACAGGGTTGGACTTTCCAAATTTCACTGCCAAATAAATAAGATAATATATTAGATTAGATTAGATTAGAGTATTTTTGAGTACTTGACCAAATCTCAAGCAAGTATCACCACAATCAAAACTAAAACCAACTACTACAATCTCACATGACGACACTATACCCATTCTATGGTTATGTTTGTCTGTAATAGTTTAATTGCATAGTAGACATCAAATCATTTGTATTTTCTATGCATACAATTCAGTGATATGGCTAAGAATGGGTTCCTTCTAGCTTGTCAGAATTGAATTAACATTGAATACAATGTCGTGTGATAAATTTTCAAAAATATAATTTCATGTACAAGGAAATGTTATCAAGTGTTCCATAAATATTATAATTTTGTGTGGCAATATTATAAATTAATAAAAAAAATTATAATGTGATAGTGGGAATTATATAATTAAATTAATAAGATATATAAAAAAAATGTCTCTTAAATTTTATTTACAATATTTTATTAACTAATTACCAAATTATAATAATATCATATAAGATGGTGTTGCACTTGCAGAAGAAGAGGGTTGGTAGCCATGACCTACTTAAAAATGAGAAGAAAAAAAAAAGACCCCTTAATTTTTTTAAAAAAATTTATGTAGTTTTGCAAATCAGAATGCTTCTTTTTTTTTTGATTGGAAAAATGGAAGTTTTCTCTTTAGTTGTTTTGTTACTTTTGTTCTCTAAGAGCATCTCCAATGGTGATTTTTTTTTTTCACTAAATTTGAGTAAAAAATTATTTATTTTCTCAATTTGATATCAGTTGCTCCAATGGTTCATTTTCATCAAATCTGCTCCGGAACAACCGGTTGGTCGACCGGCTGGTCGACCGGTAAGAGGAAATTTTTATTTTTTTTTTTGAATTGTTTGAACCAATAAATTTGAACTGTTTGAACCTTTTAGTGGTCGACCGGCTGGTTGACCGGTAAGGCAATTTTTTTTTTTGAATTGTTTGAACTTACAAATTTGAACTGTATGAACCTTTTAGTGGTCGACCGGTTAGTCAACCGGCTGGACAACCGACTGGTTGACCAGTTCCTCCCTCCAACGGTCACACACAGTGATTTGTTGAAATCTGTATTCTGTCCTCACTTTGATGATTTATTTGATGAATTCTCAATTTGATACCAGTTTGGTGAAACCGTCGGAGCATAAAAAAGTACTTTTTTCACCAAATTTTAAATTTAATGCCAGGTTTGGTGAAGCGTTGGAGATGGTCTAAGCCCTCTCATTTGCACTAAAAAAAATAAAAATAAAATAACTCTTTGAATGTACAAGATGTTAAAATACATTAAAATAACCTCTAAATATAATTTTTAATATGAAACATGTGTCTAGAACAATGCATGGCTCTGATAACATAAAAAGTCTCTTGATCATATATATTTAATAGGGAAAATCGGTCTAGGGTCCCTCTCCCACTTTTCGTAATGGAAGAGGTCCACAAAATTATATTATGATGTCTAAGGTCCCTGTAGAGAAATTTCATATCCCTCACCCTTCAAACCTCCATAAACCAATTCGATAATTTGTCTCTCCATTCTAGAGAGAGAATCTAGAGAGAGAGAGCGCCATAGTTGCATTGCAGATCTGTTGAACAGACATGGAGGCTGCCTACTTCAATGATTCTCAACGTGAGGCAACGAACGATGATGGTGTAATTGCTGGACTCAATGTAATGCGTATCATCAATGAACCCACTGCCGCTCCTTCTTGGCAGCCTCTCGGATCAGATTATCGAAGAAATCTTCGATTGTTATCAAACATATTCACCCCCACATGTATTGACTTTGCCCAACTCCAGTATGGCGTCCCAGAAGTCCATCATCCACCGAACCTCATTTTAGAGAGAGAATCTAGAGAGAGAGAGCGCTATAGTTGCATTGCAGAGCTGTTGAACAGACATGGAGGCTGCCTACTTCAATGATTCTCAACGTCAGGCAACAAAGGATGATGATGTTATTGCTGGACTCAATGTGATGCGTATCATCAATGAACCTACTGCCGCTGCCAGGCGTCCATACACGATTGCTTGAACACTGGCCATTAGTTTCGCTATCTCTCGACCTGAGAAGCCTTCTGTCTTCTTGGCAGCCTCTCGGATCAGATCATCGAAGAAATCTTCTATTGTTATCAGACATATTCTCCCCCACATGTATTGACTCTGCCCAACTCCAGTATGGCGTCCCATAAGTCCATCATCCACCGAACCTCATTCTTCGAATCTACGAATCTCTCACTCCTCCACCACTATAAACGAGATTGAAAAACATTTTAGAGACAAACCGAGAACAAGACAGAGTCTCTATATACAAACCCATGCCAATTTCAGACCCTTGGCCTCATTTTTAGCAAACTCATTTCCTATAAACAAGAAAGGGACAAATTGAGAGTGTGAATCTGAAGAGTTCTTACTTTAAAAACCCTGAAAGCTCTGAAAATTGAAAGCACTTTGCGTATACACTGACTTTTCCATCTCTTTGCGAATTTCTCTGGGTTTGGGAAATTTATTTGGTTTAAGTGAATTTCTTTGGGTTTGGAGAAGAGAAATTTCTCTGGAGAGAGGGGAAGGCCAGAGAAATTTTCTCTAGATAGCCAGAGAAAATCACAGAGATGAGTATATGATTTAGTCAAAGAAATTTGGAAATTTCTTTGTGAAGTCACCAGAGAAATTCTCTGTGAACCAGAATTCTCTGTGAAGTTCACAGAGAATTCTCTGTGAAATTTGATATTTGATTCTACAGAATTCAAGTTGTAGAATTGGTAATAATTATTGATTTTGCTAAATTCGACTTCACAGAGAAAATTGGTGCAGGGACTTACCTTCCTTAGACTTTCCATTGCAAATTTCTCTGGTCTTCCCTTCTCTCCAGAGAAATTTTTTTCTCTGGCCTTCTGTATATTTCCCACTCTCCGTTAGAATTAGGTAAGGATAGATATACCCTGAAAATTTTGTAGATAAGTACAACAAAAATTTATTGAATTCATTCAAAGAAAATGATAGGAATTTCCCAAACAAATTGTAGAAATTCTGAATCAATATCAACAATATAGCATATTCAAACAAGATGAAGCACATTACAATTTCTCTAGAGAGAAAGGAAATTTCTCTAGAGAGAATGGAAGGCCAGAGAAATTTACAGTGGGAATTCTAGGGAATGTTAGAGAAATTGGAAAGTCCAAAGAAATTCTCTCTTTCTTATCTATGCTAAGGTATGGCAAAATCTTACTGTCAACCACCTCATCTTGTTGAACTTGATCTACAAAGAGCACTAGGATTAGCAAACAGAATTTTGATAGTAACCCTTCATGAAAAGATATTTGTAAGAGAACATATAAAATGCACGATGATGCAGAGTTTCCTGGATTGTGTGAATTTTCTCTGGATGTCTAAATTTTCTCTGGACTATCTGAATTTTTTCTGGATAAAGAGAATTTCTCTAGATGTCTGGAGAGAATTTCTCTGGACCGAATTTTCTCTGGATCGAATTTTCTCTGGATTGATGTTGAAGGACCTTAGACATTATGAAAATATTGAGTGTCCTTTATACTATAAATTCTTAATATCAGGGACCTTAAAAAAAATCCCCCTATTTAATAATGCATAAATTTTATATTTTAATAAAAATTATCAATACCTCCTTGAGAGGGAGATTTATGATCTAGTTTCGGCCAAACAAGATTGGGCCGAGGTATTTGGCTTCAAGATTGTGCCGTGGTTTTGCTCAGTAATGGCAAAGGGCCTGCGGAGCCGAGCTACTTGGGCTCTTTGGTATGAAGGCCGGTCAAGTGAGAGCTCGGCTGAGACGTCCGCGGCCTAGAAGGGCTTCATGGTTCGTGCGTTGCTCGGTCGGAAGGCGCGCACCCATAGCTCGGCGTGAAGATTCGTGCCTGAAGCTCAGCAGGAAGGCCTTTGGTTGACCGGAATGACCAATCCCGTGCTCGGCGTCGCCGGAATGCGGTCGAGCACGGCTGAAACGAAGCTCGGTTATTGAAAGCACTTGGTCTTGAAGTGGAGTATGGCTATTGGCAGCCGAGAAGCTGCAGCCCGGCTGCCGAGCTCCCAGTAGAGTGGGCTGGCAGTTGGGTTAGGTGGTGTTCAGCAAGGTTTATGCTGACAGATGGGATAGCGGAGCCACGTGTCAGGAAATGACTGGGAGTGGATATGGGGCGCAGAGGGTATATAAACATGCCTGCGCCCCCCATACGCGGACAGATGAACATTTGGTGAGACATACACTAAACACTAAACACTCTCCCTTCTCTCTATCTATCCCCTGTGTGTGTTCTAACTTGATCGTCGGAGGGGTTTTCCGGCCACACACCGCCAGGTAGCTCACCGCTATTGTGCTCGCAGGTGATCGGACAGAAACGGAGCTTGGAAGAAAGGAGTACGGGCTTGCCGGACTATTTGCTCCCCGTACAATTGGCGCCGTCTGTGGGAAGCTTGACAGATAAAACCTTGTCTTCCAGGCTCATCTGATCGCCGTCCATGGCGAACAACGACGAGATTCCGTTGTTCGCCATCGATGGAGCTACCCCGGAGTTCACCCGACGGAGAGAAGGACATCCTGTCATCCTTCCAATGGCGAACTTGGATACGTTCACTGGAGGACAGTCAGGAGACGCGCGGGATAAGCGCGGAAGAAGTTATGGTCATTCACGAAGTCCAGACGGTCATCGGCGGCGGAGAGAATCACATGCCCGACGTCTGGAACACAAGTTGAGGGACCAAGACGTTGTCATCCGGCGAATGGCGGCGGAGATGGAGGAGTTGAAGCGGCATGTCAAGGGGAAGGGTGTAGATGGAGTGGTAGACCACAGAGAGTGCACCCCATCCCGCCGTTCAGAGAAGTCCAGCGCGCAAGATAGCACTTCCCAGCCCTCACGTCCGGTGACGACGTCGAGATATTCCTATTCCGTTCGTTCAGAGGACTTGCGGGCAGTCTTGAAGGAACGGGCTCGCCGGCGGGAGGCTCAAAGGGTGCCGGCGTTCCAGCGGCTATCCTACAGGGTTCATGCCAGCGAGGAGGCCGGAATGCCCCCACCCCGCCTAGCGGCGCCACTCCTTGTAGATACAGACTTGACGAGGCTGAGCGCCACCCCTTTCTCCCTGGAGATAGAAACAACACCACTTCTCGCGGGCTTCCACCAGCCAAAGTTCACGCTTTATGATGGAAAAACCAATCCGTATATGCATGTAAGCCACTTCCGACAGGTCATGGCCGGACGTAGGCGAAATGACGCTCTTATGTGCCTGATCTTCCCGTCGAGTTTAGGCGAGCTGGGCTTGAAGTGGTTCGAGAGGTTGCCAGAAGGGAGTATACAACAGTGGAATCAGTTGGCCGAAGCCTTTGTGACGCGTTTCAAAACCAACACCAAAACGCCAAAGGAAATTGACCACCTTCTCAGTGTCAGGATGGAACCGAGCGACACTCTTAAGGCGTACAACTCCAGGTACTGGGATACCTACAATGAGATCCTAGATTGCCCGGTCAACTTGGCAATCACCCAATATAAGCGCGGTCTCCGGCTCGGACATAGGCTGAGGGATTCGCTTACAATGAGCCAGCAGACATCCATGTGGCACCTAATGCAACGCATCAATGAGCACATTCGAGTAGAGGATGATGCAGCGACGTCCACCGCGGAGACAACCTCGATGGTAACGGGCAAGTGGGCGACTGGGTTTTAAGGAAGGTTATGGGCAACGCACTAGTGCCGGGTGAAGGCAAGCTAGGGGCAAACTAGGAAGAGCCTTACAAGATAACCGGGCAAGGGGGCATACCACTTAGAGGATTTGGATGGCAAAGGTTTACCCCGGCCATGGAATGCGGCCTTATGTAATTTTTTGAGGGACTTGTTTCTCCTACACTTCTGAATGCAAATACTCTTTTTGTCAATGTAATAGAAGTGAATTACTTTTGCTGAAGAGCTTTGTTGTGTCCGAAATAATAGTGGATGAGGGGCCTACTCTTCTGTTCCAACCGAGATGATTTACTCCGGTTGGAAGAGTTGGTGTTTTGTCCAACTTCGGATCCCCAACCGAGATGATTTACTCCGGTTGGAAGAGTTGGTGTTTTGTCCAACTTCGGATCCCCAACCGAGATGATTTACTCCGGTTGGAAGAGTTGGCGTTTTGTCCAACTTCGGATTCCCAACCTAGATGATTTACTCCGGTTGGAAGAGTTGGCGTTTTGTCCAACTTCGGATTCCCAACCGAGATGATTTACTCCGGTTGGAAGAGTTGGCGTTTTGTCCAACTTCGGATTCCCAACCGAGATGATTTACTCCGGTTGGAAGAGTTGGTGTTTTGTCCAACTTCGGATCCCCAACCGAGATGATTTACTCCGGTTGGAAGAGTTGGTGTTTTGTCCAACTTCGGATTCCCAACCGAGATGATTTACTCCGGTTGGAAGAGTTGGCGTTTTGTCCAACTTAGGATTCCCAACCGAGATGATTTACTCCGGTTGGAAGAGTTGATGTTTTGTCCAACTTCGGATCCCCAACCGAGATGATTTACTCCGGTTGGAAGAGTTGATGATTTGCTCAACTGCGAGGTTCCAGCCGAGATGATCTACTCCGGCTGAAGAGTTGATGATTTGCTCAACTGCGAGGTTCCAGCCGAGATGATTTACTCCGGCTGAAGAGTTGATGATTTGCTCAACTCTGAGGTTCCAGCCGAGATGTTTATTCTGGCTGAAGAGTTGATGATTTGCTCAACTGCGAGGTTCCAGCCGAGATGATCTACTCCGGCTGAAGAGTTGATGATTTGTTCAACTGCGAGGTTCCAGCCGAGATGTTTTACTCCGACTGAAGAGTTGATGATTTGCTCAATTGCGAGGTTCCAGCCGAGATAATTTACTCCGGCTGAAGAGTTGATGATTTGCTCAACTCTGAGGTTCCAGCCGAGATGTTTTACTCCGGCTGAAGAGTTGATGATTTGCTCAACTGCGAGGTTCCAACCGAGATGATTTACTCCGGCTGAAGAGTTGATGATTTGCTCAACTGCGAGATTCCAGCCGAGATGATTTACTCCGGCTGAAGAGTTGATGATTTGCTCAACTCTGAGGTTCCAGCCGAGATGTTTTACTCTGGCTGAAGAGTTGATGATTTGCTCAACTGCGAGGTTCCAGCCGAGATGATCTACTCCGGCTGAGGAGTTGATGATTTGCTCAACTGCGAGGTTCCAGCCGAGATGATTTACTCCGGCTGAAGAGTTGATGATTTGCTCAACTGCGAGGTTCCAGCCGAGATGATCTACTCCGGCTGAAGAGTTGATGACTTGTTCAACTGCGAGGTTCCAGCCGAGATGATCTACTCCGGCTGAAGAGTTGATGATTTGTTCAACTGCGAGGTTCCAGCCGAGATGTTTTACTCCGGCTGAAGAGTTGATGATTTGCTCAACTGCGAGGTTCCAGCCGAGATGATTTACTCCGGCTGAAGAGTTGATGATTTGCTCAACTCTGAGGTTCCAGCCGAGATGTTTTACTCTGGCTGAAGAGTTGATGATTTGCTCAACTGCGAGGTTCCAGCCGAGATGATCTACTCCGGCTGAAGAGTTGATGATTTGTTCAACTGCGAGGTTCCAGCCGAGATGTTTTACTCCGGCTGAAGAGTTGATGATTTGCTCAACTGCGAGGTTCCAGCCGAGATGATTTACTCCGGCTGAAGAGTTGATGATTTGCTCAACTCTGAGGTTCCAGCCGAGATGTTTTACTCCGGCTGAAGAGTTGATGATTTGCTCAACTGCGAGGTTCCAGCCGAGATGATTTACTCCGGCTGAAGAGTTGATGATTTGCTCAACTGCGAGATTCCAGCCGAGATGATTTACTCCGGCTGAAGAGTTGATGATTTGCTCAACTCTGAGGTTCCAGCCGAGATGTTTTACTCCAGCTAGCGTGTTGTTGATTTGCTCAACTCCGAGAGTCCAGTCGAGCTGATCTTGTCCGCCAAGAAGGAAGTCGCGGAGCGGACCTTGCTCCCCTTCTTTGGAGTTCCTTAGCTGAGTTGATCTTGTCCGCCAAGAAGGAAGTCGTGGAGCGAACCTAACTCCATTTCTTTGGAGTTTCTTGGCCGGGCTGATCTTGTCCGCCAAGAAGGAAGTCGAGGAACGGACCTAGCTCGCCTTCTTTGGAGTTCCTTGGCCGAGCTGATCTTGTCCACCAAGAAGGAAGTGGCGGAGCAGACCATGCTCGCCTTCTTTGGAGTTTCTTGGCCAAGCTGATCTTGCTCGCCAAGAGGGAAGTCGCCGAGCGGACATTGTAATGTAATCCCAGTCACGCTAGTGCGGACGGAATTAAGGGGCAATTGAGAGGGAGATTTATGATCTAGTTTCGGCCAAACAAGATTGGGCCAAGGTATTTGGCTTCAAGATTGTGCCGTGGTTTTGCTCAGTAATGGCAAAGGGCCTGCGGAGCCGAGCTACTTGGGCTCTTTGGTATGAAGGCCGGTCAAGTGAGAGCTCGGCTGAGACGTCCGCGGCCTAGAAGGGCTTCATGGTTCGTGCGTTGCTCGGTCGGAAGGCGCGCACCCATAGCTCGGCGTGAAGATTCGTGCCTGAAGCTCAGCAGGAAGGCCTTTGGTTGACCGGAATGACCAATCCCGTGCTCGGCGTCGCCGGAATGCGGTCGAGCACGGCTGAAACGAAGCTCGGTTATTGGAAGCACTTGGTCTTGAAGTGGAGTATGGCTGTTGGCAGCCGAGAAGCTGCAGCCCGGCTGCCGAGCTCCCAGTAGAGTGGGCTGGCAGTTGGGTTAGGTGGTGTTCAGCAAGGTTTATGCTGACAGATGGGATAGCGGAGCCACGTGTCAGGAAATGACTAGGAGTGGATATGGGGCGCAGAGGGTATATAAACATGTCTGCGCCCCCCAAACGCGGACAGATGAACATTTGGTGAGACATACACTAAACACTAAACACTCTCCCTTCTCTCTATCTATCCCCTGTGTGTGTTCTAACTTGATCGTCGGAGGGATTTTCCGGCCACACACCGCCGGGTAGCTCACCGCTATTGTGCTCGCAGGTGATCGGACAGAAACGGAGCTTGGAAGAAAGGAGTACGGGCTTGCCGGACTATTTGCTCCCCGTACACTCCTAATACAAGATTTTTCACTTTAAATGAAATACAGTCAAAATTCAATTTTTGATAACAAGATTCTTACTCCATCTCTCTCGCAATTTATCACCAAATAAATATTCATATATTTATTTTTAAAATCAATACGTGATATTCAACTCTCTTTGTATTATCCGATAAGTTATTGGTGATTTAACGTTTCTTGTACTATTTGGCCATGTCAATTTGAAATCATGATAAATTAGTTACTCCAAAATCATAATACAGATGATTTTATTCATATTTACAATTGTTTAGATAAAAAAATTTACAAATCACTAAATGTTTTGATGAACTATCAAATGGCATCATAAAGTCAATAAAAAGTTAATTTATTTGTGTTAATTTGATTCTCAAAAATTTATTTGATACTTTTAATTCGCCCTCTACGTAAAATTTCTAGTTCTTCCACCTTGTTGCACATTAGGCCAAAGGAGGGGGCAGGCTAAAATGAACCTCAAATTCAGACACCCGGTTGTTATACTCAAACTTAATTGATACATGTAGTTTATGAATAAGCCATTTTGTAAAGTTGAGTTGAGAAAAAAGTGAAATAAAACAAAACTTATAGAATTTGATAACATTATAAATATAACAAAACATCACAACCATATCACTCTTTCTAAAATTTCAAAAAATACAACAGTTATGTGGACTCCAAAAAAAAACAACATAATAAAAATACAATTTACAGCCCTCAAACCCTTACAAAACCTCTATGCATTGCACCCTTACCAAAAACTCTCAATGTGTACTGTATATGTATATATATATATATGTCAGGAAAAAAAATAGAAAAAAACAAAATCAAATCAACAAACCTCTAAACCTTGTTTTTTTTTTTAAAAAAAAAGAAAGAATAAATTTGAGACCTAAAATGAAATTATAATTAACAATAAATTTAACTTGGGCCTGGTTCGGGCCTTGTTTCTGGGCCTAGATTGGACAAACCGAGCCTTTTTATCGAATTGATTTTCTGAAGCTTAAGCCCAGCCCTGAATTTCGCAATAAACATATCGGCTTTCGTATTCACATCCGGACTCGGACAGAACAGCGGCTGCGCCACCGCTTCCCCGCCGTCCACGGCGGTGGTGGCGCTACCAGACTCAATCGACACTTCGCTTCTCGGCGATTCACCGTCTTCAACATCCGATGAGTCACTACGAGAGCTGTTCATGCTTCCGATCCGAACGTAATCGCCTTGGACCACGAATCTCCAGGCCGGCATTTTGAACGGCGGTGGGGGTGGCGGCGGCGGTGGGGGAATTCGAATCAACGGCGACTCGGATCCAGTCAACGGCGATTCTCCTCCGCTGTTGGATTTTTCTTCGACATTGTTGAAATTGCTTATCTTCACCGGCAAAGGCGGTTCGCGAGCAGCGATCGGTGCCGTTTGGATCGTTGTTTTTGATGGTGGCGGTGGTGGTGGTGGCGGTGGTGGAATTGTGAGGATTTTTTTGCTTTTGCCTTTTTTGGATGAGAACATGTTTTGAAAAACGGAAGGCGGTGGCGGCGGAGGTGGAGGATGCGGAGGCGGCGATGGTGGTAGTAGTAAAGTAAGAGGAGGAGATTGAAACAGAGATTGAGTTTGAAGTAGAGATTCGAAATTATCGACGCTTTTTTGCCTTTGCTTCTTCTTCTTCTTGCTCTGATGGTAGAGTGATGTCAAGAAGTCCTTAGTTACATTTGCTCCACCGCTTCTTTTCCTATCACTTTTGCTGCTCTTCTTCTCCGATGACATCGACGGCGGCGACGGCGGCCGCGGAGGTGGAGGTGGAGGTGGAGGTGGAGGTGGCGCCGCCGATGTCGTCGGTTCTGATTCATTCTTCACTTGCTGTTTTCGTTTTTCTTTATGTGCGATACTTTCATAGGTTCGCTTTGGCTTCCGATGAACAGCTGGTAGTGGCGGCGGCGGCGGCGGCGGCGGCGGAGAAGTCCGAAGTGGTGGAGTATATGAATCTTCTTCCTTAGCACGAATCACCAATGTATCAACATGAATAGTCTTGCTACGATCAGATCCTTCATCTTCTTCTTCGATCCGTTTCCAACTCCGTCGTCTGCGAAACCGATCGGACTCCGAATGCTGATACGCATCCACTTGAGTATCATCGGAAAATCGCCACCGATCATCAGCGGCAGCGTCCCAAGGCGACGCTTCACGCAGATCTGGATACGAGCTACTGGCCCTACTAGTCCTCCTCAATCCACCAACACCAGATGAATCATACACCGTACGATGATCCGAATACTCATACCACCGATCAACCGTAGACGAATCCGATTTCTGGACCTCATTTCTGACATTACTAGAAACAGTCTGATGATCCTGATGATGATCTTCATCATAGTTCTTGTTTCGGCTGAGAAATCCGAAGACCAGAGCAAAGAGAACTAGTACTATATTGATCGAGTCCCAGCTTTTCTTCACCAAATTAGGTCTGAAAATTTGAGTAGTGAAAGATAGAATCGAAGGAATGATGAAGAACATGAAGAGAAATGCAGTTACGCATAAGAGGAAGATCAGGGCGCCGGAGCTGAGGAAGAAGGAGGAGGGAGAGCGGCGGCGGCGGCGATTGGTGGAGCTTTGAAGCCAAAATGGCGTCAAGTCTTCTCCATCTTCTTCCATAAGTTTAGAGAGTTTGGTCTGCTTTTGAGGGAGAGAAGAGAGAGAGAGAGAGAGAGAGAGGAGCTTTTTTCAGACAATGGAGACGTGTTTGGTTTGCTTTTGCTTTTCTTTTTGGGATGTTTTTGCTTTTGCTTTTGGGGGTGTGGTTTTGCTTGCTTTATAAGGAAATTTTCGGGCTATGTTTGGTTTTATATAAAAATTGATAGTTGCTTGTTTATTAATTACTAATCGAATTTAAGGCTTGGTTTAGAATGTGAATTAAAATTTTTGATTATTTTAGTTTGCAGTTAATTTTTTTTATTTGGGATAGATTTTTTGTCTTTTTATTTTTATTTTTATTTTTATAAAAAATAAAATAATTATGAATTTAATGTGATATTTTATTTTATTTGGTTAAAATAACATTTTTGTCTTATATGATTATTTTAACTTAAACACTTATCCCAAACCACCGTTGTTTGGAATGTGAATTAATTTTTTGACTTTTTTAGTCTAGGACTTAAAAAGAAGTCTCATTTAGAATAGGTTTTTTTTTTTACTTTTTTAATTTTTATGAGAAAAAAAAAGAAATAAATAAAATAATTATAAATTGAATGTGATAATTATCTAATTTGATTAAAATAATCTATTTTATCTTATATGACTATTTTAAACATATATTTAAAAAATATATCCTTGATAATATCCTTTCCTTTCAAGTCATTCATTTTTACTAATAAATATATTTAAAAAATAATATAATTATAATTATTAGATTAAAGTAACTTGTTTTAGAATTAGAATTATCTAAAAAAATACTCCTTCTCGAATAATTTAAATTAAGAGCTCACAAGATAAACCAATTATTCATATTCAAAACTTATAAGATAATCACTAAAATCATCTTCATATCATTTGAGTGTTTGTTTGGCATCGACTTTTTTAATTGATGTTTTTGCATTAAGACTTTTTTAACTTGTTTTTTTTAACCTCGTTTGATTTGATTTTTTTAACTTTTATGAAAAAAAATTATAATAATTATGATTTAAATGTAATATTTTATCTTATTAATTTATATAATTAATTTTATCTTTTTATACATTTTAACCAAAAATCTAAAACCGAACGAACGTACGTTTGTCACATGGATTGGAAGGTTACACAATTAATAAAATTCAAAAAGATAATGTAAAATAAAAAAAAATATTACCAAAACTAACTTCATATACCATTATTCTTTGGTAGTGTCTGATAAATTTTAGAATTAAAAATTAAATGTTAAATTTTTTAAGATAAAGACTATTTGATAGAGTGTTGAACAAAAAATAAATTATTTGATATGTATAAAATCAAATTTATTATTTATTAGTTTCAAATTATATGTTTCAATTTTTATATTGTGATAGTAATGGTGGTAGGAATAAGGATGGTAGTAGCAGTAAAATGATAATGGGTCTTATGGTAGCAAATGACAATAGTGATGAAGCTGGTGATAATAATGGTGGTGGTGGTGGTAGCGGTGGCGGCGCCATAATGATGGTAGTAGTAGTGATAGTGATGGCAATGGCATGATAATAGTGGTTGTTATGGCGGCAGAGATGGTGGTGGTGACAATAATAGTAGCAGTAGCAATAGTGGTGATGGCGGCGGCGGTATGATAGTAATGGTTGTGGTGGTGGTAGGTGGCAGTGGCAGTGGCGGTGGTGAGAGTAGTAGTAAATTTATAATAGTATATATCGATACTTATGTTTAATAATAATAAATTTAATCAAAATTAAGTAAGTTTCATATGAGTTAAAATTTTCTTACATTTTAGCCTAAGTTTTAAAATGCATTTGAGTTTTTAAGTTATATTAATTATGATTATCAAACGGACTTAATTGATTATCATTTAATACATTCAGTTTTAAATGATGAATCAGGTTATCAAACACTTCCTTACTCACATGACTATAATTTTTATAAGGTAAATTACACTAACAGTTCCTATAGTTTAAGGATCGTGTCACTTTGGTCCCTAATTTTTCAATTGCGACACATTTGACCATGAATTATGAATCTTGTTCCAAATAAGGATAATTGAAGATATCATTGCTTAATTTCAAGGGCAAAGTCGTCAATTTAATAAAATATAAACTATTTTGAAAAAAATAAATGTCAAAAAAATATTTTTGAATTGTTAACAATAATTTTTATCCACCAAAGATGAAATTATGTAATGATATCAGATAGAAACTAATCCAAACACATAATAAAAATTAATTTGATAAAAAAAAAATAAATAAATGTCTAAAAGATTTATTAATTTTACATAATTTTATCTTTAGTGGTGAGAGGGAGATTTCTGTAATCTCGGCTTGGGTTGCGGTCCTGGCTGGGTTGAAATTGGTCCAAGCCTATTTGGGCCGAGCTGGGCTAAGCCGTGCCGAGAGGAAGCTTGTTCGACCGAAGTCCAGACCAGAGTTGGTTGAGATGATCCTATGCCAGCTTGTCTTCTCTTGTTCGCTCGTTTTAGCTTGGTGATCGTGATCTGCCGCAGATCGACCTAACTTGGCTGGAGCACAGTCACACCAGAGTGCTGCTGAGCTCGGTAGTGATGGCGCTCGGCGAGGATCATTGTTGGGCTCGTTAGGCAGCACGGTCGAAGGAAGTCGGGATGGTGCTGCCGGGCTGTCCGTTCCCACTAATGTTGTTTGGCAGTTTGATTAGGTGGTGTTTAGCTGGATTTGCGCTGACAGATGGGAGAGCTGCTCCACGTGTCAATAGACGAATGGGTGCAGAGGTGAACGCAGAAAGTATTCAAGCATGACTGCACCCCCCATGTTGTGGATGGAACATCATTTGATGAGAAACACTCATTGTGATATATCTCTCTCTTTTTCTCTCTCCCCCTGAGTGTGTGTGCTAACTTGACCGTCGGAGGGGTTTTCCGGCCACACACCGCCGTTGTGCTCGCAGGTCGATCGGATAGACAAGGAGGTTGGACGAAAGGAGTACGAGCTCCGCGAAATATTTGCTCCCCGTACAATTGGCGCCGTCTGTGGGAAGTCGATAGACAAAACCTTGTCCTCCAAGCTTCTCCGGTCATCTTTTATGGCGAACCACGATGACATTCCGTTACTCGCTATCGATGGCATCATGCCAGAGTCCGTTTGGCGCAGAGATGGCTCGTCCGCCATTTCAACGATGGTTGATTTGGAGACCTCCGCATAAGGTCTTTCCAGAGATGCGCGAAACGAGCACGCAAGGAGTTCTAGGCGCTCTATCGGTGCAGAAGAGAGTCGCCGACAGTGAGATTCATACACTCGGCACCTGGAAGACAAGTTGAGAGACCACACACCGCCGTTGTGCTCGCAGGTCGATCGGATAGACAAGGAGCTTGGACGAAAGGAGTACGAGCTCCGCGGAATATTTGCTCCCCGTACAATTGGCGCTGTCTGTGGGAAGTCGATAGACAAAACCTTGTCCTCCAAGCTTCTCCGGTCATCTTTTATGGTGAACCACGATGACATTCCGTTACTCGCTATCGATGGCATCATGCCAGAGTCCGTTTGGCGCAGAGATGGCTCGTCCGCCATTTCAACGATGGTTGATTTGGAGACCTCCGCACAAGGTCTTTCCAGAGATGCGCGAAACGAGCACGCAAGGAGTTCTAGGCGCTCTATCGGTGCAGAAAAGAGTCGCCGACAGTGAGATTCATACACTCGGCACCTGGAAGACAAGTTGAGAGACCAAGATACCATCATTAAGAAAATGGTGACGAGGGTAGAGGCCATGAGATGCCAGATGAAGGGAAAGGGCGTCACAAGAGTGAGAAACCATAGTGAGCACGCCCACTCTCGCTGTTCTGGCAGTCAGAATAGACGTCGTACCCCTTCACTCTTCATCACGAGAAGCTTTAGAGCTGAAGACTATGTCACGCCGACGATGACATCTCGTACGCGGGACAACAGTTACTACCCCTTACGTCCGACGACGGCGTTGGGATATTAACGCTCCAACCGTTTGAAAGACCTAAGAGATGTGTTGGAGGAGCACACTCGCCAGCGGGAAGCGCAAAGGATGGTGGTGCAAACAACCATGGAAGAGATCTAGGGAGTTTGGTTTTGGAAGACGTCAGTCAGAAGGCCGAGGAAAAGGGGCAATTGACAATCATTTTGATGAAAAGATCAGAATTCCTTGCCAGGCTGATTTTGCACGACAAGATGAAAGTTGGTGTTTTGTTCAACTTTGGAATTGCTTACCGGGCAGATTTTGCTCGACGAGAGATTTGGTGATGGTTTTGATCAACTTTAGAGTTCCTTGTCGAGCTGATCTTGCTCGCCAAGAAGAAAGTCGTTGAGCTGACCTTGCTCGCCGACCTTGGAGTTCCTTGCCGAGTTGATCTTGCTCGCTAAGAAGGAAGTCACGGAGCGGACCTTGCTCGCCAACCTTGGAGTTCCTTGCCGAGCAGATCTTGCTCGCCAAGAAGAAAGTCGCCGAGTTGACCTTGCTCGCCGACCTTGGAGTTCCTTGCCGAGTTGATCTTGCTCGCCAAGAAGAAAGTCGCGGAGCGGACCTTGCTCCCGCTCTTAAAGTTCCTTGTCGAGCTGATCTTGCTCGCCAAGAAGGAAGTCGCGGAGCGAACCTTGCTCACCGACCTTGGAGTTCCTTGCTGAGCTGATCTTGCTCGCCAAGAAGAAAGTCGCCGAGCTGACCTCGCTCGCCGACCTTGGAGTTCCTTGCCGAGCTGATCTTGCTCGCCAAGAAGAAAGTCGCGGAGCAGACCTTGCTCCCGCTCTTGGAGTTCTTTGCCGAGCTGATCTTGCTCACCAAGAAGGAAGTCGCGGAGCAGACCTTGCTTGCTCACCGACCTTGGAGTTCCTTGCTGAGCTGATCTTGCTCGCCAAGAAGAAAGTCGCGGAGCTGACCTTGCTGGCCGACCTTGGAGTTCCTTGTCGAGCTGATCTTGCTCGCCAAGAAGCAAGTCCCGGAGCAGACCTTGCTCACCGACCTTGGAGTTCTTTGCGGAGCTGATCTTGCTCGCCAAGAAGCAAGTCAGGGAGCGGACCTTGCTCGCCGACCTTGGAGTTCCTTGACGAGCTGATCTTGCCAAGAAGAAAGTCGACGAGTTGACCTTGCTCGCCGACCTTGTAGTTCTTTGCTGAGCTGATCTTGCACTCAAGAAGAAAGTCGCGGAGCGGACCTTGCTCCCGGTCTTGGAGTTCTTTGCCGAGCTGATCTTGTTCGCCAAGAAGGAAGTCGCGGAGCGGGCCTTGCTCACCGACCTTGGAGTTCCTTGCCAAGCTGATTTTGCTCGCCAAGAAGAAAGTCGCGGAGCGGACCTTGCTTGCCGACCTTGGAGTTCTTTGCCAAGCTGATCTTGCTCGCCAAGAAGCAAGTCGCGGAGCAGACTTTGCTCCCGCTCTTGGAGTTCCTTGCCGAGCTGATCTTGCTCGCCAAGAAGAAAGTCGCCAAGCTAACCTTGCTCGCCGACCTTGGAGTTCCTTGCCAAGTTGATCTTACTCGCCAAGAAGAAAGTCGCGGAGCAGACCATGCTCCCGCTCTTGGAGTTCCTTGCCGAGCTGATCTTGCTCGCCAAGAAGGAAGTTACGGAGCGGACCTTGCTCGCCGACCTTGGAGTTCCTTGCCGAGCTGATCTTGCTCGCCAAGAAGAAAGTCGTGGAGTGGACCTTGCTCGCCGACCTTGGAGTTCGTTGCCGAGCTGATCTTGCTCGCCAAGAAGCAAGTCGCGGAATGGACCTTACTCACCGACCTTGGAGTTCCTTGCCGAGTTGATTTTGCTCGCCAAAAAGAAAGTCGCCGAACTGACCTTGCTCGGTGACCTTGGAGTTCTTTGCCGAGCTGATCTTGCTTGCCAAGAAGAAAGTAACGGAGCTGACCTTGCTCCCAGTCTTGGAGTTCCTTTCTGAGCTGATCTTGTTCGCCAAGAAGGAAGTCGCGGAGCGGACCTTGCTCGCCGACCTTGGAGTTCCTTGCCAAGCTGATCTTGCTTACCAAGAAGAAACTCGCGGAACGGACCTTGCTTGCCGACCTTGGAGTTCTTTGGCAAGCTGATCTTGCTCGCCAAGAAGCAAGTCGCGGAGCGGACTTTGCTCCCGCTCTTGGAGTTCCTTGCCGAGTTGATCTTGCTCGCCAAGAAGAAAGTCGCCGAACTGACCTTGCTCGCCGACCTTGGAGTTCCTTGCCGAACTGATTTTACTCGCCAAGAAGCAAGTCACGGAGCGGACCTTGCTCCTGCTCTTGGGGTTCCTTGCTGAGCTGATCTTGCTCGCCAAGAAGAAATTCGCCGAGCTGACCTTGCTCGCCGACCTTGGAGTTCCTTGCCGAACTGATTTTACTCGCCAAGAAGCAAGTCACGGAGCGGACCTTGCTCCTGCTCTTGGGGTTCCTTGCTGAGCTGATCTTGCTCGCCAAGAAGAAATTCGCCGAGCTGACCTTGCTCTTGCTCTTGGAGTTCCTTACCGAGCTGATCTTGCTCGCCAAGAAGGAAGTCGCGGAACGGACCTTGCTCACCGACCTTGAAGTTCCTTGTTGAACTGATCTTGCTCGCCAAGAAGCAAGTCGCGGAGCGGACCTTGCTCGCCAACCTTAGAGTTCCTTGCCGAGCTGATCTTGCTTGCCAAGAAGAAAGTCGCCGAGCTGACCTTGCTCGCCGACCTTGGAGTTCCTTGCCCAGCTGATCTTGCTCGCCAAGAAGAAAGTCACAGAGCGGACCTTGCTTCCGCTCTTGGAGTTCCTTACCGAGCTTATCTTGCTCGCCAAGAAGGAAGTCACGGAGCGGACCTTGCTCGTCGACCTTGGAGTTCCTTGTCGAGCTGATCTTGCTCGCCAAGAAGCAAGTCGCGGAGCGGACCTTGCTCGCCGACCTTGGAGTTCTTTGCGGAGCTGATCTTGCTCGCCAAGAAGCAAGTCGGGGAGCGGACCTTGCTCGCCGACCTTGGAGTTCCTTACCGAGTTGATCTTGCTCGCCAAGAAGAAAGTCACTGAGCTGACCTTGCTCGCCGACCTTGTAGTTCTTTGCCGAGCTGATCTGGCACCCAAGAAGAAAGTCGCGGAGCGGACCTTGCTCTTGAAGTTATTTGCCGAGCTAATCTTGCTCGCCAAGAATGAAGTCGCGGAGCAGACCTTGCTCACCGACCTTGGAGTTTCTTGCCGAGCTGATCTTGCTCGCCAATAAGAAAGTCGCCGAGCTGACTTTGTTCGTCGATCTTAGAGTTCCTTGCCAAGCTGATCTTGCTCACCAAGAAGGAAGTCGCGGAGCGGACCTTGCTCGTCGACCTTGGAGTTCCTTGCCGAGCTGATCTTGCTCACCAAGAAGCAAGTGGCGGAGCGGACTGTGCTCCCGCTCTTTGAGTTCCTTGCCGAGCTGACCTTGCTCGCCATGGAGAAAGTCGCCGAGCTGACCTTGTTCGCCGACCTTGGAGTTCCTTGCCGAGCTGATCTTGCTCGCTAAGAAGGAAGTCGCGGAGCGGACCTTGCTCGCCGACCTTGGAGTTCCTTGCTGAGCTGATCTTGCTCGCCAAGAAGAAAGTCGCGGAGTGGACCTTGCTCACCGACCTTGGAGTTCTTTGACGAGCTGATCTTGCTCACCAAGAAACAAGTCGCGGAGCGGACCTTGCTCCCGCTCTTGGAGTTTTTTGCCGAGCTGATCTTGCTTGCCAAAAAGAAAGTCGCCGAGCTGACCTTGCTCGCCGACCTTAGAGTTCCTTACCGAACTGATCTTGCTCGCCAAGAAGCAAGTCACGGAGCGGACCTTGCTCGCCTACCTTGGAGTTCCTTGCCGAGCTGATCTTGCTCGCCAAGAAGAAAGTCATCGAGCTGACCTTGCTCGCCGACCTTGGAGTTCTTTGCCGAGCTGATCTCACTCGCCAAGAAACAAGTTGCTGACCTGATTTTATTCACCAAGAAACAAGTTGCCGAGCTGACTTTGCTTGCTAACTTTGAAGTTTCTAAACCAAGCAAAGTGAACCACTGAGCAAAAAGTCGAGCCCGGCCTTGTAATGTAATTTCGGTCACGCAAATGCGGACGAAATTAAGGGGCAATTAAGAGAGAGATTTCTGTCATCTCGACTTGGGTCGCGGTTCTGGCCGAGCTGAAATTGGTCCAAGCATATTTGGGCAGAGTTGGGCTAAGCCGTGCCGAGAGGAAGCTTGTTCGACCGAAGTCCAGACCAGAGTTGGTCGAGATGATCCTCTACCAGCTTGTCTTTTCTTGTTCGCTCGTTTTAGCTTGGTGATCGTGATCTGCCGCAGACCGGCCTAACTTGGCTGGAGCACAGTCGCACCGGAGTGCTGCTGAGCTCGGTAGTGATGGTGCTCGGCGAGGATCATTGTTGGGCTCGTTAGGTAGCACGGTTGAAGGAAGCCGGGATGGTGCTACCGGGCTGTCCGTTCCCACTAATGTTGTCTGGCGGTTTGATTAGGTGGTGTTTAGCTGGATTTGCGCTGACAGATGGGAGAGCAGTTCCACGTGTCAATAGACGAATGGGTGCAGAGGTGAACGAAAGTATTCAAACATGACTACGCCCCCCATGCTGTGGATGGAATATCATTTGGTGAGAAACACTCATTGTGATATATCTCTCTCTTCCTCTCTCTCCCCCTGAGTGTGTGTGTTAACTTGACCGTCGGAGGGGTTTTCCGACCACACACCGCCGGGTAGCTCACTGCCGTTGTGCTCGCAGGTCGATCAGATAGACAAGGAGCTTGGACGAAAGAAGTATGGGCTCCGTGAAATATTTGCTCTCTGTACAAGTGGGTAGAAATAATTTTTAAAAATTCAAAAATATTTTATTAACTTATATTTTTGTCAAATTAGTTTAAATTTTATCAAATTGACGACTTTCCCCTTAAAATTGAACAATAGTATTTTCAATTGTCCTTATTTGAAACAATATTCAAAATTTAGAGTCAAATGTATCAAAATTAAAAAGTCGGGGATTAATGTGACAGAAGATTCAAACTTAGGGACTGTTAGTGTAATTTGTCTATTATTATAATCATTTAGTTATGAAAAATGCATGTATCCGATTAGGAAAAGACTATGGTATGTACTCCTAAAAAAATGTGTATTGTATGCATTTTATAACTACAGAAAAAATGACATACTTATTGAGGATAACTAAAAAAAAAAGTCATAATTAAACACAAAAAAATTATAAATAAATATCTCAAAATAATATCATAATTAAAAAAATAATAATTATAACTAAAGAAAAAAATAGCACAGCTATATATTTTATGGGGCTACATGTAATAAAATTTTCCATTAGATTATAAATGCAGCAGAATAGCCAATCTGAAGAGTTCAATCCATTTTAGTAGGGAAGACCATTAAACTTAAGTTTTTAAGCTGTGTTTTGGGTAGTTGATTAAAAATTAATTTTTAGGTTTTTGGTCTTTGATGGATAAGAAATGTGAGCGGTGATGTGATTTAAAATGAGTTAAAAATTAAAAGTTATCTTTTTATTTGCTTCCCAAAAGGCCATCAGGGTTCGTTTGGGAAATGTGTTGGCTTTTTGCCTCCGTTTGGGAAGTGGATTAACTTTTTAGTTTTTTAGTTTTTTTGACTATTTTAGCCTGAGCTAAAAAACTTGGTTTGAGAAGGACTTTTTGGCTTTTTGATTTTTTTGTGAGAGAAGAGTGTAATGATTATGGGTTGGATGTGATGTTTTGTTTGTTATGGCTAAAATAATCTATTTTGTCTTTTGTGACTAAAACAGCCAAAGAAGCTCTTGCCAAACGGATTGATTTTTTTGACTATTTTAAAATAGGACTAAAAAGCCTAGTTTGGAAAGGAAATTTTTGACTTTTAGTAAGAGAAATAATATAATAATTATAGGTTAGATGTGATATTTTATCTTATTAGACTAAAAAATTAATTTTTTTATTTTGTGACTAAAATAATCCAAAACCCAACACAACCCAACCCTACCCTTATTCCCAAACAAAGCCTAAATCATTGCTTAAAAGCCAGTTTATTAACTAAACAAACTTATTTTTGTTAAAACAAAAACCCATACTCATTGGACAATTTCATTTTTCATCAAAAAAAATTCACTTTAGCCACTTTAAAAAACTATTAAAAAAGTATAAAAAAATGAATAAATAATTAAAAATGTACCAAATAAATTAATTTTTGATGTATGTAGTATTTAAGCTTATTTTATTCAATAAATTAGTTTTTTTAATTAAGAAAAACCTTAATATAACAAAGTACTCAATGTTTATTACTTGGGTTTGATGTGTTATCTTGTGTAAAAAAATAAATAAATTATACATGTACATCATCAACTAGTATGATCTCCATATTCATATGAATATGTGAGAAAGTTATATGTGTCTCTATTATTAATAAGGAAAATGTCTCGTAACTCAAATTTTGTGGCTTAAAAGTGGTTCAAATAGCCAAAACGACGTCATTTTAGCTATTTTTATGTTGTTCTGTACTCAAAACGACGTCGTTTTGGCCATTTGAGCCACTTTTGAGTCACAAAATTTGAGCTACGTAGCATTGTCGTATTAATAATATTCACTCTGTTTTCATTTTTAGAATTTACTTTTTAGAAAATTTTATTTTTTCATTTTTTTTTTTATTTTTTTGTTTTTATTGAATTTTTTTTAATACTTTAAGCAATTTTGTTTTTAATTTTTAGCCACACCTAGCATAAATATACTTAAAAAGTATAATATTTTTTAAAAAAATCTTTAAAAAATTCATTAAATACCAAAAATATAAAAAAATAAAAATAAAAATTCAGTATATTTTTCATATTTTTATATATTTATTAATTTTTTAAAATATTTTTTCACAAATATTTTATTATTTTTATACATCTAAGTAAGGTGCATCTAAAAAAGTTAATATATATATATATATATATTAAATTTTAAAAATATTCACTAAAAATAAAAAATTCCAATTTCTAAAAAATTAAATTCAAAAAATTGAAATCATAGTCAACTTGTTTGGTTTTGATTTTCAAAAAACACTTTTCAGAAAATTTTATTTTTTTATTTTCCGTATTGTTTTTGTTTTCAATGAATTTTTTAAATATTTTAAGCAATTTTTTATTTTTTATTTTTAGACATAGTTAACATAAAATACTTAAAAAATATAATATTTGTGAAAAAAAATATTTAAAAAATTCACTAAATATAAAATATACAAAAAAAAAAACAAAATTCTGTACATTTTTCATATTTTGAGTATTTATTAACTTTTTAAAATATTTTTTCACAAATATTTTACTAGTTAGATACATCCAAATACAATGCATCTAAAAAAATAAAAAGCAAATTACTTGAAATTTTAAATATATTAATTTAAAATACAAAAAATACAAAAAACAAAAAAATTGATTTTTAAAAAAGAAAATTAAAAAAATTAGAATCAAACATACTGATTATATAATAATAATAATAATATAAAGTGGAGGGGTGATGGTAATTGAGTGTGGGGCCCTTTTTTTATCTTTTTGTTTGGTGCATGAGAAAGTGTGACTTATATCCTAAGAAAAAAACACATAAATCACATGATTTCCAGCTTTCTAGTAAGAATGACAGCACAATCCAGAATACAACTATTCAAAACTGTCCAAATCTATGTTACACAATACTATTATACTTGATAATGGTTTAGGCCTTAAGCATATGTTAATTGTTTATACTACCATGACCAAATTCAAGGAATAGAAGATTTTCTCTATTTCTTTAAATTATTTTTTATTTTTATTTTATACTTTTTGAATTGAAATTTTTTAGTATTTGAATATACACACTTTGTTTGATCTTCTAAATTTATTTTTGAAGTGGATGTTTTCTATACTTAAATATTTTTGTATATTTTTCGGGCCCTTTATATTTACAATTTTTTTTAAATATGATCTAGCCTCCGTTTGGGAAGTGGGTTGGCTTTTTGACTTTTTGGCTTTTTTGGTTATTTTAGCCTGGGCTTAAAAGCTTGGTTTGGGAAGGACTTTTTGGCTTTTTTAAGTTTTTTTGTGAGAGAAGAATGTAATGATTATGGGTTGGATGTAATGTTTTGTTTGTTATGGCTAAAATAGCCTATTTTGTTTTTTGTGGCTAAAATAGCCAAAAAAACCCAAACCATGGCTTCCCAAACGAAGCCCTAATGGATGTGGCGTGAATACTTTGAAATAGAAAGAACCTCGAGATTTTTAATCATTTAATGGTTGTAAATGTATTGAGACAGAGAGTGAGAGGTTTGGACAATAATCTCAAAAGATGTGAATATATTGAGATAACATGTATCTCAATATTTCCAATTATCCAATAATTGTAAAATGATTGAGACAAAGAGATTAGGGAATGTAGTGCAATAATTTCAAAATATGATTAAATGGATGTGAATATTTTGAGACAAAAGGTGTACGTGAGTGAAATATCCTCTGTTCTCCGTACTCCTTGAACTCAAGCTTTACGTAACGTTGCTTGACCTGAAAACAGAAAGACGGTGAGCTGCCCAGTGGTGTGCTGTCGGATAGACCCTCTGACGATCAAGTCAGCACACTTGAAGAAGAAGAAGAGAACACTATAGAGAGAGGGAGAGTTAGGAATTCCTCCGATTACTTACTCTCAACGTTCCTTCCTTGCTCATTTTTCTAGGCTGGCCATGCAGCCTTAGGGATTGTGGGTGTACTACATCTGTTGTCCTTCCCTAGACAGGTGGTTGTGTTCCCCTCTAGCTTCCTTACACGTGTAGAGACCAAAACCTCCAAACAGCGTTCGTCGAACTGCCAAACGGTATTGACGCGTACCAGGAGTGGATTTCTCCTTCATCATATCATTAGTCCAGGTGGCACACTCAACCAGTCTATCACAACCGACCTACCCCTTGGCGACAACAACACCATGACTGAAACGATCGACCTATGATAAGTCGGTTCTTCTGAACTGGCCGGCCGTGAGGCTGCCGTTCTCTAGCTCGGCCTGAATTCATCTCGGACTGCACTCAGCTCGGTCCCAATGCGTTACCGCGCATCCAACCAAATACTAGATCGAGTCAGCTCGGTTGGGCCGCATGCATGTCTCTATACTCTGGTCGACAATCTTGCTCTGCCTAACGTGATGGGCCGGGGAATAGTGTCACTTTAGTTCGGTCAGACACGGTCTGGTTCTCGCAAGGCTCATCGTTATATCCCGCGTTATCATAACTTAGCCGTATTGACTAGCGCAAATCTCCCTCTCAAAAGTAATGAAAAGTTTTCAATTATCTAATAATTATGAATATATTAAGGCATAGGGACAAAAAAAAAAAATGAAAATGAGAATGAGGTGCAATAATTCGAAGAGACGTGGATATTTTTTAACATAAGGCTTTTGAAAATTGTCAATTATCTAATAGCTGTGCTCAAATTTTTCAATGAATCAATGGTTTTGAATCGGTTGATGAGAAGTTATTTGGTGCTCCAAGAGACACGGTCACGTGGCGTCTCAAATTGAATATAATTGATAATTTTTATTGGTGATGAGGAATACCAAGGATCATGTATTAGTTATGTAGTGTTATTGGGAGTCGCAATAATCAATAATTTTCCTATAGTGGAACATAAAGATAAAGAGATTTGGAAATAAGATATTATATCACCAAAGGCAAAAATAAGATTGGGCAAATTATAATAATAATTTATATAATTTGGGATTCGTGTCACTTTTATTTTTGACTTTTTAATTTAGACACATTTGATCTTAAATTTTGAATTCTGTTCTAAATAAGAACAATTGAAAATATTATTATTTAATTTTAAGGGTAAAATTGTCAATTTAATAAAATATAAACTAATTTGATAAAAATAAATATTAAAAAAATATTTTTTATTTTTTAAAAATTATTTTTATCCACCAATGATATAATTATGTAAAATTGATAAAAATTACATGATTAATTTTTAAAAATTAATTCTACATGATTATTATCCAAACACATAATAAAAATTAATTTGGTAAACAAATAAATAAATGTCTAAAAAATTTATCAATTTTACATAATTTTATTTTTAGTAGGTAGAAATAATTTTTAAAAATTTAAAAATATTTGTTTGACATTTATTTTTATCAAATTGACAATTTTATCCTTGAAAAATCTAATGATATCTTCAATTGTTCTTATTTATAACAAGATTCAAAATTCAAGATCAAATGTGTCACAATTAAAAAGTCAGGGATCGAATTGACACAAATCCCAAACTATAGGGACTATTAATGTAATTCACCTAATAAGATTAGGGGTGGGCGCGGATCGGTTGCGGCCACAAAACCTCTAATCCGTCATTCGTCCGCCAGATTGGCGGATTGGAGAAAATCAATCCACATCCGTTCGCCAATCCGCGCGGATGTAGATTGAGCGGATTGGCGGATGGATGCGAATCGGTTTGGCGGTTTAAAATTTTATAAATTTTCAACATAATTCAACTTGTGCACTTCCTTAAAAAAAGAAATAGAAAGTATTACAGTCAATGATTTAAAAAAATATTATAATTACTACATGCCTCATCCAAAGTAAGAAAGTTTGAAACTTGAGAATATCACAATCAGTGCATACCTCATCCACATACTACAATCACAGCATGTCTCATCCACATAAAGTATTACATTCTTAAAATATAAAAACAATTCAAACTACCAAAATTATGAACATAGAAGTAGCAGAGATTGTATGTCTCTGTATTGTTACATCTATATCTGTTTTTGAAAATAAAAATCAACCAGTATATATTATATTTTCTATTTATTATTTTCAGAGATAGATTTAAAAACCAAAAAAGTATAGATAAATAATACGTTTATTTTTTTCAATGCAAAAAAGATATTCAAGTTGAAAACTTTTTTTCAACAGAATATTTAAACTCTTTTTTAATTGAAAACACAAACAGAATATTTAAACAAATTGAAAACACAAAATCTTATAAATTAGTAGGGGTGCTCACGGTTTGACAGTTTGGTTGCAGCCAAAGGAATCTCAAATCCGCCATCCGTCTGCTAGATTGGCGGATTAGAGAAAATCAATCCGCAACCGTCCGCTTATCATCATGCATCCGTCCAAAATGCAGCGAATCGGTTGGGTTGGGTTGGGTTGGGTTCGGTTCGGTTCGGTTCGGTCGATTTTGACGGATTGATATAGGGGTGAGCATGGTCCGGATTGAGGTAAAATCAGGACCAATCCGTTATCTATGGTTCTTGAAAAATTGGAACCAATCCAATCCGTTTAAATCGTGGAACCAATCCGGACCAATCCATTTAAGTACGGATTGGATCGGTTTAGGATCACGAATTTACATATTTAAATAACAAAAAATATATATATAACACTTTAATTTCATAAAAATATAAATATAGCACCATATTAGTTTCACAATAGTAACATGTCTTTTCATAATAGTGACATACTGTTCTAAAATTTAAACAACTATAAGAAAACTGGTTCCACCATAAGTATTTAGACCATTACAAATTAACAATAAAAACTAGCAAATAAAAGTAATAAAAGAAGATACTATGCGAGTTTAGGTTTAGATTTAAGTTTTATATGAAACAAGAGAAGATACTATGTAGGAGAGTGTATAATAAAAATATAGAATATTTGTATACGGTCCGAATCAGTTCCAATTCAGAACCGTGGGGTTCAATCCAGAACCAATCCGTGAACTATGGATTTTTAATTTTTCAATCCGGAACTGAACCACGGATTTAAAAAATCAATCAAAACTTACTGGATTGGACTGGACTGAATCGGATTACAAATTTCATAAATTTCTTACTCAGCCCTAGATTGATATATCCGCTGCTCACCCCTAAATAAGATTATACGTTATGTTCAGTTTCTTAAAATAAAAAGAAAAAAAAAAAAAAAAAATTGGACACGCTTGAAGTGGTGAGTGCACACCAGTTACGCTCACTCACAATCATGCATTCCGCGTTAAGGGGCACTTTTTTCTCTCATCATCACATGTTACTTGTTAGCGTCTAACTTAGGCCAAGTTTGGCTACAAATAAAAAAAGTGCACTTATTTTATCTTTTTATTTTTTTTGGGTCACATCAATTAATATTTTTTCTTTATTTTTTCTGCACATAATACAAAAAAAAAGTCAAAAAGTACACTTATTTAGTCTTTTCAAACTAGGCCTTAGCTTTCGATTAAGATGGGAGATGAATTTTTAATTTTTTTAATTTTAGATTAAAAAATTTTATTTGAGATGAATTTTTTGATTTTTATAAGAGGAAAAATTAAATGATTATAGTTTGAATATGATATTTTATTTTATTAACTTCCTAATTATTTTAATTTTTTTAAAAATAACAAAAAAATTTAATGTCAAACGAAACCTAGTTCCTAGAATAAAATAATAAACATGAAAAATGAAAGCGTTACTAATTAACTAATTAATTAAACAAAAGCATAAAAGAAAAGTCTATTTTGGAAAGTGAGTTAAAAGTTACTTCTCAATTTTTAATCCATTTCTCTCTCTCACAAAAAAATTAAAAAAAGTCAAAAAGTAATTTTTAACCATCCCCCAAAACATCCCTAAGTGATTGAAAACGCATACTTTTTATATACATTTGTTAAACGCCTTAATCAAAATTGAAAAATTATTTCATAATTCAAATATAATGTTTTTGACTAATCATAAATCAATATATTTTTTGTTTTTCTTTAATTATTCACGCAAAATCATGAATTCTACCTTATTTATTAATCACAATATACCTGGTGCATAGTGCCTGGCACCACCAAATAACTTCTCATTATACCCTCTCCACCAGTTGTGCTTGTAAGACAAGATTTGGGAACTATTACTTGCGTGTCCAAAGCTTTTTCAACTTCAACATTAATGGCCTTGTTTGGCAAAGGTTATTGTTTGCTTTTTGGATTAAATATTATAAAAAGTAAAATAATTTAAAATAGTTAATAAGATAAAATGTCATATTAAATTTGTAATTATTTTATTTTTTTTCTTACAAATATTATATCTAACTATAAAAAATTAAATCATTTTTCTAAATACAAAAATTCTAACCTATTAAAATTACCAAAAATTAAAATAACATACTAAAATAAGCAAACTTTACAAACATTCACAATAAAAAGCTAAAATGGAAACAGTTTAGCCAACAAAAAGTTTTTGGTTTCACGGAGCATTTATTATCTGATATTCAAATGGAGGACAATATGTAAAATGACAATTGGTCATTAATTTTTTTATTTTTTATTTATTTTAATAGGTATGAAATTATTTATAACTATTAAGAAAATTATATTAAATTAGATAAAATCATCTGTGGCTTCATTGATTACAGTTTGAAAGCCAATTTATTAGCCTACAATATGGAGCATTTAGGTGTGATTTGGTTTGGTCTTTTCACCGATTTTTTAATTTTTTACTTTTTGAGATAAAAAAATTAATTATTTAAAAATAATTTTTGTAATTGTATGAAAAAATGTCAACTTCCCAAATAATCCCTTAAGGTCCCGTTTGTTTTCAGAAATAGAATTGAGGGGATTGATAATGAAAAGATTGATAGTGAGGGGATTAAGTAAAATTGTATTTGTTTTGATGATAATTATTAGTGTAGGAATTGTTAAATTATTTTTATATAAAATAAATATAAAATAATAAAACAAATAAAAAATACAAAAATATCAAACATTAATGTTTTTAAAAAAATGCCCAACATGTAAAAAAATTTTAAAAAATAAAAATAAAATAAAAAATTTTCAAAAAAAATAAAACAAATAAAATAATGATTTTTACATAACAAAAAATACAAAAAATTAAATATTAATGTTCAAAAAAAAATGTCCGACATGTAAAAAATAAAATAAAAAATAAATAAATTTTTTTTTTCTAGTCTGCCGGATTATTTTTCTAATACCAAGTTCTGGAGACTCATCCGAATCCCCTTAAGGAGGCCCATCCTAATCCGGAGCTCACTATCAATCCCCTCTCCATCTCTCAAAACATACACAATATTAATAGGTCGTACTTCACTACTAATCCCAATCCCCCCTCTAACTCTCCAAACAAACGGAGCCTAAGAGTAATATTAGAGATATCAAAAATTCCATTAAAATTTTTACCAAATGTCTATGAGATCCAAATAATATAGGTCCCACGTGAGTTTTATACCCATGTAAGACATTTGATAAAAATTTTAATAGAATTTTTTAGAGGACTGACCTTTTTGAATCCATTATTTTATTATGTGATGATATCCACGCAGAAAATAATAAGGAAAATGACAATTGGTCATTGATTTTACATTCCCCCCCCCCCCCAGTCCCTGATAGATTATTTATAAATATCAAGTAAATTATATTAAACTTGACAATTAACTATGACGTCATTGGTCACACACAACTTAAAAGCTAATTTTTTTAGTTTATTTAACAATTTTTGCGTCAAAAAGCCCACTCCAATATTTTTAAAAGGTAATCATAAAAGCCCCACACATACCCGAAAAAAAAAAAAGAAAAAAAGAAAAAAGTATCATACAATTACTAACCTAGGATTCCTAAAATTTGTTCCTTAAAATGAGTGTAAATTTTAGATGAAGACAGCTCGTTTTATCTTTCCCACTTCCTTTTAAGACCTTCCCTTCAATATACACACTCCATAGATGGTAGCAACTTTAGGGGTTGTGTGGTTGAATCATAAATTTAGCAAAGAAAATACAAAAATGTGAGAAGAAATAAAACAAAAATTTAACTTATATTTTATTTATATATATTTTTTTCACTTTTTTCACTATGTTTTCTGGTTCTTACCAAAATATATGATCCAAATACAACATAAGAATAATTGTAATTAAGTTGAAGTATGGCAAAATTTATTAAATAGTTCAAAGTATCTAGGAAGGTCATGTGCATGTTGTAATATTGAGCGCTTCATATTATTGAACAGATACCTAGTCATGTAATAAGTCGAACCAAACATGGTTGGATATTTCTCTTTCACTAGGGTTTATGTGAGGATTTCATCAAAAATAGATTTTTGGAAATAAGATTGTAAACGAGTCGAGTCGAACCGAATTTTTGATGTTCAAGTTCGTTTATTAAGAATTAGTCAAGCTCGAGCTCGAGCTCAAGCCTGAACCGAGCTCTAGTCGAGCTTAAAAAATCGAGCTCCAACTCGACTTGTCAAATATTTGTTGAACTCAAACTCGGCTAGAGTTCGCACGATTACATAAATGAGCTAAATTCGAACTGGAGTTTGAAAAAAAATTAAATTTAAATTAATTTACTTATTAAGATTAAAAAAAATACAAAATTATAAGTAAAATATATAATAATACGTTTATTAATAATAAATTTCACCAATCAAATATGTAAATTTACACAAACACCAAATATAGATAAAAAAAATAAAATAGATTATTGAAAATTTATTTAATATATTATTAAAAATAAATATTAATTTATTTATTTTTATGTTCACAAACCTTATAGAGCCAAACTTAAAATTGCTTGAGCTCCGCTCAATTAATAAATAAGCCTAAAAATCAAGCTCGAGCTTATTCATTTAGTAAAAGTTAGGCTCAAATAAATTTTAAACGAGCCAAATTTAAACTATTTATAAACAACTTAATTCGTTTAAAAACAACTTAATTCGTTTACGACCCTACTTGAAAGTAGTTAAAAAGAGGGAAAAAACATTTTTTAAAAAAATCCTGTGTTCTATCAAAGCCACATCTGTGACATCATGAAAAACCGCTTCCTCTGCCAGGCTGGATTGCATATATGACATACCATGGAAAATTCAACATCCAATAAAATAATATACATTCGCCATATTGGAGCAATCTGTAAAACTTTGTAGTAGTTTTCCAAAGGGCATTTTCACAAGAACTGACAATTCAAGTCTATCAAGTTAGTTTACAGTTTTCAAGTCTGTCAAGTTATTATCAGAAAATTCCATCCCAGTAAAGTAACCAAACACCTCCTTAGAATTCAGCAAACAAATTTACACTGTACAAGAAGTCTTCCTTCACGCCACTTCCAAATGAAAGTGAAATGAGAAATTTCATATATGAGTTACCGACATACAAACATCCCAATGAATGGGATTCAAAACGTAGTTCTGTGATACACAGTTTGTATTATGTACAACATTGGAGTGCCTTTTGTGACACCGATTGATGATCCATTTGTGACACCGATTTTGTTTCCTCGTCGTCCAATAAGAGTACAAGAAAGCATCAGCTCACAATCTTCTCCAAGGAAGGTGATGCATAGAGAGTAAGAACAAAGGCGGATTGCAGCAACAAGGATTATAGCAGAATAACAGCTACTGTAATCAGCACTGTTATTGTACAAATTGAAGCCTGCAATAGTCATCACACTTCGTGTTAAACTATATATATAAAGGGCGGACAAAAGGAGAATGTACTACTTTGTGTTGTATTATTGAAACTCCCGTAATAACCCATAGCAGCATGCCATGTCACATTACTGTTTGGATTCTGAGTCATGTCTGTTTGGCAATAGCTAAAAAAGTCACATTTTTTTCTTAACTTTTTTGTCATTAGTGATTTTTTCAGGTTTGTCTAACCTAGAAGGATCTAAAGACAAATACTGAGGTTTTCTAGAACAAAGCATGTATAAACAGTCAACATCATCTTCAATGTGAGAACAGAAAATCTACTGATAGTCCGTGACAATCCCAGAAGGACATCTTGCCCTAGTCGCATTTTACCTCTGCCCTAAAAAATTTCAATTTCATTTATAATGATGAAGTTATAAATATTGGTACAAAAGCATGATGTATTATAGCAGAGATCAGAAATTGAACCAACGGTTTAGAGGAGATGAGTAGTAAATAGATGCAACTCCTGAATGTGCATGCGTGCAAGATAATAAAATTAATCCATGGGGAATAAGAATGGAAGGGTCCTTTCCCCAATGCCAAAATCAAAATGGAGAAAAATACACTTATGAACAAATAAACACGAGCAAGACACTTACAGCAACTGCATTAGCAGCAAGTCCTCCTCGTTCCCTGGGATCCTTGTGGTAGTATTTCCCGAAGTAAAGAATTGTGGCATAATACCACATCAGTGGAAACACAAACCCAAGCAGAAAACTGTTAAAGGAAGATATAAGTGCATGTCGGGGGGGGGGGGGGGGGGGGGGGGGGGGGGGAGAAGAAGAAGAAGAAGTGGGAAACTCACGAGAACCATCCTATTCCACAGCCACAGCAAGGAAGGCGTTTGTCAAACTTTCCCAATTGGTTATTTTCCACATCTCTTATAAGGACGTAGTTTCCACTCTGTTGCTCCCTGACATCAGTTGATAACCCTGTGTTCATGAAAAAGCTATCAATCACCTAGCCTAGTAATGCCTGATAATAGGAAATACATTTTGCCACAACTCTTAAATGATAATAATAATTCTAAAATCTAATGTTCAGCAATAAAACCAGAGTTATACCAATGATGAACCATAATAATTGAGACATTTCCCACACGTTAATTGTATGCCTAACAGAATCGTATTTCTTTTTACTCAATGTTATTTGGTCATATCCAAGTAATTCTTTAGAATGAGAGGAATAGGAGATCTTTTGACAGTAATGAGAGTTTGATTTGTAGCTTTAAATGATTTGTGCTTTTCTACTTGTATTTGTGGCTTAGAGATATTTTTTCAATTTCCTTATGTGGTTTTCTCGACTTTTTGGGGCAGTTGTACATCCCTGTAGATGTATAGGAGAATATACTTATTGTTTTTTCTATACATCCGGTGTACAATGTTACACCCCATTTCGTGGCACTTATTTTCTAGTAAAAATTTTACTAGGCACGATAGGAGAATGATTGGCAGCTCACACAGGTACATATGGAAAATGAAAACTCAAGGTCAATTAGGTCATGTCATTTCACATTAATCGTTCATCGACAATGGCTACAAAGTATCTGTAAACTATTTTACTATAGTTAAATACACAACTCCGACAGTAAAATGATCAAGAATGATCAGAAAATGCTAAAACTAACAATCAATAATGCCAGAAAAAAATCAGAAAATGATAAGACCATTAATACTATGAATGGTTGATGGTGGGTGGACAAACTGTGCAGCCTTCTGGGAAGCTGCGATAGGCACTGAGCTGGTGTATGAACACCAAAGGTATAGAGAGAGAGAGAGAGCAAAGCTACTAAGCTTGTCGGTGAGAGGAAAGCATTCTGGGTAGATACACTAGGGTCGCACACTAGGGTCGCACGCTTGACTGAAGAAGAAAGGTGACAAGTGGCTTCTCCTTTTTGGCCCAACAATTTGAAGATAGCAGCCACCGCAAAGGCGTCGAATACTCAGAGGCCTAGGGGCCTCAGCAGCTACAACAGTGGTTAGGTGAGCTCCTCCACTACTCGGACATAGTCTGGAATTGTCTTACTGTAGAAATTTCTCTCTAAAAGACCGGTAAAGGCCTTATTGAAAAATGGGATGGGCCATCTTGACAAAGATGAACCCTTAACCTTAGACACCAAGTCACTAGACTCCAGTGATCACGCAAGAGGGTCACAGGGTCACAAATGTTCCATAACCGTGGCACCAACCCCAAGTTCTTACGTTCTGCACCCCAACCTAGGTAGGCTTGATAGCATTATTAGGGTACCTTGTAAAACCAAGTATAGATCGTAGGAGATGTGCGTTTTGATGTAAAACCCTCGGCTGACCCGAGGAAAGACATCGAAAGGAACACAACGAGATGAGCATGCTTAGTCGAAGAATGAGCGTGCTTGACACGTCTTGAGGATTAGTCTTGGAGGTGAGGGATGGAGGCATAAGAGGGACACACATGAGTGGAGAAGTGCTCAATCAAGTCGAGGGTGACAAGCATGTCATCTTCAAGGCAGAGAAGGCAATTCGCTTGGCCTGGCCAAAGGGTGCCCCAAGCATGCCTAATCAAGCAGATTAGGATTTGCCTCTTGAGTGTCCCTCGGCACCTAGGCATGATGCTATGTTAGCCTTAGTCAGCATAGCTCCACCATAGAGGGGAGCATGTGGAGGTACTTCATGGGTCCACATGTCATCTCAAAAGGCAGATACGTGGATCCAAGCCTTTGGAGATGATGAAACGGTGACTATGTGGCACATAGGAGAACCTACTACACAGACCCACAACCACAATAAATATAAAATGCTTTCCAACAACAACACAAAGCCCTAGGAAGAAACAAACATAAAGCACAAAACATGCTTGCAGTCCATTACCCCATGTTCGTACACCAATTCAAATAAATGTTAGTTAGAAACATGACAAACATATTCATTTAATAAACTATATGCTAATCATAAAAGGGGGAGTTTAATTGCATTGGTTGTATTCCATAGGCATTTGAACGGGCAAACAACTTCCAATCAAGTTTATGTAAAATAAGAATGACAAAAGGCTTGTCAAAGAAAGAATGAGTAATTAGATTGAAATAGCTGCAAATGAAACAATTTCCTACACTTTAAAACTAAATTTATACCAATGTCATTGAGAACAAAAAACACACGTTTGAAATTGTTATGCATAACACATAAAACATATACATTTCCATAAAACTCCCCAAATAAAACCCATCACTTATCAGAAAGATGATACTACAACATTAGCCACCATAAACTACAAAACCAAGGTCCAATACAGCATCACTACAAATAAAACTAATCATAACAACAACACAGCAGCAGCATTAACTACACTCCTAGAATTTACATTGAAGTGTCTACAAACATGCCAAGACGAGCCAAACAAAAAATAAAGAAATAAAGAAAGACATGCCAAACACACCAGATCCTAGTGTAAGTGTTCTGCAACCACTCATGCAGAACCACAGAATGTGCTTTGCCATTGCAAACCCTTCCAACGATTATTTTGATATAGATTCTTGAATATCACCCAAATTTCTATCAAAATGAAAATGTTATGTCTATCACTACCCAGTCCACCAAGCAAGTTTGCATGCAACCCATTAACCAGCATGAATTGGCTATGCAGATAAATAAATGTTTTAGGGTGCTCCTATAAGAAAATGCCATGCAACTTTTAAGATGAGGCCCTAAGATCTTTCAGAAAACTAGTAATGCTGTAAGCAAACAGTAGGCTATAACGAAGGGTGCAATAAAAACCATATATCAAGGCAAGTTGAGTACTCTGATCCATGTATCCAAAGGTAAAGAATTAGGCAGATTGTGTCACAAGCTCCTCCGATTCTTTTATAGCACCTGTTACATAAAACATAAACTAATTAAAGCAACTTTTGTAAAGATAATAGATTATATTTATACTAGGATGATATGAAGTTTCCAAGTCAATAAAACCTAGAGCATAAGAATGAAAGCTCATTTAGACTATAACCTCCACATTATAATATAAGACACTTGCAAAAAGATGACAAGGGTTATGAGAAGACACAAGTGCCCCATTAGAAAATAAAAGGAATGGAAAAAAAAAAAAAATGACTTAAAAATTAAGCCAGAATTCACACTAACAACAGCATTGCATTACATAGGAATAGACCCTAATTGTTCATGATGATAGTTTCATTTATAATGATATCTGTTGCAAGGTGTACCACCCACATAAGCCACCAACTGAACAACCTAACTATCCCAAAAATGGCAGCTCTTTGCTGCAGCAGTGCAGAAGCGTCAATAAAGCAGGGTTATAGGGTGATCTTATTTTTCCCTAACGGACCATGTGCAAGTTTGCCCCAAACTGCTTCAATCAAAATTTCATTTCTTACATTTAAAGCAAAATTTACGCCTCGTTACCAATATGGTGTTGATTACTTCTCCAAAAGTGCTCCCTTTATTAGGGAAAAAGATCAAATATATGATCTGATCCTAATAAAGATGCAAAATCTTGCCATCATTTGACCATGGAAGCATGACTTCTAGTGAACAAATTATGGCGTAGCTCTATCCAATATCTCATTTCATCATTTATGCCCCCCCCCCCCCCCCCCAAAAAAAAAAAAAAAAAACCCTCATCCTTTATTAAAAATCAAACAAAAAAAAGGAGGGACTTCAACCAAAACCCACAAAAAGCTGAATCAGAATTACATGAAATCAAACAAGAACAGCTCCAAAGACTACCGGGTAAGCATGTAACACTAACAATTCTATCAAAACAAGAAACCCCAATTCACATCCCTTTCAATTAAAAGAAATAAATCAGGAAAACTTGTAAACAGCTTCCTAAACTCCCAAACCAAACATTCAAAACAAAACCCATGATTTATGCCACAAAAAATCTCTAATTAAACACCCCCCCCCCCCCCCCCCCCAAAAAAAAAAAAAAAAAAAAAAAACCCCTCATCCTTCATTAAAAATCCAAATTAAAAAAAAATAAAAAAAATAAAAAAGAAGAAGAAGAAAAAGACTCCAACCAAAACCCACAACAAGCTGAATCAGAATTACTTGAATCAGATATTCCAATCTTATACACCCAAACAAACAAAAAGATAATCAAGAAACAGAGAGAGAGAGAGAGAGAGAGTGCCTGTGTGAGGTTTCGAAGAAAAGCAGGAGAGAGAAGGAAGGAAGGGCGATGAAGAAAAAGCAGCTTCAGAAGAGAAGTGCTTCTTCAGTCACCCACGAACTGAAAAGACACACCCCCCCCCCCCCGCCCGCATACCACACACACTGCACTAGCTCTCTCTCTTCTACATGAACAAGAAAGCTATCGGGTATGGTAAACGCCGTCGTTTGTGTTGTACTTTCCTAGCCCTATTTGGGTAATCTGAAATAGACAGGGCTGCAATCGGAGTCTTTTCCCAATATAAGCTTTTTTTACATTATATTTTTAAAACTATACCAACTTCTGACGGAATTTTAAAATTAAGTTAAAGCGCCTTTACTATTCGCGCTTTTACTGTTAGGAGCGTAAAAGTAGATGAACAGAAAAATCGTTATTACAAATAGCGACTTTGATTAAGAAGTCGCTGTTCCGAATAGCGCTTCTAGGGTTAATTTTTTTCCCAAAGAAAACGCTGTTAAGAACAGCGCTTTTTACACAAAACTGTTTTGTCAGAAAACGCTATTTCTAATAGCGATTTTACACAAAATTTTTTTGCCATAAAAACGCTATTAAGAATAGCGATTTTAACATAATAAACGCTATTACAAATAGCGATTTTAACAGAAATTTTTTTTTTCGCCCAGCGTTTTTAACATAAACTTTGTTGGAATAAAACGCTATTTTCAAGATAAAACAAAAGAAAAAAACATAAAATATATTTTAAAAAATATATTTACACTATATATTTTAGTACTTGGCTTTACTAAAGCCATTATCATGTTAAAATATGTTTTTTTTTCTTTTGTTTTTGTTTTTGTTTTTGTTTAGAATGTGTAATTCATAAATTTTACATAATATGAAAAAAAAACCTCTTTTCATATATTAATTTTACATACTATTTTTCATATATATAATTTCAAAATCATATTCATGTAGATATTATTAAGCCAATCATGTTCATTTATTTAGCTTTACTGAAGTCGTTGTCATGTTACATTTTTCATTTTTTCTTTTGTCTTTATTTTGATTTAGAAAATGTAATTAAAATTTTTTTTTCGTCTTCACTAAAGTTGTTTTCATGTAAATTTTTTTTTTGCTTATTGTTTTGTATTTGTTTTGGGTTAGAAGGTGATAATGTAATTAATAATTTTTTTTTTGCTTTACTAAAGTCGTTTTCATGTAATTTTTTTTTTCTTTTGTCTTTGTTTTGGGTTGGAAGGTGTTATTTAGAAAATTATTTTGGTTTTACGAAAGCCGTTTTCATTTAAACATACATACTCCCTCCGTCCCATAATATTAGTCCCTTATTCTATTTTTCATTGTCCCAAAATATTAGTCCCTCTTCAAAAATCAAGTACAAAAATAATATAAATTTCCCATTTTGCCCTTCTTTTAAATTTATAAATAATATAAAAAGTACAATTATGACATTGATATTCTCAAAAAAGTGTACTATCAAAGGGTAATTTTGGAAAACCAACTTTTTAAAAGTACAATAATTGTACTACCAAAAAAAGTTGGATTCCCCAAAAGGGACCATTATTTTGGGACGGAGGGAGTATATATTTATTCTTTTGTTTTGGGTTAGAAGGTGAGAATGTAATTCAGAAAATCAGTTTAGTAAACCAGTTTAGTAAAACTGTTTTGTACCCGTTTTCATTTATAAAATTTATTTTTTTGTATCGTCTTTGTTATGGGTTAGAATGTGATATGCATGCTGTACAGTTCGAAGCACACCCACACACTGTGCAACTCGACGAGCAACGACGAAGGGTGAGACGCGAAGACCACCGCGGAGTAGGCCAAGAAGACAAAGGCCACAGCGAGAGCTCCTAAAATAAATTTTCTCAACATTTTTGTAATAATACTTAATACATAATATACGAAGTCAGTACTTTACAAAATACTCATACGGGCATGAAAACAACATAACTGAAGTTGCAAATGTAATAGTTTTCAGTTACATAGGTAGTACAGACATAATTCTCCCACAAAAATACATTATGGACACCATGAACTGAACACACATTACATACATCCTGGACACTCTTAACTGAACACACAATACATAAACATAACAGTTAGATAGACAAACACCTAATTCATGACCTAATATTGCATATTAATAGCCGTAACATTTGACAGACACAATACATAAACATAAACTTAAACATAAACATAACATAACATAACAGTTATACTTACTCTAACACAGACATTACATATTAATGCAAGTTGTTATATTGCCGAAGTGTAGACATTAACACCTAATTCGCGCTTAAATCGGCAGGTGGCTCAGAGTCTGAACAATCCGAAAGCTCAGCGTCAGAGACAAGTTCAGGATCCTCCATGATAGCCTTGATAGCCGCAACATTTGGTTCTGTTTTGTTCTTCTGGGCATCCTTCTTAAGTATGAGTAGCTGCATATCGCGGGCCAATCTACGACCCATTTGAGAAATCTCACGTTGTAGTGTTTGACATAGTCGATCAACATTATCAGGATCTTCCTTTTGGATCTCAACAGAACGTGCTTTTGGCACCTTCAGTCGTCTTTCCCGACATAATCTTTCGTTTTGCACTCGCTCTATAAATAGTGCGGGCCACGTAAGAAGTCTAGCCTTTGCATAACCATATCCTGTTTGATTTTCTGATGGATCCTCCACCAAACCACATGGATCTCGATAGTACTTGGGCATGACAAAATGTCGCTTCCCAAACCTATCATGATAAGCACAAGAGGCATCCAAGAAAGGAAATGGTGTTTCATCTTCAGCATCGCCACTTCTCCTTCCCCCTCCTCGTCGTGAACTTTCACCCCTTTGCAAGTTCCTACCACCTCTGTGACTCCCACTCCCTCCTATGAACCATGTAGCCATGCTAATTTTTTAAAACAAATGAATGATAATTTCGTAGGGCGAAATGAGTTGTAAGGTTGTGTCTTCACCTTTACTCGTTTATATAGTTGATTATGAACGGATAAATGAGAATCCCACATATATGCATGCTGACTGTAAGGTAAATACATGCTGACTGTAAGGTAAATCAATGGATTCACTGTTGCCATGTGACTTTCTGAATTGAGAATCCCACATATATCAATACGAGATGAGTTGTCACTGTAACAAAAAAGTCGAGAAAAAAATAGAGAAAACCAAAGCATGTGCACCAAGTCACATGACTTCACAATCCATCTGCATATACGAACAAAATAAGGGCATGCTGACTGTAAGGTAATTCAGTGAATTCACTGTTGCCATGTGACTTTCTAAGTTGAGAATCCCACATATATCAATAACAGATGAGTTGTCACTGTAATAAAAAAAATCGAGCAAAAAATCGATGAAACCAAAGCCTGTGCACCAATTCACATGATTTGACCATCCATCTGCATATAAGGACAAAATAAAGGCATGCTGTTTGTAAGGTAAATCAGTGAATTCACTGTTGCCATGTGACTTTCTGAGTTGAGAATCCCACATATATCAATAACAGATGAGTCGTCATTGTAATACAAAAAATCGAGCAAAAAATCGAGAAAACCAAAGCATGTGCACCAAGTCACATGACTTGACAATCCATCTGCATATAAGGACAAAATAAAGGCATGCTGACTGTAAGGTAAATCAATGAATTCACTGTTGCCATGTGACTTTCTAAGTTGAGAATCCCACATATATCAATAACAGATGAGTTGTCACTGTAATAAAAAAAATCGAGCAAAAAATCGAGAAAACCAAAGCCTCTGCACCAAGTCACATGACTTCACAATCCATCTGCATATACAGACAAAATAAAAGCATGCTGACAGTAAGGTAAATCAGTGAATTCACTGTTGCCATGTGACTTTCTGAGTTGAGAATCCCACATATGTAAATAAGAGATGAGTTCTCACTGTAATAAACAAATCAATAAAACCAAAGACTGTGCTCCAGGTCACATGACTTCACAATCTATCTGCATATACTGACAAGTCTCTCCACGATTTGACTACTTAATGTGTGAAAAAATGAAGCTTATGAAGCTTACGACCCGCTATTTGTATTTCATTGAAAAGTATGACTATTTGAATTGTTCTTGTCATTTGGGAAGCTATTCACCGACCTACCTGTTATGTTTTATGTGTTGTTGAAGGCGGTAGTTCGATTCACCGAGTTTAGTTTTTTGTCAACCCCTTATTCATTACCGGAGTCATCATTTTTACTGGACTTTCAAGAATTGGAAGGTGACTCTTTCTTTTTTCCCGATGGATATTGAAATTCGTTGTAATTTCATCCCTATTTCAGCAGCCCCAGTTAAGGGAACCTTTTCTCCGAGTTGCCTGATCTATGTTATGTGTTTTAAGTATTCACATAATTGAACATACATTAATCCATTCATTAATCCAAAACATTCATTAACAAATTGCAATTCAATAAAGAAAGTCATGAACTCATAAATGTGTACTTATAAATGTAGTTATTTCATAAACTTCAGGTTCATAACAAAAATACTTGAAACACATCCGTACGTTAGACCAACAACAACATTGTCTTACACTCCAGTAACGAACATATGAAAGATAACGGTGTTTGATTTCTTATTCCTCATCTGACATGTAGTAGTCAGAGAGATATTTTTCATTGTTTAAGACATTATTTCGCTCAACCATTGTCAAATCTCTGTTGCTTGCTTCTGCCATTTCAGTGGCTAGCTGAAGCATGAAATGTCGACATCTCCGCATCAACATCCTGCTGTTCTCCTTCTTAATTCTGCTTACTGCTTTTTCATAGTCACTCACATTTCGTCTAGCCATGGTCAATGAACGACGATGAGGTACCGGTGCCCCAAAGTTACGTAGATCATTATACAATCCTTCTTGCTTCGTTACCCTGAACGCCCATTCTGCTCGGATACCAGCATAATAATCCTTCGGACTCGAGTACTTTTCGCTCTTGTAGTCATACATAAATGGAGGTAGCAGCCACACTTTCGGATTTATTTGCCGGCGTGAACTTCCTGCACCTCTTGAAGACATTGTTAATAAAATTAAAAAAAATAATAATAATAGTAATTGTATATATATTACTATTGTTATGACTTCAACAAACATCATACTGGGGTATTTATAGACATCATAGTGGTGCTAGGGCACTATGGAATAAGTGATACACGTGATATTATTTGATGTTATTCATTTCATGTAATTTTGATTACCCGTGACTTTGTGTACCTGTGATGTAGTCACGGACGTGGTTGTAAGATAAAATCATAATTGTAGGCCATAGAATCACAATGCAATCCCTTCATATTCGAGCAGTGCGTTGTCAAATAAAACAAAATGTAGTGAGTTGTCACATCGCGACATGAAACTATTTTGTCATGCTTACTTTTGTAATACAATAAGTAGTCACTTGGAATTGACGATTTCAGTACGTATAGGTGTTTTCGAGAAATTATAAATGAAATCGAAAAATGAAATTTTCTTTATATTAAAGTAATATTGTTCATAAACTATCATTGTTTTTCTCACCAACATAATAAAATGGTCACCTGGTAGGTAAACATGATTGGAACTTTGGTGCCTGTATTTTATCTTATTTTCAGTTAATGAACTTCACAGTCATCCGATTTTTATTGTCATTACACAACCGTCCATCATATTTTTTTACCAACATAATAGCATTTTCTGCTTCTTTTCACAGTCGTAATAATGTGACTTAGATGAATTCTGAAATGTGCGGAAAAAACAAAGCATGTAAGTTGCACTGCAGAAGTCACATGCATCACGTAATGTCAAGAAAAAAGTCACAACGTATACAAGCATGGCAAAGTAAGAAAGTCACATGCATTACTGCATCACTGCATAAAGTGACATGCAGCATTGCATCACTGCACAAAGTCACATGCAGTGATGCAGTGATGCACAAAGTCACACGCATCATTGTATCATTGCACAAAGTCAGATGCATCCCTGCATCGCCGCACAAAGTCACATACCTCCTACCTACTGTGCCCATTGGAATTATGCACAAAGTCACAGGCATCACTGCATCTGCGGCACAATAGCCGATGCTACAGGCCGTTGATTCGTTCATGACTGCACAAAGTCGAGTCCTGACAGCCGAATGCACTGGATAAGGTCAGTGGCATGCATGTGATCGAACAGGAAATTGCATACATACAGCTACCATGTGTATATATGGTATAAATATCGTAGCATACCACAACAAAATTTTTACAGCTATTTCTAGCGATATCATCATGACATATACGGTGGTTGATCTATATTCAGCAATGGGTCGCTATTGGGTTGCAGATGGAGATGAATTTCAATACCCATTAAATCCAAATTTGCGTTACTCACGTGCCACCGTCAATACCATGAGAGCTGAGTGGGAATTTCGCAAAACTCGAGCAAACGTTCTCGTTAAGCTATGCCGTGAAGTTAATCTTAAATTTCCTCGCTGGTTAGCCATGCGTATGCCAACTGACACTCCACAGTCGTTACAAAGGGCATTGCATCGTATCCGCGACGAGGTTAATCGCATGACCCAACGTTTGCAAAGGTCCGGACTAATGAAGACCACAAATGAGCGTGCCGAAGATGGGTTAATGGATGATGCACACCAGTACTACGCCTGGAGCATGGATGTTATGTATGAATCTGATATTGAGATGTCAGATGATGATGATAATGAATGAAATTATTTGGATGAACGCCCAGGGCATTTCTGTAATGCATGCAATTTGTAATGCTTATCCATGACTTATCAATGAAGCGAGATATTTCAATTATTTTTAGCCTTGAACAAACATATTTTTTATAGCTTCTTTACACGTTTTGTTCAAACCAAACGCGTTTGTAATTTATGTTCTCCTAAATTACGGATAATGAGAGGGGGGTAGAGATGTGAAACAGATTTGTGTGATTCATCAATATAAATAAGAATAAAAAATTGTGAAATTATAATTGCGAATAAATAAGTATGACACTTATATCAGCTGTACAAGTTTGACACATACAAACAAAAAAAAGAAAAAAAAAAAAACCTATATAGTCCATATCGCAACCGCTAATGCCCTAACCTGCCCCCAGTCCCACAACCCCGACCGTGGATCTCCCTCATCGGTCTCCTACGGTAGACTCTCTGAATATCTGGCACTCTCTCCCCTACATGTGGCCCTCCACTGACTGCCTGTGGAGCCTGTGAGTGTGAGTGTGACCCCCCCTCTCCTGCATCTGATGCCCCTGATCCTGCCTGTGCCTGTAGATCAGATACTGTTGTGAGCTGTGAAACTCCCACTCCCTCGTCTGGTGCAACTGTATCACGATCTGCAGCTGGACCCCGACCTCTGCCTCTGCCCGCACCCCGACCTCGGCCGCGACGTCCCCCACGACCATACCCTCTCCCTCGCGCTCTGGGGGGGGCTCAATATGGGCCTCATCATCAATGTGGGAGATGTCAGTGAGAACTGCATCATGTGTACTCCTAGGCGCGGTCGAAGTAGTCCCCATAAAAGCAGGTGGTAACTGGGTGGGTGGGGTAGCAACATCATGCATGAACCGGGGCGCGGTCGAAGTACTCCCCAGAAAAGTAGGCTGTAACTGGGTGGGTGGGGTAATAACATCATACATGAAGCGGGGCGGTGACCAATCAAGGTCAGGGTCAGCATGCTGGGTAAGATGTACGTGTGGGGAATATGGAGAAATGTATGGGGTATCATGTGGTGGGGTGACTGAAGTCGAAGGACCTGCTGTGGCTGGCGCTGAACTGGGAGGCACTGACGTGGACGGGACTGATGTGTCTGGAGCAGTTGCTGCACTGTGTACACCGTAGTCTCCAAAATGCAGACGATCTACCCGATGGGCATGCTGGATCCCCTCGTACAATAACTCTCTGATCTCTACAAGGGCCTGCAGACCAAGCTGTCCATCACGTCTGAAAATGGCGTCCTCAGCCAAGTGATATGACCTCCCAGCTCGAACCACCTGGAAAAAAAATCAGATATATTAGGCTATAGTTGACTGAAAATAATCAATTATGATATTAACAATTATCGGAGATATAGTACGATACTCACCAATGCCTCGAGAGAAGGCCCAACTCCCTGATATCCGGCCTCGGACAGGTGGCTCGGATTATCGACAAGTAGGTGTGTATGTCGCCGATACCACAACATGTAAGGGTCAGGAGAGGGGAGGACCCAATCGCTCCAGTCAGCCTGTACAATAGTGTCGCGACGGGCATCCCACAACTGTATGTATCGCATATGATGCTGACTCCAGTCAGTGCTGGCTCGGCCACGTCTATCCGTCGCATGCAACCGCCACTCGATGTCACACCGATCCGGCACGGCCTGGACCCGACCAAACTGTCGGAGGACACGATCAGGGAGATGCCACTCAACCACGTCAAAACAAATGAGTGGTACTCTCGCCATCCATATATCCTCACCTAGGCGGCAGTAGTCTGGGAGCGTCTGGAGGACATCAGCATAAGGCTGCCAGATAAACTACAATAACGACAAGTCTGTTAAAAATCGCTCATAAACATATACAGTCCATATGACAATTAAAATTTAGGTATTTAAATTTGATACCTCGCCGTCTATCATCCGGTCAAGCTGGTCTCTATACACGACCACTACGTGGGTCGATACGACCTCGTGGCTCATGTTAACCCTCCACAGGCTACCTCGAGGTTCGGCCGGCATCTGCATGTCTCCCTGCCCGATGGGAACCTCACCAGGAGCAACTAGTTGCCGCCTAGACGGGGCAATGCGAATCAATCTCTCCCACGCCCAAATCTGCAATAGTTTGAACGCAATTACAATACTGATATATGCCATACAATATGAATTGACATGTAATAAAATTCTTACTAACCTGTAGCAAGACAAGGGGTCCTCCGATCTGAGTCACACCCACTTGAGTGGCTCGACATAACATCCTATACAAGCATGCCAAAGCCGCGGCGCCCCAGCTGTACTAGCCGATGACGTCAATGTCTCTCAACAGTGGCAAATACATCAACTTGAGCAGGTTCTGTGACTTATCAAGGAGAAGTACCCCCCAAATAAGCCACAGAATATATGCTCGCGCATGCTGCTGTACTAACTCATCTGCAGCATGATCTGGAAAATCGCCCTGAAAATGCTTCGACAGCCACCTCACCCTCACTCTACCTGCTTGTAAGTCTGCAGGTGTAGGTGCTACTCCCAATAGCTCAGCACATAGCGCTATCCACTGCTCCGTCGTCAATGATGGGTCAAGTCCAGTAACTGCTCGCCTATCAATCCGTAGACCGTATAGGACAGATACGTCCTGCAATGTGACGGTGGCCTCACCGGTCGGGAAATGAAATGTATGAGTCTCTGTGCGCCATCTCTCGACGAGAGCAGTAATGAGTGGGTGGTCCAGTCTGATATGGCCTATACGATATACACCATAGAATCCCGCGCGTAATAGACACTGCAAGACTCTATGGTCCAATGGACGATCCCACAGGCCGGAATCTCCCCGTCGGCATGCCACCACGGTGCGTGACTGGTCCTGCATAACAGAATGAGTATTTTAAATTATAGCATTATCAAGGAAATCAAAAACAAAATGCAGTGTATTTTCATTGTACGCGTAAAGTCCAACAAACGTTATTGCATACTGGGTCCTCCCATATACTGTTAGCCCGATGTGGATGACTCAAAAGGGGGACCTCATCAGGTAGATGTGCCATGAAGCCTATACAGTTGAAAAACAAATACATTTTGAAAAACTGTATTGGTGAGCATGTAATTTAACTATATCAATTAAGCTCAAATTATTATGTACATGACGACTTGGAAAATAAATGTGGTCGATTATTTTAAAAGTATAAATTTGTGTGCCATTAACATGGAAGCAATTAACTAAAATCAGAATTTTGCATATTATGTGCCATTAAATATGATAAGCAATTCAACATAACCTATCGTTATCTATGCTTCGGACTAATATAAAAATCTTTTACAAAGTCATTTTACGATCTCAGTTACATAAGCTTAATAATGACCAATAACATGTGGATAGTTTTTGTATGTCAATATTTACAAACAAAATGGAATGATCATTTTTTTTTTCAAAACTTCATTATTGATTTTGGCATATTTGACATAACCTCATTATTGATTTTGACATATTTGACAAAATTCGTTACATTTATGGCATATTCGACAACTTCATTATTGATTTTGTAATTTTTGTTTTGCAATAAAGTAAAAAATTTGTAAATTACGTACATGTAATTCATAAATTCTAAATGTACAAAATGCTTGAATCAGTCGAAATATTAAAATCTTAAAATGAAAGAAGAACTATGTGATTTTAAATAAAATTCTGTAATAAACATTTTCAATGAAGTAGAGAATAAAAACTATGATAGTTGTAAATTTTGTCAAGCAAATAAAACAATTACAATATATAAAGAATTAAACAACAGAAATGATCTATTACAAATAAAAAATGTTCTATTAAATGTATGACCCCGTTTACAAATAATGAATTACAAAAGAAAAGAAAATGATCTATTACAAATAAAGAATTACAAAAAGATCTATTACAATATGTAAGTATTACATAGTCTTCATCGACCAAGTCGCGCCGGACATGTTCGCCTGTCATGACCTGTCTGCTGGCACTCACTGCAACGAGCGGTCAAACGCCTATCTGATATGTCCATCTCATTCGGAATACGAGACATAGATGCACGACCCCGTTTCACTTGTCGCAGACGTAGTACATTAGGCATTAAAGTCCACTGCGGATCAGCCCAATAATCTTGATGCGGTATTGGATTGAATTTAGTTTCCCAAACCCTCATGTATACAGGAAGCCTATATACTAGATCAACGTACTCGAATGGATTGTCACCGCATTCAGACATTACAGCGAGCATATGAGAACATGGATAGTGTCGTATCTCATATTTCCCACAACTGCACGTGGGTTGATTCATCCGCACAATTTGTGTATTGCGACCTCGTCCATGGCGAAAAGATGTTTGCACCTCAAACACGCGGCGTGGCCTATAAAAAAATTGTAATAGAAACTAATGAAGTTCATGTTTTTAGGTGTAGTTAAATTGACAACATAATAACAATAATTTAATTTATATTACAAACTAACCTGTCATATGATATCAACTTGAAAGTATTTGCCCTTGCGATGCCATCCTCAATAGTTTTTTGCATCTGTCTAGGGTATTGGAACTCATTTCGTACATCTAGTTCAGCTTGGGCTCCCATCTCGTCAAAATATTTTACAAGCCGCCGAAATGTAAATTCAACCATAGCTGAGATAGGTAAGTTCCTTGCACCTTTCAAGATGCTATTGAAGCACTCTACATCATTGCTAGTCAATACCCCCCAGCGATGTCCACCGTCATACGAAAGGGCCCACTCCTCAGGATTCATCTTGTAAACCCAAGTGATGGCTTCTTGGTCAATAGCCTGTATTTGTTGTAAGTAACCATTACACTTTCGTCGTTGATGAGCACTTCCTGCTTTCCATAGAAGTTGTTTCAGCTCCTTATTTCTGAACGTAGTGTTAAAGTTACTACAAACATGTCGAAGGCAGTGCCGATGATATCCAACAAATTGGAGCGAGGGATTCAACCAATGCCGCCTCACAGCAGCTAAAATACTCTCAGCTCGATCGGATATCAAAGTCACTCCCTGTCGGTCCATGAAAATATGTTCCTTAATATTTGAAATGAAGAACGACCAAGACTCCAAACTCTCCTTGTCGACAACAGCAAATGCAAGCGGTAGTACTTTGCCATTGGCGGTGACAATCGTTGCTACAAGCAACACACCAGTGTATTTCCCGTATAAGAATGTACCATCTATGGTTATAACAGGCCTACAATGTCTGAATCCATCGATGACGGGTTTGAAAGACCAAAAAACAAAGTGGAAGACGGGCATAATGGTTGTATTTCCGGTATATCTATGCTTCCAATGCACGATGGTGCCAGGATTAGATGTTTGTAATGCATACATGAATTTAGGCAACATCATATATGATTCATCCCAATCTCCGAATACCATTCTAATTGCCTTTGCCCTTGCATGCCACGCCTTCTTGTAATGTATAGTATAGTTCATGGACTTTTTTATGTCTTCGATGACATTCTTAATGGGCATATCAGGTTCGTTCTGCATACAACAATACCTATGAGTCAGATTATTTTGGTGTGAACACTTTAAATAAACAATGTGTATATAAATGTAAACATTTATTTTGTATACTCACCGCAACTTGTCCCAAAAGATGAGAAGCAGTGTAACTGGAGCTAATATTTGTGTGGTCCCTGTTCGTTCGTGGGTATAAACAATGGTGAGGACCCCTATATTACTTTATTTCAAAAAGCCCATGTCTCTTACTAAGAGATGCACGCAACCACCATCTACAGTCGTGCTTGCAAGCACACACCCAAACGTCTCGCTTGGAGGTTACGACTTTGTACTCTCGATTATTTGTTGCATGGTACAATTTCACAGCATGTATGAGTTGCTTCTTATCAACGAAAACCATCCCTTTGTCCAACTCTGGATTTTCAGCATTCCAGATTCGGTTACGGGGAACGACATCGCGGTTACTAATGTCAAAATCACCACCCATGTGAATGTTTTCAAAGAAAGTGATTTCAGGTCTAGGTGGAATGGGGGCATTTTGAATATCAACGGGAGCATCGACATCATCTTCTTCATCATCATCATCATCTGATCCGCCCAATAAATTTTCTTCATCACACATTTCATTCTCATCATTGTCTAGGGCGACATCAGGACCGTACATGTCACTGTCAGCAAACTGCACAAAATTAACCGTTTCAGCCATATTACCAGCAACTTCAACTGGAGTCGTATGATGGCTATAGGTGGGCACATCTTGGGTGTTATTGTGAAATTCAGTCTCGTATCCACCATGTGAACTTGATTCTCCACCATGACCATGAAATTTCTGTTGTGTGTAGCCAGCTGCATAACATTCATTTGATTCATACATAGGAGACTGAAATGCTGTCGTGTCAACCCCATGTGTCAGCAATGTAGTGAACGGATGCGAATCCATCTGTGTTATATTCGGAAGATTCTGTACAACCTCTTTCTGAATGTACACTTCCAAACAATTTGGTGGTTCAAAATTTCCACCGATACTTAAAACGGTGTTCAACGCCTCATCGTCATTTATCGGTAATATTTTGTATTTGCTGGTTGCTTGCCACTGGCGATAAGGATATCTACATTTGAAGATCAATCGGACTGTTTCCCCGTAACTTGCGACCTTGGACATAAACATCTCCTCCAAATTGCCAAGTGTGGTGCCAAGTTGCACCATATATATCCCTTTCGGCTCAGCATCATATGACACACCTTCATCGGGATCCCGAATTATGTTTCCCTCCCAGTAAAAGATAATTGGAACAGTTGCCATATACTTGCTTCAATGAAACAATAAATATTAAAATATCAACAATATACATATATCGAATTGTACTTGTAAAATAAACATTAAAATTTGCAGAAGCCACAAATAAAAGCAACCCTCTAATTTTTTATCAATTTATATTTTCCAGGGTTGAAGGAACTGTAGAGGTGAAACATTAATTCAATTTGTATTTTGTCAACTATATATTTGTGTCTCAACTTGATTATTACTGTTTATTTTCTCATTTTTTTCACTTATTCTTATTCGTATAACAGAACAGCTGAGATTTCATCTATACGTGGAGTTAGAGATTGTGTCTCATTTACTTCCTATGTGAAGACTCTTATCTTTTCAACGTGAATGTTCTTTGTTGTCATTGCTCTATTGTCTTAATCTAAAAAACACATAACAAGAAGTATACTTGTTGTCTTAATTCTTTCGAATTAGTGGCGAAAAATAAAATAGGTTGAGAGATATTTAGTAGAGGGTGACGCAATTGATTTGGACAATATAAAATACAGGGTGCAAACATTGAGAGAGATTTTTTTAACCTGGTGATGTAATTGTTCAGATTTATGGAAAATATAAGTTAATTTGATTTGCTCCAACTTGTGCCATTCCGGACCTTAATGACAAAGTTATTTCCTATGTGAACTAGTAACCCTCGTCCATTTTTTAGAGGGCATAGAGGCTTTCTTATAAAATTAAAACAACAAACTGATTTTGGATCATTTTGGATCGTTCTGGAAAGTAAGAAAAAAATTAAATTTATTTACTCCTTTTTTTTCTTACACATACAAAAATAAAAAAATAATTACAGAGATAATTTATAATGGCAAAAAATTAGAGATAATTAAATTGAAGTTGGTGGTTAAATGTATGGACTACATTTTAGATAGTTATCCATGTGAATCTATCGGGCCATCCGTACCAATTATTTGGTATTACAAAACACATGCTTACCCATCAAAGTGCCAATTTTTTTTTTCCCCTTCTTACGTACGAAATTGCTATGGACTATTAATTAAAATAATTTATTACTCTTTTCATGCATATATGTCTGCACACCTCTATGGATAGAATAATTATGATATTTGCTTCCGCCAACCCCTAATTTTGTAAATCTATTTAAGTGGCCTTCGGTAATCTTAGGATTACTGGCCGGTCATACTTATAGTAGCGGGTTTGGGTCGTGATAGAGTGGTATCAGAGCACGAGTTATACCGTACACATGAGTCCATATAAGCTACAAGATGTCCTAGAAAGAATTAGGGGCATTACATCAGCATGTGTTAGTGTATGTGAAATTATACGACATGTCTGAAACAATTAGACATGAAATGAATTTGAGCATTGTGAAAACTATAAACGAGCTATTTGCCTATTTTTATTAGTGCTCTATTTACCTATAGCAAATGGAGAGAACAAGAAGTGATGATGTGATTGAATCCTTTGATGCCAGAATGGAAAGAATGTTAGAAGCTTTAACCGAGTCCATGAGATAACAACAGAGACAACAACTACCTCTTTCGCCTTCTTCAGTGCAAGTGGAACCGATAATTAATGACATTATCGGGTTGACTCAGAAATTTAACAAGATGAAACCTCTGACTTTTCTAGGTGTTATTGAGCCACTGAAAGTTGAAACCTAGATACTAGAAACTGAAAAATTATTTGAAGTGTTTCCATGTTGGATCATTTTGGATCATTTTGGATCGTTCTGAAAAGTAAGAAAACCTGATTTTGGATCATTTTGGATCGTTCTGAAAAGTAAGAAAAAAATTAAATTTATTTACTCCTTTTTTTTCTTACACATACAAAAACAAAAAAATAATTACAGAGATAATTTATAATGGCAAAAAATTAGAGATAATTAAATTGAAGTTGGTGGTTAAATGTATGGACTACATTTTGGATAGTTATCCATGTGAATCTATCGGGCCATCCGTACCAATTATTTGGTATTACAACACACATGCTTACCCATCAAAGTGCCAATTTTTTTTTTCCCCTTCTTACATACGAAATTGCTATGGACTATTAATTAAAATAATTTATTACTCTTTTCATGCATATATTGTAACTACTCTAATAATGACTTCTAATTATACAAACATGAATAAAGATTATTAAAACATAATGTTTAGATTTTCCTTTTCAATGGTACTGGACAATCACAAAGTGAAAAATGCGATAAGTCAGTTCGTTCAATATCCATTTCAAAAACTTTTTCAAATTTTCTTCAGTTTTCTCAGAAAAATTTAATTTGTACTAGAATACTATTATATGTATTACAAATTCAGCTCATTAAATTTTTTAATCATATTTTGGCTGCCTGACCCCAAATATAGTGAAATAAACCAAACGAAATTAAACCAATTTTTTTTTTAAAATCAAATAGAGTCAAATTTAAATATTTTGAGAAACCAATAAAAATATTTCTTTTCAATAAAATAGAGTCAAAATTAAATATTTTGATAAACCAATAAAAATATTTCTTTTTAATAAAATAGAGTCAAAATTAAATATTTTGAGAAACCAATAAAAATATTTCTTTTTAATCAAATAGAGTCAAAATTAAATATTTCAGAGAACATGATCTTTTATTTGAGAGAACATGATCTTTTCATGGAGAGAAAATTAAATATTTTTTTAATCAAATACATTCAAAATTAAATATTTTTTTGTTTAATAATTATATTTTGTGGAAATTAGACATTAACAATTTCTGAACCATAATTTGATTCAAAAAATGTAGACATTTTGATTCACAAGCATAATTTCAAAATTCCAATTTCTGATTTCAAATTTCAAAATATAGACATTTCATAATTCCAATTCAACAATTCTCAATTACATGAATTTCGTAATATGACATTAACAATTACGAATTATATGAATTACAATTTTTACTATTTTTATTCTTAATTAAACAAAATTACTTTTAAAACCATAATTTGAAACCCTAATTTCCTTTTAATTCCTATTAACAAGCAAAAAAAAAAAAAAAACTCACAAGCATCATTTCAAAATTCCATTTTCTGATTTCAAATTTCAAATTTCAAAATATACACATTTCATAATTTCAAATCAACAATTCTCAAATACATGAATTTCATAATATGACATTAACAATTATCAATTATATGAATTTCGGATTTTTTAATCGCAATTCTTAATTAAAAAAAATTACTTTTAAAACCCTAATTTCCTTTTAATTCCTCTTCACAAGCAAAAAAAAACAATTTCCAATTCAACAAATGTACGTTGGTTTATTCAATATTCAAAATATAGACATTTTGATTCACAAGCATAATTTCAAAATTCTAATTCCTGATTTCAAATTTAAAAATATAAACATTTCGTCATTTCAATTCTCAATTCTCAATTCTCAATTCTCAATTATATGAATTTCATAATATGACATTAACAATTATCAATTATATGAATTGATGATTTACGAATTTCATCATTCCAAATTTCAATTCTCAATTCTCAATTCTCATATTTATGATTTATTTAAAAAATTCAAAAAATTAAAAAAATTCCAAACCCGATTTATGATTCAAAAGCATAAAAATTCAAAAGCGTTACAACCCTTAATAATGTGAACCCTAAAATGACATCCTAATTTGAACAATCCTAATAATGTGAACAATCTGATATCGAACCCTAATTTCATCACCACAACCACACTGACAAAGCATAAACATTCATAACTATATTCAATTCACAAGCAACATCCAAAAATTCAAAAGCAAAAAAATTCCACAAATTCAAAACCATTCGCATTTCTGATTTCCAAACCCTGATTTCTGATTTCAAAAAATTCCAAACCCTAATTTCATAACCACAATAATAAAAACCCTAACACATTTAATAATTCACATGTAAAACCCTAACATTGACAGAAAAATACAACACATTTACAAACACAAAAACTAAATACATAAAATTAGGGTTTAATAATTCATACCATGGAGAGAGAGAGAGAGCAGAGACAGAGAGTGAGAGCAGAGAGCGAGAGCAGAGACAGAGAGTGAGAGCAGAGAGCGAGAGCAGAGAGTGAGAGCAGAGGGCGAGAGCGAGCTGAGATGGAGGAGGGTGAGAGATGGAGAGGCTGAGAGATGGAGAGTGAGCTGAGAGCGAGATGGCCGAAAAACCTAAGTCTGAAAAACGTATGCAAATGAGGGGGGGGCTTCGTATATATGAGGACGTTAAAAACGCTGATTGAAAAAGCGTTTTCATTTAAGTGAACTCGCTATTAGAAATAGCATTTTTTCTAGCAAAATTTTTTTGTTAAAATCGCTATTAGCAATAGCGTTTTTTTCGCAAAAAAAATTTATAGCGATCCCGGGTTTACCCTTGTTGTACAATGATCCGAACATGTGTCCGTGGATGTTGGTAGTTGTTTATTATCTTGTTTGCATCCTTTTTACTTCGTATTTGAGTTATAGGATGTGTTGGGCAAGTTTGTTATAGGTTGGTTGTGTTTGGGAGCCTAGTGCTGCTGCCTAGATTTTTGGACCTTCGCTCGAGCGAGGAGTTGGTCGCTCGAGCGAGAGTTGAGTTCGTGTCTAGTGGATCGAGCCAGAGTGGCTTCGCTCGAGCGAGCGATTGCATCTGGTTCTGGACCTGAGAACTGCATTTCTTGGCTCGAGCGAGCTTTCTTCGCTCGAGCAGTCTGGTTTGTTCTTCGCTCGAGCGAGAAGTCTGTCGCTCGAGCGTGCTTCTGGTTACAGACCTGAGGGTTTGAGTTGTTAGCTCGAGCGAGCATTCTTTCGCTCGAGCGCACTTCTGAGTTTTTGGCTCGAGCGAGAACTTCTTGGCTCGAGCGAGAGTTTTCTGTGTCTGGTCGCTCGAGCGACAAAGGCTTCGCTCGAGCGAGCGTGTTTTATATCAGCGGACAGTAGCGTTTTTGAACATCAATTTTTCACTTTCTTTTTCTTTCAAACCCTAGATCCGAGACTCTCTCTCTCTAAACTTACACTCTCTCTAAGATTTGATCTCCCTAGAGTGTGAATCTAGCCTAGGGCCTTTGTTAAAAAGATAGAGGGCATTGAGAGCTTCGACTTAATCTGAAAAAGTTTGGATTTGGAGCACGTTGATCTTCGAGTCTTCATCTCCTTTTTGGCTCAAACTTCGAGGTAGGGATATCCTACTCCTCTCTATGGGTTTTGTCTTTAAATATTAGTATTTTGAGATGTTGGGGTTGGTTTGGTAATTTTGTGAAAGTTCGGGGCTTTTGTGTAATTTTACAAAAGTTGAGGTTTTATTTATAATAAACCTAGATGCATGTTTGGCATAGAGAAATGGAATAAATGTTGAATCATTGGTGAAAATGGGACCTAAGGGTTGAAATGTCAATTATGGAAAATGACCTAATTACATTGTTTGATTAATTAGGATAATTAATTGTGAGAAATGAGGAAATGAAATGTTGATTGAATATCCATTGTGCATTTATTTTCTGTTTAGAGATAACTGCTTTGGGCTATCGGTGGAGGATAGTCGTGATTGTTGTAGACAATGCATGATGATTAGGCAAACGGAAACTAATCAATGGAATGTGTCATGGAATTTGACGGTTGATAGAATACATTAACTGTATGTATTGAGTGATTGTATATAGAACCAATGTGTTTGTATACGTTATGTGTAGAGGAGGAGAAGGGGGATGTACTCCGCGGTTTAGGGGAAGATAGGGGATGTACCTCTAAACCGGATAGTGTTGGGAGAAGATAGGGGATGAACTTCGTAGATATAGCTCATATGCTTGTCTAGAGAAGTGAAGATAGAGCTCATATGCTTATCTTTGTGAAATGTGGATACAACTTATATGCTTATCTGTGAATGTGGGATATAGTTTTTATACATATCTGTTGAAATAATGATAGAGCTAACATGCTTATCTGTTGAAAAATGAAAAATGAAAAGTAACTTGGACTCATAAGTCGTATGACATAAATATGTGATTTATGTGAATGTATCAGTGTTGGCCATCTATCAATTGCTAATCTTTTAGTCATTGTTCATGGTTGGTTTAGTGTATTTCTACTGGGCTGTGGCTCACCCTATATGGGAATATCATTTTCAGGTACAGGTAGCATGCCACCTCCAAGGACATAGCTTGGGAGGCTAGAGGCGGACATACTTTTGTCGTTTTATTTTTGATGTACTACATGTAAATTCAAGCCAAGGGCTTAATGTGTAAATGAGTTAGTACTCTTTTGTTGTAACCAAGTGTTAACTTGGAAAGCTGTAAGCCCATAGGGCATTTGCTTTTGTTGTTAACATGTAATACTTTTTGTAATGAAACTCTGATAAATGGAAGAATGTAAAACTTTTACATATCAATGCATATCTTTATTGATGGGTTTAATGTTGTTATTTTGAGGGCGTTATAAATTTTGTGTAAAAAGCGCTGTTCTTAACAGCGTTTTCCTTGGGAAAAAAATTAACCCTAGAAGCGCTATTCGTAACAGCGACTTCTTAATCAAAGTCGCTATTTGTAATAGCGATTTTCCTGTTCATCTACTTTTGCGCTCCTAACAGTAAAAGCGCGAATAGTAATGGCGCTTTAGCTTAGTTTTGGAATTCCGTCAGAAGTTGGCCTAGTTTTGGAAATACAATGTAAAAAAGGCTTATATTGGGAAAAGCCTCGCTGTAATCGTTTCTGAGTTCTTCTTAATTTTTTTTTGAAAAATAGTTGAGGGTCCGAAACTAGTGATTCGAATTCGGCTCGAAACCTAAAACGATGTCGTTTTGAGTTTCATTTATTTTATTTTATTTATTTTATTTTATTTTTCGTTTTGAACACAGGAGAAGCAGAAGCGAGAGAGCGAAATAGAGGCGAGAGGCGAGAGCTCGTCGTCTCAACTCATCGCTCGTCGGCCGATCGTCGCAGCTCGTCGACCGATCGTCGCATCGCAGCCTCGCCTCCGCCTTCGCCTCCACCTCCAACCCGATTTTGATGGCCCCTCCAGTTCAGCTTCTCCTTCTTCTTCTTCCTCCTTCTTCGCTTCTTCTTCTTCTTCCTCTTTCTTCCTTCTCAAATTCGAGCCAAATTTGACTCGAAACCCTTTCGGGCTCTGTAACGGGGCTGTTTTTTTTTTTCTTTAATGGGTGGGACCAGGGCATCAATCTATATAAAAAAGAAGGTAGTTTTTGAATTCTATGAGACTTTTGTCTCTTTGTCAAAATAAGAATCGTCAAATTAATTCAATTTAGATTTTGTTTGGGATACTCTAAAAAAATTAAAAAGCTATTATCTTATTTAAGTATAGATCTTTTTATTTATTTATTTTTGACAATTCATAAAAGAAATTTAGCATTACTTTATCCTTGGTTTTGTTTGGATTGGTTTATTCTATGGGTTTGTTTTTGTTAAGAAACACACTAGATTATATAATTTATTATTTGGTGATTTCTTAATTACTAGAAAATTTATTTTAATCTAATTTGTTAGCCCTCTTGCAGTTAGAGTAATGGAGCTTATTGCTTGTTTTCTCACATGACAATGGACATAGCTAAGACCGAGGATGCGTCAAGTCCATGGAGGGAGTGTTGGTGAACATAGTTTTAAAGCAAGGTAGCTTTATATGATAATGTCACTTAAGCTAAAATGTCCATTGGTCACATATAGATGATGGTTTTGAATTGGCTATCTTTTTTCAATGTTAATTAACTCTCAATTACATCAATCTAATAAATTTGGTTATTATGTTAATTTTATTGGGTTTATTATTTTGTTTTACTTTGTGCCCTTTTTTTTTAACATAGCGAGCTTGAATGTGCTACAAGTGTTAAGAGTATAAGATGATGTGTCATTTCAATGCTTGAGTTATTTATCTTTCAAAGTTCACTTAGCAGTTTCAAACAGTTCTCAACTTTGTTCATATAGTTTTATTAGAGAGCTTGGATGTATTACAAGAGGTTATTTATGAGATATTTAGTTGTGCTATTAATTAAGGAGGCACCGTTAATTAGTTTTGCCAGCAATGTTTAATTTAGGAGTATCGTAAGCATGAGTAATTTTCTATTTGTCATTTTAATTTGTCAAATTGTTAGAAGGCTATAGGAATTTTTTACCCTATATCACTATTTGTGTATGGACAATTTCACTAGGTGGTATTTTTAGGCAACAATTGATTTATCATTTTGAATTGATTTATTACAATTGAATTTCGTAACAGATCTGATAGCAAAAATATTGTTGGTCGTGCCTTCAGGCACAGGTTATACCTAGTCTATATAAAAAAGAAGGTAGGTTTTGAATTCCATGGGACTTTTGTCCCTTTTTCAAAATAAGAATTGTCAAATTAATTCAATTTAGGCTTTGTTTGGGGTACTCTAAAAAAGTTAAAAAGTTAAAAAGTCACTATCCTATTTAAATCACGCTATCTTATTTAAGTCACATTACCTTTCTACCACATCATTTCAAACCCAATCCATATTTCATAAAAAGTCAAAAAGCACACTTATTTAGATCATCCTAAATCACCTCTTAATAGTGAATAATCTTTCGTAGTTCGAAAGTTTTTTTAGCTTGAGTGGCTTGACTAAACAAAACGACGTTGTTTTGGGCAGTTTTTTTTCCTTTTATATTCTGAAATAAATGGAGGAAGAGTAAGAAGATGGAAGAAGAGAAAAAAAAAAGAGAGAGAAGAGAGAGAGAGAAGGAACAGAGAGGAGAAAGAGGCATCACCGCCATCATCAACGCCACAGATCTGTGTATCTCTCTTTCTCTATGTGTATATAGATCTATCTTTCTCTCTCTTTCTCTTTGTTCTGAGTTATCTGGAAAAAAAAAAAAAACAGAGGATGTGGTGTTGTTTGTTGTTAATGATGATATGTTGTTGATGTCAAAACGTGTTGATGGTGATGTGGTGTTGTTGTTGTTGATGATGATGATATGCTCTCTCTCTCACATAACTCCCTCTTTTCTTCTCCTTCTCCTTCTTCTTCATCTGCAGAGAGAAAGGAAAAAAAAAACGTTTTGGGTCGTCGAGCCACTTGGGCCAAAAGAAATTCGAGCTACAAACGGAACTATTCAATAGTTAAAAAAATGTCTAAGACACAAATTATTTTTTAATAGTTGAGACTGTTTATTTATATACATCCTACGATGGATATACATTTTCTCTTTATGTTTCTTCTTCCCTTCCATAAGAAACAAATTATCTTTTAATAGTTGAGATTGTTTATTCACATACATCCTACGGTGGATATACATTTTCTTCTTATGTTTCTTCTTCCCTTCCATCCCTTTCTCTTCAGCTAATGCTCTCTCTCTCTCTCTCTCTCTCTCTCTCTCTCTCTCACATACACACATTCAAAATTCAAAGTTGTGTTGTCTCTCTTATCTTCCACTCTCACTCTATGTTTGGAAACCTAGGAGAGAAAAAAAAAAGAAAAAGAAATGATTACTTAAGTTATAAGAGAAAATAAAAGAAAAGAAATATTTGTGATCTTTCTCATTCTTGTTTGGATAAGTAAGAAATAAAATAAAAGAAATGATTGCGATTTCTCTCTTTCTTGTTTGGTTAGATTTCATAAGAGAAAAGAAAAGAAACCGTTTTATGTTATATTACCAAAATAACTTTTTTATATTTTGAGGGTATGAATGTCAATCATTTTATATTTTTTATTTTTACAGTGACAAAATTGATATTATGAAAATATAAGAATCTGTTGGTTTCTTTTCTCTTCCAATCTCTCCACTTTTGGAAAAATTGAAGATGATAATTATAAGAGAAATGGGTTCTCTCTATTTCTCTTAATTTCTCCCTATTTCTCCTCATTTCTCTCCACTTAAATTATTCAAACAAGTGAGAGACTCCATTTCTTTTTTTCTCTCTCCGAATCACTCAATCCAAACATAGTGTCAGAGCTTACTCTTCATCTTCAATCTCACTAGCAATGGTTACAGCCTCACCCCTATTAGTCACTCATTCTCCCAAAAACCTAATACATATCAGATTAGTGACTTCGCAGATGGTGGGTTTGATGGGTGCTAGCCTTGCTAGATCGGTGTCTAAATCGGCGACATCGCGGCAACAGATCGGAGGGGAGGATTTTCTTGACCTTAATCATCGATTTCTCAATGCTCAATAGGTCAAATTTCTCTCTCTCTCTCTCTCTTTCTCTCTCTCGCTCTCTCTCTCTCTCTCACACACACACACACATACACACTCACAGTTTCTTCAAGTCAGATTATGGGGGATTAGAAGCCAAATCAGTAGAGTTTTCTTTGCAAAGTAAAGGTGATACTCTCATCTCTTTCTTACTTAATAGATTATTGTGTATATATATATTGATTACAGATTTTTTTTTATTATTATTATTTTTTGTTTTGTATATATTGATTACAAAGATCATCAATTGATCAGAGTGGAATAGAGAAAGAACGATTCCCAAAATCAAACTGTGAGTATTGTTTTTATTTAATTTTCTAGATGCATGTATGATTTTGGATATACTTTTATGGGACTATTGTATATGTATATATATACACACATATATCTATGGAACTATATCTATGTATAAAGCAAACCCATTTACTTTGATTTGGTAGGAATTTGTGTTACTTTGAATTACTTTGAGTTACTTTATTGAATGGTTGTTGTGCCATTACTATCGTTTGGTTGCTACTAAAATGTTCGATAACCATTCTATCTTCCTTGCTTATTAAGTATTTGATAAAATGTTTCAATGGAATTTACACACACACACACAAAAAGAAAAAAACCGAGATTAAACTTTATCTAAAACATACTTACACATATATATAATATAATGAAAGTTGATACTATGTGTATCCCTAAAATAATATAATTTTTTTTAACATAGACTATAAAATAATATAATTTTTTTTTTGCTGGTGCACACACAATAAATTTGCAATTTATAATCTATATAACAAGGAAAAGGGTTTTTTGAATCTGATGGAACTTTTGTCTTATGTGTCAAAATGTGGACCATTAGATTGATTCAGTTTAAGGGCTAGAAATATAAATTGAATCAAAGGCTAAGAGATAGAAAGAGTTTCAAATTTTGAAACTCCGTCTACACCGGCCTCTCAACTCCTCTTCTCATCTCACCTTCACTCTCTCTTCCTCTCAGCCATTTTCTCAGCCTCTCGTTCGCAAGACTCCCTTCATCACGTCAACCATCTCTTCCTCTCAGCCATCTTCTAAGCTGTTTTAGGGCTTTCTTCGTTTCTGGAATACAAAGAGGGAAACGTGTCAAAAATGAGGCAGAGAACAATGTCCCATGGGTGTTATGTGTAAGGAGATCCCATTGTGGAGGCTAAGAGGGGAGGAGATCCCAAATAGGTATTTTAATTTATTCTTTTTATTTATTTTTATACTCTTTGTCAATCTTCAAGAGGATCTCAATTTGTCAATGTTTAATGTTAACAAACTATTTAATGTTATTCGAAACCCCTGTTTTACATATTCACTGTAGTATTTTTATCTTCATTTCATTTTTATTTTAGCCACTTGATTTTTGAATAAAAAAAATTCCCCCTTTCCATTGGCATAAAAGAGAATATGAGCAATGAAACAAAATAGGAATGGCAAGCAACGGAAAATTTGGGAGTGAAAGGAACTTTGGAGCAATGGCCAAAAATGTAGCCCTTGATAAAAAATAGTACAACTAGAATTTTTTATTTTTATTTTTTATGATTTGCTTCAACCATTTGCTCACTTTCTTCCATAAGTTTGGTCACTTTTTTCCCATAAGTTTGGCGTTCTTTTAATGATTTTCTTTATCTTTTTTGTCCAAAGTGTATTGTGGAAGTCTCAGTAGCTTTACTATGAGTAGTTTTGGTGGATGTTAGAGCAGTGGGTATTTAAATAGAATGAATGTCTCAGCATCAGTAAAGTGGGTATTCAATGATCACATAGTTTTTTTGTTCTCTTAAAATACCTTTTTCTCTATTTATTTGTTCTCCTAAAATACCTTTTTCAAACCTTAGAATCATATCCTTCTATTTATTTTTTTTGCGAGTTAGGTGTTGCCTTTTTTGAATTGATAATGACATGTTTGGAGCTTTTATTTCAACAATGTGATTATGCCAGTAGATTCAACTTCTTTATGGCAATGGAGTTTTGGTTTCAAATGTTGAGATTTGGTTTCTTTTGTGAAACACCCACATCTTATTAGCATTTTTTGAAGAGTTTGATTATTTTAGCTCCCTTTTTTAATTTTGAAGGGACATTGGCCTATGTCATTTTCGACGGTGATGATTTTTTTAATTTGTTAATGTTTAATGTTAACAAACTATTTAATGTTATTCGAAACCCTTGTTTTATATATTCACTGTTGTATTTTTATCTTCATTTCATTTTTATTTTAGTAGCTTCATTTTTTATTAAAAAAAAATTCCCCCTTTCCATTTGCATAAAAGACAATATGAGCAATGAAGCAAAATAGGACTGGTAAATAGTGGAAAATTTGGTATTGGAAGGAACTTTGGAGAAGTGGCCAAAAATGCAGCTCTTGATAAAAAATAGTATTGTTAAAACTTTTTGTTTTTATTTTTTATGATTTGCTTCAACCATCTAGTCACTTTCTTCCATAAGTTTGGTCACTTTTTTTTCCATAAGTTTTGGCCTTCTTTTATTGGTTTTCTTTATCTTTTTTGTCCAAAGTGTATTGTGGAAGTCTCAGTAGCTTTACTGTGAGTGGTTTTGGTGGATGTTAGAGCAGTGTGTATTTAAATAAAATGAATGTCTCAGCATCATTTAGTGAAGTGGGTATTCAATAATCACATAGTTTTTTGGTCTCCTAAAATACCTTTTTCTCTATTTATTTGTTCTCCTAAAATACCTTTTTCAAACCTTAGAATCATATCCTTTTATTTATTTTTGTTGTGAGTTAGGTGTTGTCTTTTTTGAATTGATCATATGACATGTTTGGAGCTTTTATTTCAACAATGTGATTATGCCAATATATTCAACTTTTTTATGGTAGTGGAGTTTTGGTTTCAAATGTTGAGTTTTGGTTTCTTTTGTGAAACACCCATATCTTATTAGCATTTTTTGAGGAGTTTGATTATTTAAAGCTCCATTTTTTTAATTTTGAAGGGACATTTATCTATGTCATTTTCGACAAGACGTTTGTGAACTACACAGATGATTTAGTTTAATAATGAATGATTAGATCTGTGAACTGCACTGCTCAAAGTTGCAGCTCATTGTGGCTCAACTTTTCATGTTCCTTTCCGATATGAATAGACTCATAGTTCGGACTCCCGTGGTTCTGAATCTGATTTCACAAAGTGCAATGTGAAACAGTGAAAACACAAAAGAGTCCAAATCTGGCAATTTTTTTAGAAAATCGATGTTTGAATCAAATGCCAAAAATGGATTGCTTTGCCAGATTTCAGAGTCGCCACCTAAATATTTTTGAAAAATTTAGGAAACTCGAGACTCATGCCAAAGGCCACTTATCCGTCATCACCAAAGTGTCTCGGCTCGGGAACTTAAGTACGAGAGTGGAAGGTCATGAATTAAGCACCCCACTCGCCCGATCAAAGATCAGCCTCTACTAATCATGATGTAATTTTTATTTACGTTATATGCTCTTGTTTCGATTATTAGCTATTTTTACTATGTGACACACACACAAATATATACTAATTTGCAAGAATTGAAACATCTGATTTCGTGTTTTATTTGAAATTGTTTTGTGAATTTGCCACTTGGAAAAGTAGGCCTAAAATGGACATTAATCAAACTATCCTAATTCAAGCCACTAGCCTTCATCCACAGGCATTCAGACAGTTATATCATTTAAGCAATTAGCCTCATGAAAGTATGCTTTGACATGGTAATACAAACATTCGATGCAAGATGCTAAAACACAAAATTACTCACCTAGTACTCCGAGCAAAAACAAAGCAACATAATTAGAAAAATACGCATGCGCCTAATTAATGCAATATAACTAATACAACTCACACATTATGTATTTTATAGGCTCGACTATGAGCATGACATATGATTTCATTCAAGACATGCGATAAAACACATATTCAAGCAATGAATTTGAACATTTGATATTGGGTTAGTATAATGAGCCGAACCTTGGATGCATGCAAGACAATGGGTGCAACATATAAGAATGCTAATTTGAAAAATGATGTTCTATTCTAACCATCATAACCAAGCAAGTAAAATAGAGAAAGACGTGGGGTTGAAAGACATACAACTTATTACATGATTGCCCTCGTGCAAGAGAGTGCGAATCAAAGTCCGAAAGTCTGAATTAAACTAATTATTACAAAACCGAATGAATGAATAAGTAAAGAATTAACTAGCTAACTACTCTATTACAACAAGGATAAAAACGAGAAATAAATTAGCTAAACTAGTTAATTAGCTATATTAGTTACAAATAAACACTAGTAATAATTACAAGGCTAATTATAACAATAATAAATTAATTAATTACAACGATACTCAGAGCATTAATTGACAATAATGATGTAAGCAAGGATGCACAAGGGTTACATGCACAATGTCCAAGAACAGCTCTGTTTGCCTAGGTATGTTCTGTTTCACTTTCAGCCACTGCCCGTTGTTTTTTGCAAAACATACTACTGACCACACATTGATAGCCGGCCGTGCCTCAATAAAGCCCGACCAGGCCCCAAAAGGGCCGGCCATGCCTTAATTTCATGTAAAATCTTGTTTTGTGCTCTGAAGTGAAAACAGTGCAGGCAGAGTTATTCTAGACTCTGTTTGTCCCTCTCACACTTTTTTGTCATGGGAAAGCCTCGAGAGACGGTTAGAATCGTTTCCAAAACCATTAATGAGCAAGTTGATTGCTTGATGATTTCGAGTACAATTTGGACAAATATCAATAAATACAATGAACAACAACCACCAGTCTCTCTTATCATACAGTGAACTCAAAGAGGGAGGTAGAGACGCTTCAAGGTTCACCAAAACATCATGAATTGATGTAAGACAACCCTTGACACAATGGACTCGGCATAACGTACGACCGAACCACAATCAATATAACTCATTTTCTTTATGTGAGTTGGTTCATTTTAAGCCAAATTCATTAGTCTTTGCTATCCTTTAATCCATTAAGCCCAAGGTGATTGTTACGTCCACTAAGTGAGAAATATGTCAAACAAGAGGTGATTCTCAACATGAACAAGAGACTATACCGTTGACAATGAACCTCCGTAGAGATTAAGCCATTAAGCATAGATCTCTAGCTCACGTTTTGAATAACCGTCAACCGATTGAAGCAACTCTTAAATGAAATAAATGAATAGCAAGTTGATTTATTAAAATGAAGTTCTTAAACATAGAAGTTAGTTAAAGAAAAGCTAAGAACAATATTCAACAAGCTATGTATGCAAACTTATGAGACAACAATCAAGCTAATCAAAGCATGAACTATTTAAACAACCTAGGACAGCCCTAAAATAGCCCTTAATAGGTGAAAAACAATGGCTCAAAGTACATGAAAAGAGCCTAAAAAGCTAATCAACAAAGAGAGAAAACAAGGCTAGTAAGCAAGAACAAGGAGGGATGGCTAACTCTTCCACTTTTGAAACTTCAAAGCATGATTTTTAGCCTTTTTAAACTCTAAAAAAATAATTGAGAAAGAAAAGAAAAAGAGTGTAAAAGCAAGGGTTTGAGCTATAGGTAAAGGTGTAAGAAAGAGTGTAAACTCTCTCTTCCCTTTTGGTAGCTCTCCAAACCCAAACTTAAACACTTGGAAGAGAATCAAAACAACACAAAATTACAAGAACTAGATAGTAAATGATAGAAATGAAAGCAAGAGAGTAAATAGAAAGCTTATATCTCTTGACAAAGGTAGTTCTTTGTTTGTGAATCAAACTAAATCCAAACACACTCTTAAGCTTGAATTATGGTGCTCAAGGCTCAACCAAGGTTCCTAGGCTAAGGTGTGTATGGTGTATGGATATAGGTTCAAGGTGGTAAGCTTGCTCAAAGGGTTACTTGCAAAAGAAGAAGGAGCTCTCAAAAAGGTGTAGAAGCTTTTTAGAAAATTTTCAACCCTCAAAACAGAGATACGACTTCGTTTTTATAGAATTTGAGCAAGAGGGGTCATAAATATCTTCAAAAATAGACAGCTGGTGGGCTCCCCCCCAAAACAGTGTTTCTCGCTGCTAAGGCATGGCCGGCCATCAATAGCCACGGCCGGCTCTCAATGAGGCACGACCAGGCCTCAATGTATTTCTCTATTTTCCTGCTTTAGACACAGCACAGGGTAGTACAATATGTAAAAAAATGGATTTATGGGGTATAATCAGTGGGAATATAGAAGGTTTGGGATTGTTTCAGAGCTTAAACATGGCCCTTATGTTAAGACCTCGAATCACGCACAACACCACTTTCATCATTGAGTGTATTGGGCAAAGCGCTCGAGCCTTGCGGGCTATCAAAAATGGGGTGTCTACACTCATCCCATTTGAAATCCATTTCAGTGGCTCTGTAACATCATCTCTTCCCGTTTCTCTCTTCAACGGACCACCATCGAGGTAACGCCACTTCTCTCTTGCTCTCTCTTCAAACCTCACCTATTTCAACATCTTTTGTTTCAATAATCTTTACTCTAATTTGTGGATATCTTTTGTTTCAATAATCTTTAATTTCCAGCAGGTTTGTTACTCAATAATATTGACAACAGGTTGTCCAAAATATATTTATTGAGACAAAATCTTTTCTTGCCTATAAAATGTAATTGACTATATTGTTGGGATTAAAATGTAGGGCTATGCATAATACCGCTAAAACCGCACCGAATCGCTCCGAACCGCACCGAACCGCGCAAAATTTCAGTTCTGGCGGGCGGGTTGGGTGGGTTGGAGGACCTGCAGTGGCGGGTCGGCGCGGGTGGTGGTTTAAATTTTCCAAACCGCCTGTCAACCCGACCTGACCCGCCTAGGTTTTAAAAACAATTCCAGCTGTTATACACCCTCTCACACACAATCATTCCTCCATTAAACCTAATACCTACACACAGCCATACATTTCGATTTCATCTCGTTCATCACATACACCCAGCGCCACTGCACGTCTCCTTCCCTTGCCTTGCCGATCGTCTCGCCGCTGTTTCTCCTTCCATTGCCGATCGTCTCCCGCTGGTTTCTCCTCCTCGTCGTCGGTACACTCGCTACTCTCTCTCTCTCTCGATGTTCTCTCTGTCTTTTTTCTTTCACTCTCTCTTTGTTCTTTGTATATACATATATACTGCTGCTGGTACTGCTCTACTCTCTCTCTCTCTCTATATATATATCTATAGTGTTGTTGATTCATTCAATAATATTGTGTGTTATGCACAGCCCTAAATATAGTGTGTTATTTTGTTTATATAGTGTGTTATTTTGTTTATTTATTGGAATACATATATTTATTTTTTTATATCTTATATAGTGTTGATTCATTCAATATCTATATACATATATACTGGATTACATATATTTATTTTATTTTTATTTTATATAGTGTGTTATTTTGTTTATTTTATCTATAGTGTTCCTGTTCTATATATATGTATATATATCTATACTATAGTGTTGATTATTTTGTTTTTTTTATACACTACACAGATTTTTATTTTATTTTATTTATTTATTTTTAAATTTGAATTGTTAACAAGAAACATACATTCAAATCAAATCTGCTTATTTATTTTGATTATTTTCTTTTCTTTTCATTTAATTTCTCTTTTCTTTTTTCTGTATAAATCAAAATTCAAAATATATGTTTCATGTTTGTCAGGAAACATCCAACCCCTTTTTTACCTTTTTTTTTCCCTACTGAACAGCCTTACTTGTTATTACTAAAGAATCATGGCATATTAATTCAATTGTGAATGTATTTCTATGTGTTCATTCTTTCATAATTTTTATTTATTTTCTGTGTCTAGTACTTTATCTTTTCTGTGTATTTCTGTATGGCAGATTAATTCACGGTCATTCATCCTTGATAATTTTTATTTATTTACTTATCATTCATATAATTTTTTTATTCTTTGTAATAGTGAATGGATGAGGAAAATACAAATGCTGGTGGAAACCCTCCTACACCAACTGCAGAATCAACCACTGTTGCTAGTTCTACCATTACCACAATGCCTGCCAAAAATTCTGGTAAAACTCGTCCATGCCCTAGTATTAATTTAGATAAAAAGAAATCTGAGGTTTGGGAACACTTCACTTTACTTGATGATTGTGAACCTGATAAACCTAGGGCTGTTTGTAATTATTGTGGTAAGGATTATGGTGCTCGTGGAAAACAAGATGGAACTAATAATATGTGGAACCACCTTAAGCATCAATGTATGAAGTCTCCTATTAGGCAAGTGGACAAAAAACAAAAAATACTCTCTTTTGTTAAAAAAGAAGGAGAGGAAAAGGAACATAATGGTCGAAGGATTGGATCTCTCAAAGTAGTAGGGTATGATGAAAAACTTTGTAGGGAAGCACTAACAAATATGATTATAATTGATGAATTACCTTTTAGGCATGTGGAGAAGGAAGGGTTTAAAAAATTTTGTTTAGTTATGGAGCCTAAGTTTCATGTCCCTTCTCGCACTACTGTTGCTCGTGGTTGTTTGAACTTATTTCTTGATGAAAAACAAAAATTGAAGAAAGTTATAAGGAAACAACGAGTATGCCTAACCACTGACACTTGGACATCAATTCAAAATCTAAATTATATGTATGTCACCGGCCATTGGATTGATAATGATTGGAATTTGCACAAAAGAATTCTTAGTTTTTGTATAGTTCCTAATCATAAGGGTGAGACAATTGGCAAACAATTAGACAAATGCTTGCAAGACTGGGGGATTGATAAGATTTTCACTATTACAGTTGATAATGCAAGCTCTAATGATGGTGCTATTGCATTTTTGAAGAGAAGAACGAAAGATTGGCCTTCCACTATCTTGGCAAATGAGTTTTTGCATATGAGATGTTGTGCACACATAGTGAATTTAATTGTTTGTGATGGTTTAAAAGAACAAAATCACTCAATTGCCAATATTCGAAAAGCTGTGAAATATGTGAAGTCATCTCCAGCTAGGCTACAAACTTTTAAAAATTGTGTGGAGCATAAAAAGATTACTTGTAAAAGTTTGCTATGCCTTGATGTTCCAACAAGGTGGAATTTCACCTATTTGATGTTGGAGGTAGCCGAGAAATTTCAAAAAGCTTTTGAGTGTTTAGAAGAGGATGACCCACGATTCAAATTATTTTTCATGGAGAATGATGATGAAAATGAGAATGCAAATGAGAATGATGGTGGAAGAGGCAAAGGGAAAGGAAAAAGATTCATTTCATATCCTAAAAAAGAAGATTGGGAGGTAGCTAGAGTCTTTGTGAAATTTTTAAGACTTTTTTATCATGTGACTTTGCAACTTTCAGGGTCTTTGCATGTGACATCTAATGTTTTTTTTCATCAACTTGTGTCGGTGCAATCCAAATTAGTTCAATTGAGTAAAAGTGGAGATGCAGTGTTGAGTAATATGGCTGATAAGATGAAATTGAAATACGACAAATATTGGGAGAATCTCGATAATATCAATTTCTTATATGTTGCCGTTGTGTTAGACCCTCGATACAAGTTGACATATCTTAAGTTTTCATTCAATAAAGTGTATGAAAATGACAAGGTAGAAATTTTAGTGGCAAGGGTGAAAACAACATTGGAGCGCTTGTTTGATCATTATGTTGAGAAGAATAATGTTGGTAATGTTGCACCTTCATATGCAAGTCAAGCTCCTCAAGTTATGGAAGTTGATGAAGTGGAAGAGGAAGATCCCATGACACTCTTTGCCTCTCAATATATTAACCATTTGGAGTCGGAAAAAAGTGTGGAAAACAAATCAGAGTTGGAAAAATATTTGGTTGATGATTGTGTAGACCCAAGAGTTCCAAACTTTGATATTTTGAATTGGTGGAAGGTTAATGGCCACAAGTATAAGGTTCTCTCTCTAATAGCAAGAGATGTGTTGGTTGTCCCAGTTTCTACAGTGGCCTCTGAGTCAGCTTTTAGTACCAGTGGACGTGTGCTTGATCCATTTAGGAGTTCTTTGACGCCAAAGATGGTGGAGGCTCTAATTTGTGCACAAAATTGGTTACGGTCTTCATCAATTCCAATCAATCTTAGAGAATGTATGGATGATGTTGAACAATATGAAGAAATTGAGTCAGGTAATTTTTTTGATATGTGTTTATTTTAAAAATATTATTCAATATTGATTTTAGCTTTTATGTAATTTTGAATAACATTAAAAATATTTTTTATTTTTCAGAATTTTTTTCATCATCTACTACACAAGAAGCAACTATTATTGAGGACTAATTTGTCTCTAAGTTAGTTTGGTTTTAAAGTTCTTGAGGTTAGACTTAATTCTTACTCTTTAATATTATTTTGTTATAATGTTTTTTTTTTTATTTATAATGATTTTGATGATAGTTTTTTGTTATTTATTTGTGTTTTGTTTGCTTGTGTCCACAGATTGATGAAGTTTTTGGAGTTTAGTTGAATTGAAGCAATTATGAAGGATTGAAGTAATTGTGGAATTTGATGAGTAGATGAAGTTTTTTGAATTCTTGGATTGTTTGTGGGTTGAATTATGTTGAACTATGTTGGTTGAACTATGTTGGATGTTGTAGAACTTTTTTTGTTGAACTATGTTGGATGTTGTAGAACTTTTTTTGTTGAACTATGTTGGATGAATTATGTTGGATGTTGTATGAATTATGTTGAATGTTGTATGAATTATGTTGTAGAACTATCTTGGATGAATTATGTTGAACTATGTTGGTTGAACTATGTTGGATGTTGTAGAACTTTTTTTTTGCACTTTTTCTAGTATTTATTGTATTCTTAAATTGCTATTGTATAATTTATTTGAAGTGTTAGATTTTTAGTTTACTAGTTTGTTAATATTTAATGTTACATTAGATGAATATTTTAATGTTGACTATTTTAGTTAATTTATAAATTAGATATTTTTATTCTTTGATTCAAGTTTTATAATTTGAATTATATTGTTTATAAACCGCCAAACCGCCCGAACCGCCAAGGCAAATTCGCTATTATTTGCCAACCGAACCACCGGTTTTTGATAAGAAAAATGGCAAATTCTAATAACATTTTTATCAATCCACCACCCGCCATACGGTTTCTATTTTTCTCCTAAACCGCACCGATCTGCACCACGCACATCCGTATTAAAATGTAATTGACTATAAAATGTAATTGGAAGCTAAGTTTTGTTTGAAGGGATGATTAGATAGAGCATTGAGTAGATAATTTATTGCCCATTACAAACCAAACTAAATGAATTTAGAAAATTTAAGAATCATCATATAGCGACCCCGGTCTTTTCTCATTTGATTATTGTATCCGGACTCAGGTTCCGTAGATTCTGTCATTGTATAATTGTTGTTGTTGTCCTTTATTTTCTCATTTGGAATTATAGGATGTGTTGGGCAGGTTTGTTTCAGGTTGGTTGGGTTTAGAAACCAAGTGTTGCTGTCCAGGATTTTGGTTCTTCGCTCGAGCGAGGAGTTGGTCGCTCGAGCGAGAGATGGCGTCCAGTATTGACCTGTAGCTCTGCATTCTTGGCTCGAGCGAGATTTTATTCGCTCGAGCGAGTTAGTTTGTTCTTCGCTCGAGCGATGGTTCCTTCGCTCGAGCGTGAGTCTGATTACAGACCTGAGGATTTGAGTTCTTCGCTCGATCGAGTTTTCTTTCGCTCGAGCGAGCTTTTGGGTTGTTGGCTCGAGCAAGGTTTCCTTGGCTCGAGCGTAGCTTTTCTGTGTCTGGTCGCTCGAGCGATAAAGGCTTCGCTCGAGCGAGCCTGTCCAGTTTATATACACAGCAGCGGGTTTTGATCAGTCCTTTTCATCTTCTTTTTGATTCCAAACCCTAGGTCCGACTTCTCTCTCCCCCTACTCACCTTCTCTCTTAGATTTGATCCACTTAGGGAGTGTTTCTACCCTAGATCCTTCATTAAAAAGATAGAGTGAGTCGAGGGCTTCCATTTAATCTGAACATTTGGCGATTTGGAGCACTTTGGTATTTGGGCACTCATCTCTGTCTTCACCATTTGGGTTGTTTTCTTTAAGGTAGGGATTTCCTACTCCATTTTATAGGTTTTGTTCTAAGTTTTGGTATTTTGATATGTTGGGGATACTTTGGTAAATTCTGGGAAAAACCCTAGTTGTATTATTAAATTAATTTGTATAATTAATTCATGGAGTTGGGAAAAGATGGTTTAATTTATGGAATTGGGGAATTCATTGATTAAATGGCGTAGTTGGATAATTTGAATTATTTGTCTATTGAATTGTTGACATAGTTATTTTCAGTTTAAAAATAACTGTTTTGGGCTATCGGTGGAGGATAGTCGTGATTGTTGTAGACATTGCATGTGGATTAGGAATAACTGAAACTGATCACATTGGTTAAGTCATTAATTTTGACTATTGCATTGATACAGAAAATACGTGTATTGATTGAGCATTGCATTTGCATACATTGTTTTGTGTGGGAGGAGATAGGGGATGTACTCCACGGTTTAGGGGAAGATAGGGGATGGACCTCTAAACCGGATTTTTGTTTGGGAGGAGATAGGGGATGGACTCCATTAGCATCACTTTTATGTGTGCTTATTTATATAGAAGTGTTTTATTGATACAGCACTAAAATGTGTATCAATCTGGAAGTATGAAGTGTTTTGAATTGAGCTTGAGTCTCATTTGTTTGTTGATATTGGAAGAATGTGAATATGATATATATAATTCACTGTTGTAAGTTCGGCCAGGTTCTGAGCCATGTTGATTAAGTTGGAAAGTAAAATGTATCTTAGACAATAGTGTCTTGAGGCTGTAAAATGAGGTAATTGATTATCTTGGTTAACCATCTGTTGAATGCTATTGCTTTATTCATTGCTTATATGTGGTTTAGAATATTTCTACTGGGCTGTGGCTCACCCTTTATGGGAACATCATTTTCAGGTTCAGGTGATAAACTACCTCCAAGGACTTAGCTTGGGAGGGTTTGGCTTCTGGTTTGAAGAAGACTATCTTTAGTTAATTGTTTTTATTTATTAGTACATGTAAACATTCAAGCCTAGGGCTTTTCTTGTATTGAGTTAGAACTCATATTTTTGTATCCAAGTGTTGGCTTGGAATGATGTAAGCCTGTAAGGCATTTTATTCAATGTTACATGTAATGCTTTATTTAGTAATACTCTGATGAATGAATTAATAAATTGTCTTCTTTAAATAATGCATGTCAATGATATATATAATGGGTTAATTTTGAGGGCGTTACAACTTGGTATGAGAGCGTACCGGGTTTGAATACTTTGGGTACGTGGGATGTGATTAGCATCACATTGGGTTCGTCTCGTTTGATAGAGACTTAGTGTAATGTTATATGCTTATGTGATAACATGTTTATGTGATTATGTGGGTATGGAATGTAGTTTCTAGAAAATTTAAGAATCATCATTTTTGCATTTTTCTTTGTTATGTATATCTTTGTTAGGCTTAATTTTGATTTTTGTTTATCCATTATTGTCCAAGAAGAGTGATTGAACAATAACTGAACTGTCAATTTGAATATAAATTTGTGAACATAATCAAAGTTGAGGACATAACTTTCTTGCCTTAATCAAAGTATCTGAGTGCATGATTGATCAACAATTTCTAAATAAAAAAATTCAACTCATGATAAAACCTTGCAGTATGATGAGCTTCTTTTTTTTTTTTTTTTCCTTTCATATAAAATTTTAATTGGCAACCTCATCCCTACTCTAGATTTTCTTCGTTTTGTTTAAGAAAATGTAATCTATGTGGATTAGCTATAAAGTTCAGTACAACACTTCTTTTGTATGAATCTATTAAGGGCATTGAATCATGGTTTTAGGTAGAGATTTAAATTTTTTCTTCTTTTTCATTTTAATTTTCTTTTTCAAATCCATATTCAAGTTCATGATCCAAACATAGTTTAAAATAATTAAATTGTTAGTGTTTAGTTTCCCGCACAAGATCATAGTGAGCAAGACATTTTTGGTGTTATTTGCAATTTTTCAGTTATATTTCTTAGTAGTTTTTGCTTTTTTTTTTTGGAGGGTGAATAAGTCATAAAATAAACGACAAAAGAAATACGAGATACAAGAGGCATCCCCGGGAACTAACCAACTATACAATAGTAGAGCCACCAAAAAACCAAACAAAACAACACACCTGTTCAAACACCACAGAAACACAGAAGCAGATAGAGAGCAAGAACAAACCCAACACTAAGCATGCTATTACCACCCCTGGGAAAACCTGAAGAAAATGATCCCCAAAACACACCCAAATATAAACATGACCTATTTACATAATAAACCATGTACATCCCACATGGAAGGCCAAAATTAGGTCCAGGAAATACATATAGTATCACGACAACTATTACAAACATAATAACAAAGTAAATGTTCCAACTGTATCAACACCATCACGACCTATCCACAACAGCCAGCAGCAACTAGCATCAAGAAATAGCAAGTAACCAACAACATAGCAAGCAGCTAGCCCTTCCTTCAAAATAGTAACAAAAATAGAAGCAGCAACATCGAGAATCTCAGTAGACAACAATTGGGACAATATCCACCAAATCGGATAGCTTGCTTTATGGCATCATTCAGCCAAATGATCCTAAAAAGAGCCAAGTAATCAACAAATCAATAGGACAATTCAACAATAGCTAACTGCACAAAGCTCACATGATACTGACTACCATTACTCAACCCTCAGATAGCACTCAAACTCAACAACAAATAGCAGTTAAATACAAAGAAATAACAAACTATTCAAACAATGTCTACCTCAATCACTCAACCCACAACGACTAACTCCTATAAATTAGACCAGCTGAAAACCTACACCAAAAAAACAGTCAGCCAAATATAGGAGCTCACCAAACTCAACCCTCATTAGCACAAATAATCCTTCCTCACACACAGTCCTAATATAAGAGCTCACCATCACTAAACCCACCATCTCTAAAGACATGGGCCAGCTGAGAACCTGCATTAACAAATTGTAAGAGACAAAGAATAATATTGCTCTATTCACTCAACCCACAACCTCACCCTCTTACACAATATTTATGGGATAGCCTCACATCACTCAACCTACACATCCACAAATTGGCCAGCTCTCCACCCAGAACAACCTGCAAACTAACACTAAAATTCGTGACCAGTAACCATACACATGTAACAAACACCACCAGCTGACCTTAATTGATTTCAGGACAGAATTTGGGAGTGGCCACTTCGACAAAAACCTGGTATTTGCCACATCTGCTTTAAAACTAGAGACATACAATATCTTGTTTCTCACCAGGTTTTTAATCTTAGATTGCATAGCCAATTCATTTGATTTTGAATCTCTAAACACCCTGCAATTCCTCTCCAGCCAAATACAATATACAGAACAAGTAAACACAATATTAGAAATAGTGGCAGCCAAAGACCTGACCTTGATATTAATGGTGAACCAATTTACTAAACCTGTCCAATTTAACTGAGGAACATTCAGATTGCACATGTCCTGCATAAAACTCCAAACTCTATAAGAGAATGGACAATTGAAAAACATTTGATGATGATGTTCATTCCCATTACCACACAAACATCAAGTAGCAGAGTTCCTAGACCCAAAAGACACAAGCCTATCAAAAGTACTATGCCTATTATGGATGGCCACCCAAACCACAATACTAATCCTGGAATGTGAAACTTAAACAAAAGAATCTTAGCCCAGGGAACTCTAGAACCATGAAACCTCCACTCATCCCAAATAGACTTAATAGAAAACTGCACATCAACTAAAGGCAACCACACCACCTTATCGTCCACCAAGGAAGGTTTTATATTCTCAGGCATAACAGCCTTAATCTCAACCAACTCTTAAGTTTGACAAGCAAGCCAATTCCCAAGTTTGAATAACAGACTCCACTCGCAAATTTTTGGATCCCAAAGTCATAAATAAGTCTCTCCCCAAACCTATTATGAAAAAGCCCAAGAGGGAGCCAATTATCAAACCAAAAGGAAATTGTCTTCCCATTACCCACAAGATATTCAATAAGAGGTGCAATCCAAAAGCTAGAATTCAACCATTGAATTATGATGGAACTTTTGTCCTATTGTCAAAATTAAACCGTTGGATTAATTCAATCCAACAGCTAAAAAATGTCCAAGAGACAAATTATCTTTCAATGGTTGAGATTGTTTATTCACATAAATCCTACGGTGGATATACATTTTCTTCTTATGTTTCTTCTTTCCTTCGATTCCTTTCTCTTCAGCTAGCGCTCTCTCTCTCTCTCTTACATTCAAAATTCAAAATTGAGTTGTCTCCCTTATCTCTTACTCTCAGAGCTCACTCTTCATCTCCAATCCAACTGGCAACGGTCACGGCTTCAGCCCTATTAGTCACTCATTCCCTCGAAAACCTAATACATATCAGATCAGCGACTTCGCAGATGGCGGGTTTGTTAGGTGCTAGCCTTGCTATGTCGGTGGGTCCAAATCGGCGACATCTCGGCAACAGATCGAAATGGAGGATTTTATTGACCTTAATCATCGGTTTCTCAATGCTCAATAGGTACGAATTCCCGAAATCAAATTATGAGTATTGTTTTTATTTAATTTTCTAGATGCATGTATGATTTTGGGTATACTTTTATGGGACTGTTGTATATGTATATATATACACTCATATATCTATGGGACTATATCTATGTATAACGCAAACCCATTTACTTTGATTTAGTTAGAATTTGTGTTACTTTGATTTACTTTGAGTTACGCTATTGAATGGTTGTTGTGCCATTACTATCATTCGGTTGTTACTAAAATGTTCGATAACCATTCTATCTTCCTTGCTTATGAAGTGTTTGATAAAATGTTTCAATGGAATTTACACACACACACAACAAAAGAAAAAAAAAACCGAGATTAAACTTCATCTAAAACATACTTACATAAATATAATATAATGAAAGTTGCTACTGTGTGTATCCCTAAAATAATAAATCTTTTTTTTTAACATAGACTATAAAATAATTTTTTATTTTATTTTTACTAGTGCACATACAATAAATTTGCAATTTATAATATGTATAACAAGGAAGGGGTGTTTTTGAATCTGATAGGACTTTTGTCTTATGTGTCATAATGTGGACCATTAGATTGATTCAATCCAAGGTTTAGAAATATAAATTGAATCAAAGGCTAAGAGATAGAAAGAATTTCAAATTTTGAAACTCCATTTACACCGGCCTCTCAACGCCTCTTCTCATCTCACCTTCACTCCCTCTTCCTCTCAGCCTCTCGCTCGCAAGACTCTCTTCATCGCGTCAACCATCACTTCCTCTCAGCCATGTTCTAAGTTGTTTTAGGGCTTTCTTCGTTTATGGAAGACAAAAAGGAAAACGGGTCAAAAATGAGGCAGAGAACAATGTCCCATGGGTGTTATGTGTGAGGAGATCCCATAGTGGAGGCTAAAAGGGGAGAAGATCCCAAATAGGTATTTTAATTTATTCTTTTTATTTTTTTATTTTTTTTTATACTCTTTGTCAATCTTCAAGGTGATCTCAATTTGTTGATGTTTAATGTTAACAAACTATTTAATGTTATTCGAAACCCCTATTTTATATATTCATTGTTATATTTTTATCTTCATTTCATTTTTATTTTAGCCATTTGATTTTTTATTAAAAAAAATTCCCCCTTTCCATTTGCATAAAAGAGAATATGAGCAATGAAGCAAAATAGGAATGGTAAGTAGCACAAAAATTGGGAGTGGAAGGAACTTTGAAGCAGTGGCAAAAAATGTAGCTCCTGATAAAAAATAGTACTGCTAGAACTTTTTATTTTTTGTTTTTTATGATTGTTTCAACCATCTAGTCACTTTCTTCTATAAGTTTGGTCACCTTTTTTCATAAATTTGGCCTTCTTTTAATGGTTTTCTTTATCTTTTTTATCCAAAGTGTATTGTGGAAGTCTCAGTAGCTTTACTATAAGTAGTTTTGGTGGATGTTAGAGTAATGGGTATTTAAATAGAATGAATGTCTCAGCATCATTTAGTAAAGTGGGTATTCAATGATCACATAGTTTTTTTTTTTTTTTGTTCTCCTAAAATACCTTTTTCTCTATTTATTTGTTCTCCTAAAATACCGTTTTCAAACTTTAGAATCATATCCTTCTATTTATTTTTGTTATGAGTTGGATGTTGCCTTTTTTGAATTGATCATGACATGTTTGGAGCTTTTATTTCAACAATGTGATTATGCCAGTGGATTCAACTTCTTTATGGCAGTGGAGTTTTGGTTTTTTTTGTGAAACAGCCACATCTTATTAGTATTTTTTGAGAAGTTTGATTATTTAAAGCTCCATTTTTTAATTTTGAAGTGACATTTGTCTATGTCATTTTCGATGGTGATGATTTTTTCAATTTGTTAATGTTTAAAGTTAACAAACTATTTAATGTTATTCGAAACCCCTATTTTGTATATTCACTGTTGTATAATTATCTTCATTTCATTTTATTTTAGCCACTTGATTTTTTATTAAAAAAAAATTCCCCCTTTCCATTTTCTTAAAAGACAGTATGAGCAATAAAGCAAAATAGGACTGGTAAGTAGTGAAAATTGGGAGCGGAAGAAACTTTGGAGCAATGGCCAAAAATGTAGTCCTGATAAAAAATAGTGCTGCTAGAAGTTTTTATTTTTAATTTTTATGATTTGCTTCAACCATCTGATCACTTTCTTCCATAAGTTTGGTCACTTTTTTTCAATAAGTTTGGCCTTTTTTTGTTGGTTTTCTTTATCTTTTTTTGTCCAAAGTGTATTGTGGAAGTCTCAATAGCTTTACTGTGAGTAGTTTTGGTGGATGTTAAAGCAGTGGGTATTTAAATAAAATGAATGTCTCAGCATCATTTAGTGAAATGGGTATTCAATAATCACATAGTTTTGTTGTTCTCCTAAAATACATTTTTCTCTATTTATTTATTCTCCTAAAATACCATTTTCAAACTTTAGAATCATATATTTCTATTTATTTTTGTTGTAAGTTGGTTGTTGCCTTTTTTGAATTGGTCATGACATGTTTGGAGCTTTTATTGCAACAATGTGATTATTCCAGTGGATTCAACTTCTTTATGGCAGTGGAGTTTTGGTTTCAAATGTTGAGTTTTGGTTTCTTTTGTGAAACACTCATATCTTATTAGCATTTTTTGAGGGGTTTGATTATTTAAAGCTCCATTTTTTAATTTTGAAGGGACATTTATCTATATCATTTTCCACAAGACGTTTGTGAATTGCACAGATGATTCAATTTGATAAGGAATTATTAGATCTGTGAATTGCACTGCTAAAAGTTGCAGCTCATCCCATTTAAAATCCATTTCAGCGGCTCTGCAACATCATCTCTTCCCATTTCTCTCTTGCTCTCTCTTCAACAGACCACCATCGAGGTAATGCCACTTCTCTCCTGCTCTCTCTTCAAACCTCACCTATTTTAATATCTTTTGTTTCATTAATATTTCAATAATCTTTACTCTAATTTGTGGATATCTTTTGTTTCAACAATCTTTAATTTCCAGCAGGTTTGTTACTCAATAATATTGACAACAGGTTGTCCAAAATGTACTTATTGAGACAAAATCTTTTCTGACCTATAAAACGTAATTGACTATAAAATGTAATTGGAAGCTAAGTCTTGTTTGAAGGATGATTAGATTGAGCATTGAGTGGATAATTTATTGCCCATTACAAACCAAACTAAATGAATTTAGAAAATTTAAGAATCATTATTCTTGCATTTTTCTTTGTTATGTATATCTTTGTTAGGCTTAATTTTGATTTTTGTTTATCCATTATTGTCCAAGAAGAGTGATTGAATAATAACTGAGTTGCAAGTTTGAATATGGATTTGTGAACATAATCAAAGTTGAGGACATAACTTTCTTGCCTTAATCAAAGTATCAGAGTGCATGATTGATCAACAATTTCTAAAAGAAAAAAAATTCAACTCGTGATAAAACCTTGCAGTATGACGAGCCTTTCTTTTTTTTTTTCGTATGCTTAGACTTGAATAAAATTTTAATTGGCAACCTCATCCCTACTCTAGATTTTCTTCGTTTTGTTTAAGAAAATGTAATCTATGTGGATTAGCTATAAAGTTCAATACAATACTTCTTTTGTATGAATCTATTAAGGGTATTGAATCTTAGTTTTAGGTACAGATTTAAATTTTTTCTTCTTTTTCATTTTAATTTTCTTTTTCAAATCCATATTCAAGTTCATGATCCAAACATAGTTTAAAATAATTAAATTGTTGGTGTTTAGTTTTTCACACAAGGTCATAATGAGCAAATCATTGTTAGTGTTTATTTGCAATTTTTCAGTTACATTTTAGTAGTTTTTGCTCTTTTTTTGGGGGGTAAATAAGTCATAAAATAAACGACAAAAGAAATACGAGATACAAGAGGCATGCCCCGTGAACTAACCAACTATACAATGACAGAGCCACCAAAAAACCCAAACAAAACAACACACCTATTCAAACACCACATAAGCACAGAAGCAGATGGGGAGCAAGAACAAACCGAACACTAAGCACACTATTTCCACCCTTGGAAAAACTTGAAGAAAACAAACCCCAAAACATACACAAATATAAAGAAGACCTATTTACAGAATAAACCAAGTACATCTCATATGGAAGGCTAAAATTAGGTCCAGGAAATACATATAGTATCACAATAACTATTACAAACATAATAACAAAGTAAATGTTCCAACTGTATCAACACCATCACGACCCATCTACAACAGCCAGCAATAACCAACATCAGGAAATAGCAAGCCACCAACAACACAGCAAGCAGCTAGCCCTTCCTTCAAAACAGTAACAAAAATAGCAACAACAGCAGCATCGAGAATCTTAGCAGACAACAATTTGGGACAATATCCACCAAATCGAATAACTTGCTCTACAGTATCATTCAGTTAAATGATCCTAAAAAGAGCCAAGCAATCAACAAATCAATAGAACAATTCAACAATAGCTAACTGCACAAAGCTTACATGATACTAACTACGATCACTCAACCCTCAGATAACACTCAAACTCAGCAACAAATAGCAGTTAAATACAAAGAAACAATAAACTATTCAAACAATGTTTGCCTTAATCACTCAACCCACAACAACTAACTCCCCTAAATTAGACCAGCTAAAAACCTGCACCTAAAAAACAATTAGCCAAATATAGAAGCTCACCAAACTCAACCTTCATCAACACAAATAATCCCTCCTTACACACAGTCCTAATATAGGAGCTTACCATCACTAAACCCACCATCCCTAAAGACATGGGCCAGCTGAGAACCTGCATTAACAAACTATGAGAGACAAAGAATAATATTGCTCCATTCACTTAACCCACAACCTCACCCTCTCACACAATATTTATGGGATAGCCTCACATCACTCAACCCACACATCCACAAATTGGCCAGCTTTCCACCCAAAACAACCTGCAAACTAATACCAAAATTAGTAACCAGTAACCATATACATGTAACAAACACCATCAGCTAACCTTGACTTGATTTTAGGACAGAGTTTGGGAGTGACCACTTTAACAAAAACCAGGTATTTGCCACATCCGCTTTGAAACTAGAAACAGACAATATCCTGTTTCTCACCAGGCCTCTAATCTTAGATTGAACAACCAACTCATTTGATTTTGAATCTCTGAACACCCTGCAATTCCTCTCAAGCCAAATACAATATACAGAACAAGTAAACACAATATTAGAAATAATGGCAGCCAAAGACCTGACCTTGATATTAATGGTGAACCAATTTACTAAACCTGTCCAATTTAACTGAGGAACATTCAGATTGCACATGTCCTGTATAAAACTCTAAACTCACAATTGATCATGATGCTCATTCCCATTACCACACAAACAGTAAGTAGCAGAGTTCCTAGACCCAAATGACACAAGCCTATCAAGAGTACTAAGCCAATTATGGATGGCCACCCAAACCACAATACTAATCCTGGGAATGTGAAACTTAAACCAAAGAATCTTAGCCCAGGGAACTCTAGAACCATGAAACCTCCACTCATCCCAAGCAGACTTAACAAAGAACTGTCCATCAACTGAAGGCAGTCACACCACCTTATCGCCCACCAAGGAAGGTTTCATATTCTTAGGTATAGCAGCCTTAATCTCAATCAACTCCCAAGTTTGACAAGCTAGCCAATTCCCAAGTTTGAATAACAAACTCCACTCGCAAATTTTTGGATCCCAAATTCATAAATAACTCTCTTCCCAAACCTATTATGAAGAGGCCCAAGAGGGAGCCAATTATCAAACCAAAGGGAAGTTGCCTTCCCATTACCCACAAGATATTTAATAGGATGGGCAATAATACTCCTCAGACCCAACAGCTTCCTCCAGACCCAATAAGGGTCACTAGGAACTTAAACTTCTACCCTTCAAGAAGTAAGACTTAACCTACTTACACACATGGATTGTTCAACCCCGGCCAGTAGTTTTTGCTTTCCTTAAATTGAATGGCAGATAGTTTGAATAGTAGGGATAAAAGATTAAGGAAAACCAATTTATAGAAGAAAAAAAATTAAGTAATACCAATCTTTTGAACCAAAAATTTTTAGTGTCTGTACATGATATACCTAAAACAAGTATTTACTCTTCAACCACATTTTTTTTATCTTATTCTCTTTTTCTTTTCTTTTTTTCCCAAAATTGAAAAAATCTTGGAAAGACAATTCTTAGATAATTTTGAGGTTAATAATTCAATTCTCATAATATTTTCTTATGTATATTGAAATATTTCTTTCTCATATCTCTCTTTTGTCAAAAAAAGGTTAGCTTGGTTATATATTGGAGATGTTTTAGCGGTTTACCACTCGTTGCAGAAGTATATATTTGTTGACTTTATTACTACATATGTTTCTATTCATTTGCACCTTTTGCCAGGTTGGGGTAATGTGGCATATCTAAAAATTTGAGGATTTATTAATTTGTAAGAAAAATGGTAAGATTCATTAATATTTTCTTCTGATGTTGTTAGAGTCAGATTGTGTTACCAATACCTGAAAATTTTAGACTAATTCATTATTTTTATTTAATGTTTGGAGTCAAATTATTGTTTTCAAACTGTGTAGATGTGCAAATCTTTTGTTATTTGTTAAATTGATTCTATGAAGCAAAGTAGTAAGTGATTGGTGTGTTTTATAGATAGTTTCAGTTAGAAACACAACTCATTTTGATAAATTGTTTAATTTTAGTAAAATTTAGTGGCAGAAAATGATTGGTAGGTTATTAGTTTGGCACTTGCATATCTATGTGATTTTTTATAAATTTCTTCAATGATATATTTTATTCATGGTATATGAATTAGCTTTATAACTTTTGTCGATAATGGGCTTTTTTTGTTTTGTCAAAATAATTAGGGATATGTCCTTTTTAAAATGTCCTACTTATATCTATAATCTACACCAGCCATTTTTATATTTATATAGATTTTCAGAAACTATAGAGTTATAGTCTAAATGGGATGGGATTGAAGTTTCTGAAAATATGTTTTTTGTGTTGCAGGAAATTGATCTGCTTCTCTTGTATTTTAGGTTTTTAACTCTAACTTCTAACTTAGTTCTACATAGATTTGCTTCTTTTTACTTCTCCTACATTTTTTTCTTGCAATGCAACCTCTCTCTTACAAGATGTGTTTGGCCAAAAAAATTAGTGCCAAAAAGGGTAGACTTTGGACCAAAACTCATCCAACAACCAATTATATGTACAACATCAGTACCATAGAGGTGGTGTACTGGATTGAAAGGAATTTTGCATATTTAGATTAGCTTGGAATTTTGACTTACAGTGTCTTCAAATTGATGATTGATTAGAGGAAGGAAAAAGGTTGTTTACTTCCATACTATTTATTTGGCAGTTTGATTGAGCTTATTTCCCTATTTTTCTTTTCCCTATGTTTTAATCTTCTGGAATAAAATATCACATGAAACTCTAAGGTAGTGATTGGTTCACTGTAATAAAGTAAAAAGATTCCTTACACTTCTCATGTTTGGTTGACTAAAAGAATAATGAAAAATTCATTTCAATGGGAGTCATCAGTAACCATTATAAGGGAATGATCATTCCATAGGGAAGTGTAAGGAATAACCATTTTATTTAATTTCATCTCATTTCAGTGTACCAAATAAAGCATAAATGAGATTGAAGCGTTTCAAATATGATTAGTGTTCTGATAAATGATTTGGGTCATTTTGATAATTGTGAATTGGATTTCCTTTTTTAAAATGATGATAAAGTAGTGTTCTGTGATCTTTTATTTTTATTTGATTGTTGAAAATTAGAATTATAGTGAGAAAGAAATAGCCTATTGTATTTAAATTATGGCACAATTAAGTAATCAAACAGTCATTGTACAGCCCATTGGTATTTAAACCCAATCTATTTATAGCACTATTAAATGAATTATTTCTTCACTACAGGTCTATGGTGTTTCAACCTCTTCAGCAACCTTGGAGTTCATTTTAATTCAAATCATGGACAACATTCATATTTTTGGTTATGTATATTTAGTTTATATTTTATGAATCGAGGCTTAATTTCTTACTTATTATTTATAATTTTTCTCATAATCAAATGCTTTTGTATTATTTTTTACAGGTGGATGATATGTTGGATGAAACAGTAATATTAGATCTCTATACTAATTTTTTATTTAATCTACATTTCTTAATATAATTTTTCTATATATATGCATAGGTTCAGTTTCTTCAACAATAGAAATGTCAGTGTTGTGATCCATAATGAACGGGACTTCAACATCCTCTGTGTTCATAGAGTAAGCCCACTAATCAAATTTATTTGCTTCTCATGTTTTTTTCTTAATAATTTTTGCTTATTTTTTGAAAGGCAAAGGCAAATAAGAAGCTTAAAGGAAAAGGAAAGGAAAACTACTCAAGAAAGGAAATAAAAAATACACAAGCGGTATGGTTCTTTTCAAGTTTGTTTTCGAGCATGGGGGAATGTGATATTTTGAAGCATGCATAATCTATGTGTAATTTTTTTTATTGTACAGTTTGTGAAGATGAGCACGGTGCTTTTAATCCTTAATATTAGTAATTTTCAATAAATTATGCATCCTTTAAAAAAACAAAAAAAAAAAACTTGAAAACATTATAAAGGATCTTTTACAAAGATATAAAATTTTCCAAATAGAAAAGAGAAGTAACTAAAGTTTAAAAAAGTACACAAATGATGAAATAATGAAATAAATTGAAAGTGTATTTTAATTAAAATTTTGTTTTAATTATGATCAAATCGAACTTTTGCAGGATTGGGCTGAAAAAGCTATGGAGCTCAAGAGGATAAATAAGACTACATTACTCCGATGGAATTGTAATAAGGTATCCTTAATCCATATTGTTTCAATATCTATTTTTCGCATTGTTTCAATATGCTAATGTTATTGTTTTTTTAAATATTAGATTGTTGTGCATGCTCCACACTTGAAAAAGTACACAAAAGTTGATACATGGACATTTCAGAATGTGATGAGAACAAGTTTAAAGGCATCCAAGTATTTTTTGTAAAACAACAAGTTTGAAGACATTATATGACAAATATTTTGGAAAGTATATACTTGATGTTAACTACTTTTGTAGAGCTTCCTACTGATATGTAGTTCAGTGGATTTCTAATATTTTTGTAAAGTCTCTATCAATGTAAAAGATTGGACCTTATGGGTTGTTATTCAGTGTGGACCGTAAAGTGCCTTGAAAATTTACTAAATTTAAGTGCAACGATTTAATTTAGTATCTTTGCATATTTTGGGAGAAGTTGTGACACTCGAATTTTCTTTTCTTTTTTTAATTTAAAATTTGCAATAAAAAGAACTCAAAAATAAAATAAATAAATAAATATAAAATAATAATAATAATAATTAATAAATAAATGCATAGTTTAGGAAATTGGAAATTTATCGATTAAATTGTTAAGGAAGTAAATTGTGAGACACCACACGTTAAATATTTTAGAAAGTGGTAAGTGATGTTTTATAGTTTGATAGTGAGGTTTTTAGATACGAACCTAACCTATAATCATACGAAATTTTTTGAGATCATTGTGGATTACCAAAGAGGGCGACAACTCTTAGAATTATGAGGAGCCAACCCTAATCTTTCTAGAGCCATTGAATTAGATAACGCCAACACTAATCTCTAGATGACCTTTGGTCAATTGGTGAGGTAAGAGTCAAGGGACAGGCCAGGTGGCGCCTTTTGAGAACACGAAATTAACTTAAGCTCCAAGAATTGATGCGTATAAATAGGGCATTATAGTAGAAGCAAGGAAGGCAATCAATGGAAAGAGTAGAAAAAGAAGTAACACGGGAGGTTCAGTAGTATGGGAAGAATAGGGATAGATTTATATTAGAGGTGAGTTTTATTATACCTTGAGTTACTATAATATGTTTTCTACATGTCTTGAGTTACCATAATATATTTTATGAATGTTTCGAGTTACCACAATTTGTTTTATATAATGATTAGGTTTATGCTTAAATTACGTGGATTATTTTATAAACTCTATTTGCTTAAATTAAAACTCATGGATGTGTTTGTTTAAATTTTAGAAATCATTTGACAACGATCTTGTAAACGATTATTCATGTAAGTACCATCACGGGAGTCCCATGCCTTGAGAGACTTAAATAACCATTAGCCCATGTTTGACCACTTTGTGGTCCCTTGTTTGTCATGGATCCATAAACCCCTGTTCTGATTGTCACTCCAGTGACCCTATTCTGTACCGTGGTTATAGTTATTTACATAATATTTATTTCAGTTTCTGCCACTTAAATAGTTTATTTATGCAACTTAAATGTTTAGCTTAAGAAATTATCCATGGCTATTTTTACTCACCGTATAATATTTCTCACTCTGCTATGTGCTTATAGTTGTTACCCCTTTCAAATGACAAGGTTTAGCTGGATCAAGATGGGAAAGGAATCGTTGTGTTGTTTTTTTTTTCTTCTTTTTTTCAAGATTTCTACCTCTTTCTTTTATCGGACTTTTGTAATAAAATAAAAGCCCAAACGACTATGTTTTGTTTCTTTTAAATAAACATTTGGTACACAATTTTTTTTATTTTAATTTATTAAATTTATCCGTTGCACTACGACTATAAAATTATTCGAATTATTTTGTTTTTATCTTGTTGCGACGCTGAGCCTTTGGATACCGGGTTTGGGTTGTGACAGAAGTCACATATGCTTGACATGGATTTTTGTGTAAATTTAGTGTCTATTGTGCTGGATGTCAGAATTTCACTGAAAATGAATAATTGATTGGTAGGTTGAAGGAGGAGGATGTTATAGTATTGTTGCCTCTTAATTTTTATATATTTGACTTTAGTTTCCCCCCTTTTATTTGATCATGGTTATGAATTTTATTTTTTTTATTAATAAAGACCAGTGTACTTTGATGCACTATTTTTGTGGTTTGTTTCTGAATTCATTTCTCTTTTTAGGACCTCTGACATTCCAACACAACTGGTTGTAAAAGTAGTTTGGGTTTGTTGTGTCATCCATGATATTCTGCTATCAACAATAAGATTAGTCTTCAAAATAGCTTGGGTTAGTTTTATTTAATTTATTTTATTTCCTATTGATATTTGATCTTTTATTAGACTGATTTTTTATTAAATTGATATAAACTATTCCTTAAACAGGGTTGATCTTGAAAATATGTTAGAGAATGAGGTGGAAACTCTTGAAGGTATCACCCCTGTTATGTCAAAATGAGGTGGGAAGCCTACATTCATGATAAATTCATTAAGAAATAAAAAATTTGAAATTTATTACTTATTTATTTTAGTTTTCTTTTATGTTTTGTTGTTCCTCTTTCTATGCTCTTCAATTAGGTTAAAGAAAACTAATCATATCTTTATTTGATTGAATTTGAATTTGAATTTGAATTTAAATTTGAATTTTTTTCAAGAAGGGTGTTACTTTTATATTAAGTTGATAATTTATTTTCATATAGAATTGGATTGTCTACGTATTAATCCATATTTAAATAATTGTTCATTACACAATTTTTGTAATTTTTTTGTATTGCAAAGCACGACTGTTGTGCTTTGTTTATTTGTTTTTTTTTTTTTCTATTGTGGAACATTGATTTATGTGCTTAATTTGTTGTTTGTTATTTTTTTTTATTGCATAATATCGGTTGATGTGCTTTATTTATTTATCATTTTCTTTGTATTGTAGAGCATTGGATGGTGTGCTTAATTTGTTATTCGACATTTTCTTTGTATTGCAAAATACTACCTGGTGTTGTTGTTTATTTTTTTCTATTGCAAAGCACTGGTAAATGTATTTCATCTAATTTTTTTTTAATGTTTCTGTGTTATGGGGTTTACACTTTGATGTTTGTTTAAAATCTTTTACTTTTGTTGTGATTGAATTTTGTGTAGCATTTATGTGTTTACTTTTCACTATTTCGTTTACTTATAAATTTTGAAAATCTATGTTTAATTTATTTATTTACCTATAGCATACAATTTATTTATTTTCATTTATTTAATTTTCTGTACGGTAAACTGACCACCAAGCCATAGAAATTGGTAGATTTCATCCATTAGATTAAAATTAATGCAAAACTATAGCCATTATCTCTCTCTTCTTTATTGCAACCAAAACTCACTCTCTAAAAAAAATATGATTTTTCGAGAAATGGGTAAAGCACCAAGTTTACACACAACTAAAGAACTATATGCAAATGTTTCGTCCACTCCGATGAATACATATTGCAAAAGTGATGAGTTTCATGATCCAAGTTGAAAGTGTGTCCAGCAAAAGAGGAAAACCAAAATGAAGAGGTAGGAAAGTACAGAGTCTTATATGACATTTAGCCAAAAAATCACTCCCCACCCCGCCAGCTCTGATCTGAAGCCTCCTCACTCAAACACCAAAGTAAAATATAGAAATTTAATTGGGTATTGTTGTTGGTCAGGGTAATAAAGTGATTATTTTTTGTTGCATATTGCAGGTGGGTTAAAAAAAAACAAAAAAAACTACAATAGTAAATATTTGATGATCTAGTCTTTGTTTGCATTTGTACGAGTATAAAAAAGTAATTGTATCATCACTATTTTCACATTTTCTTGATAAATTCCAATAATTTTCATCATATTACCTTCGCCATTATTACTAATCATGGACACCACCAATTTTTGCCACTTACATTTCTGTTTGACAAATAAAATGCAACTATTTTTGCATTGAGAATTTGAGTTCAAATACTACATTAATCACAATGATATCATTGAAACTTGCTTATTGTTAAAAATAAAATTTTCTAGCAAAATTTATTGTTAAATTTAATTGGACAATTTTTATATATTTATTGTTAAGTTTGCAAGACGGATAGGGAGGTCTAATTTTTTGATTAAATAACATCTCTCTATATTTAAAAAGTTCACTAAAAATAATAAAATACAATTTGAAAATTTAAAAACTGTTTTTGAAAACTCTAAAACCAAATAAATTTTGAATTATAAATTTGTAAAAATTATTTTTAAAATATGCAACCAAACAAAATTTTGAGTTTGACAAACTCTTTTCAAAATCTAATTATAAAATTCATTTGAAAATCCAAAACCAAACAGACCATCTATTTATAGTCAATTACATTTTAACTCTGATGATGTTGCTGATCCAAGGGAGGGCGAGTTTGGTCGACCCGCGCTTCCAATACCTCTCACCGATCTCGGAGCTCGCTGGTGGTGCCTGCAAAAAAATCTAACAGGGAATGGGAGTCCCCCAGCGGACCTTCCGACGATCAAATTAGAAAAAAAGGAGATTGACTGTGTAGAGAGAGAGAAAGAGAAAGAAGAAGAATGGAGAACTTAACCTTTGATGTGTCTTGGAAGCCTCCTTATATCCTTTGTCTATTATTTCCTTGTCCACTCCGACCTATCGTGTTGGCCGAAAGTCTATACTCTAGCTTGCATTGTTCACGGTGAGGCTGCCTGTTCCGACCTGAAGGAGTTATCGCATTTAATGTTGTAGGAGCCTCATTAATGGCTGATATGTAGTGCAATAACTCTGCAGGATCTTTGTCTGCTTACGTGGCTAGTTCCTTGCTTGACAAGTGTTTGGATGCCATTGGTTCCTGGTTCAACGTTGGGTTTTCAAAGGTGTTGGGTTTTAGTACTTGAACCGTGAATTAGGCTCTAAGTGGTGGGCCAAAACCTTTTGTGGGCCCACCGATGTCAAACTCAATAATTTTATAATCAATTATATTTTAATCCCAACCATATTTTCACTGTACTTTCAGGTACGGGTATACACTAGTTGTTTGATAGAACAAGGAATGTACTTTTTTTATTAATTTATATTTTTTTATAAATCATGTTAAGACATCTACAACGTTTATTGATTTATTTTATCAAATTTAAGTAAAATTTCATTTGATATTGCGCGTTTTAATAATTTTTTTTTTATTTTTCATCAAATCATTGGTCAATCGAAAGGATGATCAGGAGGACGTCTAATCAGTCAACCAGTTAGTGAAAATTACAAAGAAGTGGATGTCCGAAGAACAACCGGTCGATCGTCCAATACTCCAACACTAACAACTATCTACAATAATTTGATAAAAAGTTTTAGGCATATTCAATTTGATGAAAACTTTTAGACATTCTCAATTTAATATTAAACTAATGACAATGTTGGAGCAGGATTTTAATTAGTTTTTCATCAAATTTAAATTTGATAAAAGAAAAGGTAAAACATTAGAGATAGTCTTATAAGTTTGACGTTGACAAAATATCCATAAAATTAGGTAAATTATGCTTTGCCTTTTTTATGTTTGACCAGTTTCTCACTTTAGTTATTAAGGTTTATTTTTTCTCAATTTGGCCATTTATATTTCAAATTTTTCTCAATTTAGTCATAAAACTAAATTACCTTCAAAATTAGATAGAAAATGTCATAATAACTGTTACATCACATAAAAAATATATTATTATATTAAGATTTAAGTTTATGTCAAAAATGTGAGTTATATATAATAAAAAAAAATTATACCACGTGATTGTTAATATGTCATTTTTTATTTAATTTTTAATAGAAATTAACTTTATGAGTAAGCTGAGAAAATTTTGAAACATGAAAAATTAAAGTGAGAAAAAAATAAACTTTAATGGTAAAGTTAAATAATGACCAAACATAAAAAGAATAAAATATAATTTATCCTATAAAATTTGATAACTGAACCAACCCGTCTTATATGGTTTGAGTTAATCCAATTTTTTTAATATGTCGAATTTTAAGTTTTAGATGGTCTCCAATATTGAATCAAAAATTTTATAAAATTTAAATAAAAATAATGAGGATAGGACCCATGGTAATTTTCGTAAAATATGGGACCACAGTTGGTAATTAGGCCAAATTGGAAGATATTAAACATTTAAGAACTAAGGCCTCGTTTGGGAACCCTCAATTTTAATCAAAAAAATTATTAAATTAGCCAAAAAGTCAACAACTCATACCACAAAGTTAAAGATTCTTTTTTCTCTCTACTTTTTGCACATTTTTTCGTAAAAATTCAAAAACCATTCCAAATATACTAGTTTTTTTTAGCTCATATTTTAGCCAAATAGTCAAAAAGTTATTAAATTAGCCTGTTCCCAAATGAGGCCTAAATTATAAATAAATAAAATTTAATTGCCAGGTTAGAAATTCACTAAAACTTAGAGGACTAAAATGTAACATAATCATAAAAATGTATTTAGGGTTTCTCACCAGCACCATCTTCAATTCAAACCCCAAAAAACTGCTCACTCCACTGCAAGAGAGAGCGAGACACCATGGCAAAGACGAAGCTGTACAAAGCCGAAGAGTCTTCGGAAGAAGTTAAACCAGAGACAACAATCGAAGAAGATGAAGAAGAAGAAGAAGAGAACAAGAGGGAAAAGAAGAAGAAGAAGATGAAGAAGAAGAAAGAGAACATTCATGTGAAGAAGATCGAAACTTTCAGTGAACATCCCGACAAGATCGCCCCTCTCGTCGGTTACTTTCCTTCTGGATTCGATCCTCTCAAAGAAGAATCATCGACACAGGAGCAACCCAAGGTTAGGGTTTTCAGGCACGAGAATCGGACCAAGAGGTTGCAACTCGTCGTCAGCCCTAATGGGTCGCAAGTCAATTTCGTCGGTACGAACTATTCGGGTGAGGCCACGGCTCCTCAGCTTTGTAATTATGCTCTTGGGGTTCTTGATAAGGAGTCTCAGACACTGAAGATTGTCCCTATTGCCTCCAACAAGGTAATTTTGTTTCTCTCTCTCTCTCTCTCTCTCTCTCTCTCTCTAGGTTCATATAAGAGTGTCTCTAGGTAAGTTCGATGAATAGTTGATGAAAAGATTGGAGTTGTTCATCAAATTAGCGTTTGTCAAACTTTCCCAATTGGTTATTTTCCACATCTCTTATAATGATGTAGTTTCCATTCTGTTGCTCCCTGACATCTGTTGATAACCCTGTGTTCATGAAAAGCTATCAATCACCTAGCCTAGTAATGCCTGATAATAGGAAATACATTTTGCCACAACCCTTAAATGATAATAATAATTCTAAAATCTAATGTTCCGCAATAAAACCAGAGTTATACCAATGATGAACCATAATAATCAAGCCATTTCCAACACGTTAATTGTATGCCTAACAGAATCGTATTTCTTTTTACTCAGATGTTTTTTTGTCATATCCAAGTAATTCTTTAGAATGAGAGGAATAGGAAATCTTTTGACAGTAATGAGAGTTTGATTTTTAGTTTTAAATGATTTGTGCTTTTCTCCTTGTATTTGTGGCTTAGAGATATTTTTTCATTTTCCTTATGTGGTTTTCTCGACTTTTTGGGGCAGTTGTACATTCCTGTAGATATATACGGGAATAAACTTTTGTTTTTTCTATACATCTGGTGTACAATGTTACACCCCATTTTGTGGCACTTATTTTCTAATAAAAATTTTACTTTCCAAAAAAAGAAAAGAAAAAAGAAAAGGCAGGATAGGAGAATGATTGGCAGCTCACACAGGTATATATGGAAAATGAAAACTCAAGGTCAATTAGGTCATGTCATTTCACATCAATCGTTCATCAACAATGGCTACGAAGTATCTGTAAATTATTTTACTATAGTTACATACACAACTCCGACAGTAAAACGGCCAAGAATGATCAGAAAATGCTAAAACTAATAGTCAACAGTGCCAGAAAAAAAATCAGAAAATCATAGACCACTATGAATGGTTTTGATGGTGGGTGGACAAACTGTGCAGCCTTCTGGGAAGCTGCGATAAGCACTGGGCTGGTGTATGAACACCAAAGGTGGAGAGAGAGAGAGCGAGAGAGCAAAGCTACTAAACTTGTCTGTGAGAGGAAAGCATTCTGGGTAGATACACTAGTGTCACATGCTCGACTGAAGACAAAAGGTGACTATTGGCTTCTCCTTTTTGGCCCAACAATTTGGAGATAGCAGCCACCGCCGAAGGCGTCGAATACTCTGAGGCCTAGGGGCCTCAGCAGCTACAACAGTGGTTAGGTGAGCTCCTCAACTACTTGGACATAGTCTGGAATTGTCTTACTGTAGAAATTTCTCTCTAAAAGACCAGTAAAGGCCTTATTAAAAAATGGGATGGGCCATCTTGACAAAGATGAACCCTTAACCTTAGACACCAAGTCACAAGACTCCAGTGATCACACAACAGGGTCACAAATGTTCCATGACCGTGGCGCCAACCCCAAGGCCATGTTTGATTTCACAAAACTAATAGTGAGGTATTAATAATTCAATCAAATTAGTGTGGTATTTACAATCCCACCACTACCCCATTACTAATAATCTTACAAATTTGTTTGATTAATTATCCATTAGATTGATAATCCTAAAACAAAATGTCAAAACAAACATGGGATAATTGGGCCCGCGGATTAATAATCCCAATCCCATACTCTAATCTTTCCAATCAAACATGCCACAAGTTCTTATGTCCTGCACCCGACCTAGGTAGGCTTGATAGCATTAGGGTACCTTGTAAAACCAAGTATAGATCGTAGGAGATGTGCGTTCTGATGTAAAACCCTCGGCTGACCCGAGGAAAGACATGACAAGGAACATGATGAGATGCGCATGCTTAGTCAAAGAATGAGCGCGCTTGACACGTCTTGTGGATTAGTCTTGGGGGTGAGGGACGGAGGCATGAGAGGGACACACATGAGTGGAGAAGTGCTCAATCACATCAAGGGTGACACGCATGTCATCTTCAAGGCAAAGAAGGCAATTCGCTTGGCTCGGCCAAAGGGTGCCTCAAGCATGCCTAATCAAGCAAATTAGAATTTGCTTCTCGAGTGTCCTTCAGCTCCTAGGCATGATGCTATGTTAGCCTTAGTCAGCATAGCTCCACCATAGAGGGGAGCATGTGGAGGTACTTCATGGGTCCACATGTCATCTCGAAAGGCAGATACGTGGATCCAAGCCTTTGGAGATGATGAAACGGTGAATATGTGGCACATAGGAGAACCTACTACATGGACCCACAACCACAACAAATACAAAATGCTTTCCAACAACAACACAAAGCCCTAGGAAGAAACAAACATAAAGCACAAAACATGCTCGCAGTCCATTACCCCATGTTCGTACACCAATTCAAATAAATGTTAGTTTGAAACATGACAAACATATTGGTTTAATTAACTATATGCTAATCATAAAAGGGGGAGCTTAATTGCATTGGTTGTATTCCATAGGCATTTGAACGGGCAAACAACTTCCAATCAAGTTTATGTAAAATAAGAATGACAAAAGGCTTGTCAAAGAAAGAATGAGTAATTAGATTGAAATAGCTGCAAACGAAACAATTTCCTACAATTTTAAAACTAAATTTATTCCAATGTCATTGAGAACAAAAAACACACATTTGAAAATGTTATGCATAAAACGTATACATTTCAATAAAATAGTGAAAGTGTGAAACTCCCCAAATGAAACCCATCACTTATCAGAAAGATGATACTACAGCATTAGCCACCATAAACTACAAAAACAAGGTCCAATACAGCATCACTACAAATAAAACTAATCATAACAACAACACAGCAGCAGCATTAACTACACTCCTAGATTTACATTGAAGAGTCTACAAACATGCCAAAGACGAGCCAAACAAAAAATAAATAAAGAAAGAAAGACATGCCAAACACTCCAGATCCTAGTGTAAGTGTTCTGCAACCACTCATGCAGAACCACAGAATGTTGTGCTGCCATTGCAAACCATTCTAACGATTATTTTGATATAGATTCTTGAATATCACCCAAATTTCTATCAAAATGAAAATGTTGTGTCTATCACTACCCAGTCCATCTAGCAAGTTTGCATGCAACCCATTAGCCAGTATGAATTGGCTATGCCGATAAATAAATGTTTTAGGGTGCTCCTATAAGAAAATGCCATGCAACTATTAAGTTGAGGCAAACAGTAGGCTATAATGAAGGGTGCAATAAAAACCATATATCAAGGCAAGTTGAGTACTCTGATCCATGTATCCAAAGGTAAAGAATTAGGCAAATTGTGTCGCAAGCTCCTCCGATTCTTTTATAGCACCTGTTACATAAAATATAAACTAATTAAAGTAACTTTTGTAAAGATAATCGGTTATACTTATACTACGATGATATGAAGTTTCCAAGTCAATAAAACCTTGAACATAAGAATGAAAGCTCATTTAGACTATAACCTCCACATTATAATATAAGACTCTTGCAAAAAGATGACAAGGGTTATGAGAAGACACAAGTGCCCCATTAGAAAATAAAAGGAAAGGAAAAAAATATATATTTTTAACTTAAAAATAAAGCCAGAATTCACACTAACAACAGCATTGCATTACATAGGGATAGACCCTAATTGTTAATGATGGTAGTTTCATTTATAATGATATCTCTCCAAGGACTACCAGGTAAGCATGTAACACTAACAATTCTATCAAAACAAGAAATCCCAATTCATATCCCTTTCAATTAAAAGGAATGAATCCGGAAAACTTGTAAACAGCTTCCGAAATTCCCAAACCAAACATTCAAAACAAAAACCCATGATTTATGCAACCCCCCCCCCCCCCCCCCTCCTCAAAAAAAAAAAAACCCCTCATCCTTCATTAAAAATCCAAATTTAAAAATAATAATAATAAAAGAAGAAGAAGAAAAAGACTCCAACCAAAACCCACAAAAAGCTGAATCAAAATTACTTGAATCAGATATTCCAATCTTATACACCCAAACAAACAAAAAGATAATCAAGAAACAGAGAGAGAGAGAGAGAGAGAGAGATTGCCTGTGCAAGGTTTAGAAGAAAAGCAAGAGAGAGAAGGAAGGAAGGGCGATGAAGAAAAAGTAGCTCTAGGAGAGAAGTGCTTCTTCAGTCACCCACGAACTGAAAAGACACACCCCCCACCCGAGCAAGATCCTCTCCTTGAATTCTCTCATTGGCTTCCTACTTGGTGGGCCATTGAGTTCACTTTTTGAGTTCAATTTTGATGATCCGAACCGTTCACATTTTAAAATTTATCATATATATTATATTTGTAAAACATCAAGTCGATCGGATATCGAAAATCACGTGAATTAAAAGCTTTATTAAACAATAAAACTATTTATTAATTTTTTTTAATAAATGATTTTTAGTTCTTTCGATATCTGATCAACTTGATTTTTTACAGATATAATATACATGACAAATTCTAAGATGTGAACGGTGCGAATCATTGAAATTGGGTCCAAAAGTAAACCCAATGGCCCACCAAATAAGGAGCCAAGGAGAGGGAGGATGCTTGCTCCCCCAAATAGGGAGGATGAACTAAAAGTTTTATTAAACAATAAAACTATTTATTAAAATTTTTTTATTAAACGATTTTTAGTTCTTTTGATATTAGATCAACTTGATTTTTTACAGATATAATATACATGACAAATCCTAAAATATGACCGGTTTAAATCATCAAAATTGGGCCCAAAAGTGAACCCAATGGCCCACCAAATAAGGAGCCAAGGAGAGGGAGGATGCTTGCTTCCCCCTACCCCCACCAACCACACCACTGCACTAGAGCTCTCTCTTCTGCATGAGCAAGAAAGCTATCAGGTATGGTAAACGCCGTCATCATATGCGTTGTACTTTCCTAGCCCTGTTTGTGTAATCTGAAATAGACTGAGCTGCAATCGTTTTTTGGATTTTCTTAATTTTTTTTTTCTTTAATGGGTGGGACCAGGGCATCAATTGTTTGACAGAAAAAGGAATATGCTCTTTGTTATTGATTTATTTATTTTTTAAATCATGTTAGGACATCTACAACGTTTATTCATTTATTTTATTAAATTTGAGTAAAAATTTTATCTGATATCGCACGTTTTAACGAAAATTTTCGATCTTTTATCAAATTACCGGTTGATCGGGCAAACGATTGGGAGGATGGCTGGCTAGTCAATCGGATAGTGTAAATTGCAAAGAAGTGGATGTCTAGAAGTCGTCCAATACTCACTAACGACTATTTACAGTAATTTGATCAAAAGTTTTAAGCATCTGCAATTTGATGAAAACTTTTAGACATTCTCAATTTGATATCAAACTAATGACAGCGTTGTAGCAGGATTCTAATCAATTTTTCATCAAATTTAAATTTGATAAAAGAAAAGGTGAAACGTTGGAGATAATCTTATAAGTTTAAGATTGACAAAATACCTATAAAATTAGGTAAATTATGCTTTGCCCTTTTTATGTTTGGCCAGTTTCTCACTTTAGTTGTTAAGATTTATTTTTTCTCAATTTGGCCATATATATTTCAAATTTTTCTCAATTTACTCATAAACTAAATTATCTTCAAAATTAGATAGAAAATGTCATAATAACTGTTACATAACATAAAAAATATATTATTAAATTAGGATTTAAGTTTATTTCAAAGATGCGAGTTATATGTAATAAAATATTTTTATATTACGTGACTGTTAATATGTCATTTTTTATTTAATTTTTAATAGAAATTAACTTTATGAGTAAACTGAGAAAAATTTAAAACATAAAAGGTTAAAGTGAGAAAAAAACAAACTTTAAGGGTCAAAGTTAAAAAAGGGCTAAACATAAAAAAGACAAAATGTAATTTGCCCTATAAAATTTGATAACTGAACCAACTCGACTTATATGGTTTGAGTTAATTCAATTTTTTTAATATGTTAAATTTTAAGTCTTAGAGCATCTCCAATGTTGAATAAAAAATTTCATCAAATTTAAGTAAAAATAGTGAGAAGAGGACCCATGGTAATTTTCGTAAAAAATGGGACCACAGTTGGTAATTAGGCCAAATTGGAAGAAATAAACATTCAAGAACTAAACTATAAATAAATAAAATTTAAGTGCCAGATTAGGAATTCACTAAAACTTGAGGACTAAAATGTAAAATAATCATAATGCATGCACCATCTTCACTTCAAACCCCAAAAAACTACTCACTCCACTGCAAAAGATAGAGAGAGAGACACCATGGCAAAGACGAAGCTGTACAAAGCCGAAGAGTCTTCGGAAGAAGATAAACCAGAGACAACAATCGAAGAATACGAAGAAGAAGAAGAAGAAGAGAACAAGAGGAAAAAGAAGAAGAAGATGAAGAAGAAGAAAGAGAACATTCATGTGAAGATGCTCGGGACTTTCATTGAACATCCCGACAAAGATCACCCCTCTACGTCGGTTACTTTCCTTCTGGATTCAATCCTCTCAAAGAAGAATTATCGACATAGGCGCAACCCAAGGTAAGGGTTTTCAGGCACGAGAATCGAACCAAGAGGTTGCAACTCCTTGTCAGCCCTAATGGGTCGCAAGTCAATTTCGTCAGTACGAACTATTTGGGTGAGGCCATGGCTCCTCAGCTTTGTAATTATGCTCTTGGGGTTCTTGATAAGGAGTCCCAGACTTTGAACATTGCCCCTATTGTCTCCAACAAGGTAATTTTGTTTCTGCCTCTCTCTCTCACCAGGTTCATATAAGTGTGTCTCAACGCTTACTCGTTTTCTTTCATCAAATTTAAATTTGATGAAAAAAAGTTCAGTATTGGTGTTTCAATGTTAACATCAAACCAGTGATGTCTTAAACTTTTCATCAAATTGAGAATGTTTGAGAATATCTGGAGCCTTTCATCAAATTATGCCGTTAGCTTTGCAGGAATGCAGGAGCACGTCTGGCCGATTGTCCCCGGATATCCACTTCATTGCAATTTACTGTAGAAAGTCTGTTTCAAAATTCTCCGTTGGAACGCTCAATTAGATGAAGCTCTTATTCAACTTTTTACTCAAATTTGATGAAACTCTAAGATGCGTTCAGGTTATGTTGTTGGTGCTTTCTGCTAAATTTGATGAAAAAGTACCCAAAAAATCATTTTGAGTCATTTCATCAAATGTTCATTAAATCAAGAAACCTGTAATAATAGAAGAGTAAATTATATGTAATGATGACTAATTTTGGCTACTAACATCTTCACTAAAAGACATACTATAGGAGAAAACAAATGTTCAATCAACAAACATGATATCACCCAGCAAAAGGAAAATAAAAAAAATTAAGAAAAGGGGTGGGATAGAGAAGAGAAGAGTAGCTATTAAGAGGAAGGGTAAGGAAAAGATTGATCCTATATCTAAGGAGTAGCCTAGTGACAATAAATTAAAAGGTGAGTACATTATATATTAATTTTATGTGTCCGTGTGTATTGAATTATACGGTTTACAAAGAATTGAGAACATTGTTTTGGCTTGGTATGTTGCTGCAGATATTTAGATTGGAACCAATAGTTGCAGGGTCAGATTCATATGAAAAGGAACCTTCTAAGGAAGAACTCAGGGCAGAAGAGAGGGCAGATAAAATTAGAGAGCTGAAACGCATGTATTCAACAGCGAAGTCAGTAAAGCAGGTATAACCGTCTTTTAGCTTATTGAGAGTGAATATGTTTATGTACAAGTGCTAGGTCATCTCAATTTTCAACAAGAAATATTGCATGGTAGTTTTTGGAAATGAAACTTTCATTGATATATGTGTTTTGTGAAAAGTGTTTTAGATGAACAATTTTATGGCCATCTGAAGCTTTTACTGATTGGAATTCATTGGTGAAGTCTATCAGATGGTAGATCAGTATTGTCATGCATGTGTTCTATCAGTGATGCATGAACACAGTTGATATATTGTGGAGTTTATCTTTTGTTGTTCCATTGGAAAGATTTGCTCGTAAATATATATTTCATGTTGCAGGACAAGAAAAGGCGGACCTTATATCGAAAAGAAAATCCTGAAACTCAGGAGGAGTTGGATAGGAAAATAGAGGGAATCAAGATAAACAAGGAGGCTCTTGAAAGTGTTGGTAGTCACAATGCTCGTAATGTTCCACCCCATGACACTTCTGCTACTACACCCCAGATGGCTTATCCAGTGGACATGATTATTTTCGCAGGGGAGTGGGATTACCTTGGAGATATTCTTGAGCTTTTGCATGTTGGAGCAGAGGTAGCACCTAATGTTTACCCAAGCTTTGTTTACAACAGACTTCGTAAGTTGGAACGTATTAAGGTAAGCAGTTAAGTGGTTTTTAATTTGCCACTGTCTCTGATTAGGTGTGGATTTCAGATTTCACTTCCTTTGGCCTGTTCATAAAATCCATGGCACTGAGTACCATTTCTGTGATCTGGTTTGAATTTCATTTTGGTTTGAGTTTTTTGAATTCACTTTTCTAAAAATTGAAATTTTTTATTTTCTGTGTTTTTTTGTTTTCATTGAATTTTTTCAATATTTCTGCAATTTTTTTAATTTTTGGATACACCTAACATAAATACACTCAAAAAGTATAATATTTGTGTTTTTTTATCCGGACAAACAATAAAGGCATCCATCCATGATTGATTCAAGTTTCTCTCTTATAAATATACAAAATAAAAAGGATCTAAATAATCAGGGAATGCCAGTCTCTTGGAAACCAATTGTTGGGTGTTTGTGTCACTATGTTTGATTTCAATTTTCTAGAAATGAGTATTTTGTTTTTCGTTTTTTTTTTTTTGTTTTGTTTTTAGTGAATATTTTTAAAATTTTAAGAAATTTTTTTACTTTTTTAGATGCACCTTACTTAAATGCATCTAAAAAGAAAAATATTTTTAAAAATCAATAAATACACGAGAATACAAAAAATGTATTGAATTTTTGTTTTTTTGTTATTTTGTTTTTTTTTTTTTTTTGTATTTTTGGTATTTACTGAATTTTTTTAAAAAAAATCACAAATATTATACTTTTTGAGTATGTATTCCAACCCTCCTGGATGGTGGACAAGGTGTAAAATACCAGAAGATATTGGGCCCTGTTTGGTGCAGCTTATAGAGGTTGCTTATAGGTTATTTATTTATTTATTTTTGGAGCTTGTGGCAGAATATTTGGTGCAACTTCTGCTTATAAGGCAGAAATAGCTTAAATAGGCTGAAGAAAAAAATAACCAATTATGTGGAAGGTTGAGGAAGGGGTGTGCTTAGTTTTTGCTTTTTAATTTCAACTGTCAGCTTGAGAAAAGCTGCATCAAATAAGTCAATAGTATTCCATATTGCCGTCACATGTTTCTGTCTACTGTCTCCAAATTCATTTTAATTTGGAAATCAGATCATCTCTGTTTCCTTGTAATGTGTTTTGTTATCAATGTCTATAACCAAATACGTGTCTTTTTTGTTTAGGATGAGGTGGAGAGGACGACGCTTGCTTGTGTGTTCTCATACATCACCCATCTCATAAAGTTCAAGGACAAACATTCATCTGAAGGTTCCTCCTCTGCCAAGCATCATAAAATCCCGAGCATCTTAGTTCAAAAGTTTTCCACCATGTTTGCCAATTCAGATTCAAAATGGCTTACGGATGAGAAGAAAGATCTTCTCATTAGTTATGTCTTGGTTCTTACTCTAATTGCTGATGGTTTCCAGACCTACCCATCAGATATAGCTAAGGATTTGAGAATGACTACCGTGAACGTCAGACAGCATTATCAAAATTTGGGTTGCAAGTTTCTCCGCACGGGAAATTCATCGGTGGCTACACTTCCTGTTCCGCTTCAGTTTCCAAAGCTTGTACAGAAGCGGAGAAGGTAGATCAATGAGTAATTGCATTTTCGGTCATGTGACTGTTTGATTGTATGCAGAAAATTCTGGGTGGAATTTTGGTTTTGTGATTCATACAATTTTTGATAATTTTATTCCAACTTGATACTGAGTGATGATGAGATTTGATATGGTGCTGGTTTGACTAGTATGAGAAATATATCATTTTTTATTAGACCGTTGATGCGATACATTTACACTATGATCTTGTGGTTTTGTTACAAAATATTGATTGCTTGCATTCTCTGAAAAAATAAGCTTGATGCTCTGGTTTGCTAGGAAGATGGAGAATGAGGAATGCACGAAAGAATCTCACAACATCCTCACTAGGGATTGAGCTAGCTCTACCTTTCTTTGTTGCATTTCTTCTTGAACAATTACTAACACTCTTTTTTTGTTATATTTATTTTGGATCTATTACCAAAAGTTCAATGCATTTTATTTTATTTTTTTTGAACAGTTACAAACACTTTTTTCGTTGTTTTGGATCTATTACCAAAAGTTCAATGCTTAATCTCAGCATTTAATGTGTATTTCTAAATAATCTCATTTGTGTTTGGATGCAACAAGATGTTATTTGTAACTAGAGTTACGTCCCGTTTGGCCATCTAAACGGTTTTAATTGTGTGGGCATTTTTAATAAATTAGTGGTTTAATTTTGCTTTTCCCATCTATTTACAAACCTAGTATTAGATCTGACCAAAAAATATTTAACCCAATATTTAATGGGTAGATAAAATTTAAACTTTTTATTTATAAAAAAAATACCTGTGTAGAAACAAATATGTTAGCTCAGATTGTTCTCTCTAAAGTGGAATAGAAATGCGATTGCACCACCTTTAGGCACATATAACTGATGCACTTCCAAAAAAAAAATGATTGGACATATTATCTAATGCTTCCCATTCACAACATGCCATTTAAATAATAATAAAAATTAAAAAAAAATTGAGAAAATATAACATCAATAAATAAATATCAAATATATTCCAAAGTACATCAAAATAGGCATCAATAAATAAGCATCAAATATATTCCATAGTACATCTAATCAAAAATAAGAAGAAAACATATCCGTGCTAACTCAACCCATTTAATTGATGCCAAAACAAGACAATCAGTAAGTATCTGAACATTCTCGATGTTTAGATGTAAAAATTAGCAACAATGCTACAAACACCGAATAAATTACAATCCCTCTCACAAGATAAGCCCGTTCTTGTGAGAGAGTTGGTGATTTATGACACGATATGTCTCAACTTATTAAAAAGTAGCTTCCTTAATCCTTAGGTAAAGCCATAAAGGATGGGTAATGAGTCTCAAATACATTTTTTCCATCCCAGCTTCTTGTGCGGATACTAGAAGCTCCTTGTACAAAAAGAAAAGAAAACAAAAGGACAAGAACTTCTGAATTGAGGGATTATAGAACTCCCTACCTACTTTCTACAGAAGCTCCAATTTACAGAGCCATAACTGGGGACACATCATAGCTAAGAAGTTCAAACAAGAGAACAGTCTTGTCATATAGTTTTCTATATAATATACGTAATCGCTATTGTCATACACATTAGGTCCATGACAAAAATGAACGGACCAAACTATCTAATATTGATACGTGGTTTTATAAGACTTAGAGATCGAACCAACCAATGGAACAATGATGGTAAGAACACTTGACATCATGATTTGCTCTTGAACTTCCTCTGAGCTTTTAGGTCAACAACGATAATGGAAATATTGTCTTTGCTTCCCTTTTGGAGAGCGAGCATCAAAAGGTACTCTGCTGCTGCTTGAGCTGCAGGGTCGATTCCTTGGCCCCGTCCCACAAGAGGAACATCGCCGTTCTTTTTATGCCACAGCAAAATGCGTCTTCTAGCTGCTTCGCATGCTTCATTGTTTGTCATTACGTCCCACAACCCATCACTGGCTAAGATGAGGCATTCGTCTTCTCTTGTTCGGGGGATAAACATGACTTCTGGTTCGGGTATGATCCATGGTTTCAAATATCTGTCACCTGCATGAAGAATGGAAGAACAACAAATCCAACATCAATGCAGGACCCCATGATAGTACATACATTTGTTATCAAAATCTTATGATTTGTGATCCGTGCATACATCGGTTAGAATCTATGAATAAATGTATTTTGGAATAGAATCTATTATGAATTGCACAACACACAATCAATTCACTTTACAGATCATGCAATTCTTATGTGACCATTATTTATCTCTTTTTTTTTTTTACTAGTAAAATGGGCATAACACAACTCCTACGAAAATAAATGCATGATTTGTTGTTATTTCCATGATCCACAGGTTTCTAATCAAAGAGAATTTATATTATGATTTTTTTAATAATTTTATGGTTGGTCAGATTTGAACCCACATCTCTTGCTATGAAGGCAATACCTTCCAAAGTAGATGGAGCAATCATATGTTCTTATATAAGAACTATTTTATGACATGTGCTAAAAATCAATTTATTTCACTATATAATTGTTTAATATCTATAGTTTCTACTAAATCTTAACAGTTCTATATTCGGCTTGACTCATGATTTGCAAAATTTAATTTCCGATACGATTATTGATTCGCCAACTAATATATAGATGATTCTTGGCATTTAGCAAGTACCAACATCTGTGCATCTATTTTTGTTCAGGTTAGATGAAGAAATAATCATAGAAAAAAAGAATATATGTATCCATTCCACATAGATGAAGCTCCAATCAAATGGAAAGAAGAGAATATGTTCACATTCTAGTGTTCTGCAATCATGTGCGGGCCTAGTATTTTTAGCACTGTACCACCAAAATCACTAAGCTATACTCGGAAGTTCCTAGTGGATCCAATTATTGGAATTTAAACTTCAAAAATAATTCAAAAGATCATGACTATGTTATCATCATCTCAACATTTCGCCTCTGTTCACAGGATTCGGACCATTGTTTTGGGATTTCATTTCAATCTGACTGGTTCCAATTATTTTATGACATTCACAAAAGATATTTCAGACCTTGCCGGCAATCTTAACAAAAAAAAAATAATGGGTAAATTGCAAATCAGTGAGATCTTTCCAAAATACTTACAAGTTCATGGAAAAGTTTATAACTTTAATTATTAAAATTGATAAAGTTTACCACTATTTTTAAAAATAAAATAAAATTGAAAACTTCCACTGAATTTCAATTTCCCCAAAAATAAATGGACCAATTGAGTAAGGGGAGGAGAGGCAGTTAGGCTCGAGGTCAGAAGCATAGATTTAAAACAAGCAAGTAATTCAGCAACATAAAGCCTATCTGTCCAATCTATGCATGCAAGTGAGTACAGGGAAGTAAGGCAATGGAGCCGCATATGCACATGTGCATGTGCAGCGGAGCCACATTGAGACTTCTCAATTTTTTGAAAATCAAACTTTTAACTCTAATTGAAAACGAGTTTTCAATAACTCCCTAGAACTTTCAAATATGCCCCTAAATCTTTATATCTCCTCTTTTCTTTTCTTTTCTTTTTATTTTCAATAAATGCCCAACAGTTCGCCACTATAAATATTTAATCTTGCCAAAATCTTCTCTTATAAATTTTATATTATTTCTCTCTTCTCTGTCATATTTTTCTCTACCTCTATTTCTATCTCTCTTTCTTATGTGCATGTGATCGCATTTTAAATTGTGTGATGATCATCATGTTCAGAAACTAAAATATAAAATCAACTGAAAAAACTTCTTTTTTTTTTTTTTGATTGGTTAACTCAAAATATAATTTTGGCATCACACTCATCTTTGGTTGTCCTATCGTCAAATGAAAATTGGATTCGATTGGGTTGTGATTGATCTTGCAAAATATTCAACTCAATAGCAACAAGATTACAATTGAAGGATACATACCAATGGACCTTGACATTGCAAGAACGCCAAGAACACGGTGTCCATTCCACTGTATCACCTTGCCTCCAGATGCTTCAATCCTAGCATATTCATCCTCTCGGTTTGGCTGACAAGAAAAGGTAAACTAAGATTAGTTTTTCCACAAAGAGCTTCAAATCTCAAGGGCAAAAACAATAAAAACATGCCTTACTTTATGATCGATCGACAATGCCATGGGTTCTTTGCCACGATAGAGGACTGCTCTTGAGTCACCACAGTTTGCAACTATGATATGGGATGAACTGATTAATGCCACAACAGCAGTAGACCCAACTGTTTCCGGGGCAACAGGATCAACGCTACCACCAGAGGCATCGGCATTGTCACTAGCAACATCTCTGTTGACTTTTCCTCCAACTTCATCGTCAACCTTCATGAAGCAACGGGTGAAGACTCTCTCCCACTCAGCCTGCTGAGTATCCATCATACTTCCTTCAACTAACTTGGGTTCAAGATCTTTTAACTCCTCGCCTAAAGCGAAATGCATCCGATCACGGCAATAGTTCGCAACCTGAAGAGAAAACACCTCTAATTAATGCAATAATTTTGGGACCGGGGAATCATATACAACATTTTAAATTTAGGATAAACAGGATAGTAGAGTGAATATGTTGGGAGAAGAGGTTCAAGAATAAATTTGAGACATTTTTTTGAGAATAGAATATGGAACTCAAAAACTGATTAAGAGTTGTTCATAATATTAAGGAAAGTTTTCTTATGCATAATGGATCGGTTAGTCTTCAAATAACAACATTTGTCGATTAATCGAGATCTATGTTACCAAATAACGCTAATACCCTAACGAACTATGTTTCAGATTGCACTTTTTGAAACATGCTACACTTTTTTTCCAAAATGGTAAATTTAGTGATCTAAAGCGATCTCAAAAGTTTTTTGAAATATATTTCCTTAAATGTTTCATTAGGAGAAAAAATAAATAAATATAATGAACTAAAATGTAAGGTAAGTTAAGTTTTGATGGGACAAAACATAAAATATAAAGCTCTTGAAGTACCTTAAATTCTTATTAGTGTAATGTAATCTTTTATCTATACAAATCTCCCTCTATAGCATCACATTTTAGAGTATGCGGCATACCACGTTCCCATTCCTGTTTCGCGTACCAGAACGATCCACATTCCAAGTAACATAGATCGGGATACACGTGTCACAACCTGCTTCCATCAAGAGCCAACTATGAACTCAAAGGGAGTTGTATAATTTGAAATAATGGAAGCTTGGGAATCTTTCTTTTTTCCCCCTTTTTATTATCTGAATATTCAAGAGTTAATACCTAACCCAAACAGGAATTTTAGGAAAAATATCTTCAAGATCACTTTCCTTTTTTCTTTTTCTTTTTTTTTTCTTTCTAGAATTCTCTAATACCGTAATCTTTTTCGTTATTAATCTAGATGTGAAGGAAAGGTGATACAGATGATAGGAAATTAATTCCAGCACATAACGTCACCTTTCCAAACTATACTCAATGTTTAAAAGTAGTCTTAATAAAAATAGGTGCATTCAATAATAGCTAGCAAATTATAATAAAAAATGGCGAAGCAAAATACAAAATCATTCAAAATTCATAAAATTGTGTGACACTAATCTCAAAGGATAACCATTAGTTGGACACGACAAAGTCAATTTAAAAAGGATGAGGGGAGCTAATGTACCTGAGAGCCTCCATGACCATCATACACTCCAAAAAAGTGTGTTGTTATATGACTCACACGTTGGCTTAGTCCATTGATCACATCATCTCCGACAAACATTTGGATAGGAATCTTCATAAACCAAGGAACAGCTACAACTGAATCTTCCATCTCTGGTCTTTTTCCACAAATAGAAACATAACCCCAAAGAGGAACGCAGTCTAGTTCAAAGACACTCTTGATGCCACCTCTGCTAATTTGACCCCTTTCGATTTCATGTGGGCTTGTCACTACAGATAAGAGATCAATGGCAGACTTCTGGTCAATACTTGGTAGACTTACAAGTTGATCTGTTTCAATTTTCTCGCTTTCAACTGATATTGGCAAACTGATTTCAGAACTAGCATCCATAGGCAACATTTCCTCAACAACAATTCCATTAGGGTCATTTCCCACCGTAAAAACTCCATCTTCCTCACTCTCCTGAATGAGGGCATCACTAGCAATTGAACTGCTTTCACTTTTGGGCATTGTCTCTGGCAAATCAGAATTTTCTCCAGTTTCATCCGAACTACAAACAGACTCTTCAGGAAGCAATGACTCGGGATCTGATAACAAGCTTGCTGTTTCAGTGACCAGTTTGAGCCGCGTGATTTCGACGTGGTTGGCAATTCCAGAGTTGTCACACACTGGATTACTTAAGCTTAGTGTAAGTGAAACCGCTGGAGACATTTCTTCCATCAACCCCCCTCTCTGTATAGTGCTAACAAACTAACAAGTACCCCCCAACTCCCAGTAGTATGACAAGTTCACGGTTCGTTCTACTAGGCAGATATCAACAAGGATTCACCTACAAAAACATTGTTACGACTTCTCCATCTCCTAACAGTAATCAACTTGGGACAAGACTTGCAGGTTTCCCAAACACCCCCTTCAGGTTTCCCAAACACCCCCTTCGTTGCAGACAACCTCAATGAACCACCATTTTTAGGTCAAGGACTCAAAAATACAAAGTAAATCAAGAGAAAATTAGAGGTGGGAATAACCTAAAGATTAGATGAGCAGAATGCGATGCCTGATTTTGAAAATTATAAAAATAAAAGAAAAGAAACGCAGAGTAAAAGCACTGAAAACAAATTAAAGGTAGGAATAAGGCCAAGACGAGCAAAATGAAAAAGGGTTATCAGACCCTTTTAGGACAAGGACTCAAAAACACAAAGCACGCGAAGAGAAAATTAGAGGTGGGTACAAGCTAAAAAAGATGAGCAGAATGGAATGCCTGACAAACACCAATCAAACATCTATTTTGAAAAAACAAACAAATTAAAAGAAACACAAAGTAAAATCACTGAGAGAAGCAAATTGAAGGTGGGAATTAGGGGAAGATGAGAAAAATGAAAAAGGGTAATCAGATCTGGTGGGGGAACAATGGATCTAAAGTCTAACCTTCCATATACAGAAATTTCAAGCCTGGGAAGAATTGAGTTTCTCCAAGGTACTAGCAATTCCCAAATTCTTCTTTTCTAGAAAAGACCAACCAGAGAATACCTGAATCCCATCCTCCACCACCAACCCTTAAATAAACGCATACATATGAAACAGCCAACACCACCAAACCCCTATCCATGATCTCAAGAAGGAAACAGAAAGAGGGTCATGAGAAAGAACCTAGGAAAAGGGAGACTAATCCCAAGAATCACAAGGAAACCCTAAAAAGGTGGGACCTTTTCAGTTTTCAACTCACATAAATCTTGGGTTTCATGGATCTGAGGCAACCCATCTCAGCCTCTTGAAATATGAGTCACCTTCAACTTTTCTTTTCTTTCTTTCTTTCTTTCTTTCTTCTCCCAACAAACACAAACCCAACAATCAATTACATATATACACATAGAAGAATAAACCCATATGGGATTTGTTACTCTTATATATATATCTTTAAGTCTCTCAAAAACAATTAAAAATTTCACAAATAACTGAAGAAAACAGTTGAAAACTGCTTACCAATTGAAATACCCAAGAGCTGAATCCTCCAAATATGGCCAGTAATGCCTGTTTCCTAGATTTTTTTTCCTTGCTGTGCTTGGTCCCTTGTGGATGTGAGATGTGTGTGTGAGAGAGAGAGAAAGTTGGGAGGGAATGCTTTTACTGTCTGGGTGGACACCTTTCGTGTGACACGTGTAGATTCAATTATCTAACTTCAATCAATACCCTAGGCTCAAAATGCTAAAGCATGGGGTAGTTAGATCACCAGAAGTCTTTCCCATCAGATAAACTTCAAGAAGGGACACGTGTTAGTGTTTTTTTTTTTTAACCATTTATTTTTGGAATTTACATATTTTATGAAATTGTGTTCTTAAAATAATGTTTTCAAAATATCAACGAGCTAATTAATTAGACATAATTCATGTGCTTCACTTTGTTATTCAGTTTTTTAAATCAAATTTTCATATTTTAATTCATCTGAATTTTTTAGATGTATTAAATATACTTAAAAAGTAATTATTTATACATTTTAAAAAAAATCAATAAATAATACAAAATACAAAAAATATATATTTAAAAATTCAATATATTTTGTATTTATTGATTTTTAAAAAATTATTCATATTATTTTTAACTTTTTCAAGTACTTTTAAATTAAATGTACCTAAAACTCAAAATTTATTTTGAAAACTGGATAATTAAAGTAATTCAAATATCTTTGCACTTACATATAGATTTTATTTTCCATATGAAACCACTCCAAAAAACAGTGAATTTATCTTTAAAACTGTTTTAAAGCACAATTTCAACTAATTTATTATACAATTTTTTTTTAAGTATTGTTTAGATAAAACAATTTAGTTACTGTTAAGAAAATTACGTTTTAGTTATTTAAGCAAAAAAAATACATGTTTAGTTGACTTAGTTAGGTGGAAAATAAAATAAAATAAAATTTTAACAAGATTCATCATATTTGACAAGTGTTAAAAAAATAAAACAAACTTTTTTTCTTCGGTGATTTTTTAAAAATATTAATTATTTTATACTATTTAGATCTTTCAAGTCTATAATAAATTTAAAAAAAAAAAAAAAAAACCAATCAGAAAAGTGACCAAAAAAAAAAATTTCAAACCTCGCCTAAACTTTCCAAATATCAACTTTATCTTTAAAAAAATAGGAAATATTTAAAAAAACTAAAATTTAAATTACCAAATTAGCTTTGAATTTGAAAATTAATGTTTAAAACTGGTTAAGTTTCAGAATTTTGTTTGAAAAAAATAAATAAATAAATAAATAAGTTTTGATGAAAGAAACTCACGTGTTACTGCAGTAAAAGGTCATGCACACAAAAGGTCATGCTTTTTGTTGTTGGTCCAAGGTGCCCGTTGTCTAGTCTTATTCAATAATTTAATATATAAATTTTATCAAGTATATTATTTTTATAAAAAAATTATATTGATCAGATATTAATATTTATTTAATCGAATTAAAAATAAATTTTTATAAAAATAATATACTGAACAAGTCATATAAATTAAATAATTTGAATCATCAAGATAAATCCAAAAACAAAGGCTCATTATGAACCAGCAACACCCTTCAGTTTGATATTGAACTGCAGAGAAGTCTCGCCTACATTTAATAGTAAGAGTACATAATTTTTATTTTTTTAAATTCTTTTTCGGTAGGCATAATTGTTTTGTATATAAAAAATGAAAATTAGGTATTTATATGCACGATTTTTTTGGTGTAATTTGTTGGAATTGTTTATAATTTTTATTTTTATTTTTAATTTTGCGAGTTTAGTATTTAGTATAACTTCTGTTTATAGTTTGAGTTAAAATTAGTTTAAACAAATTTATAAAAAAAAATAAAATTGATTATATAAAAATTGAATTATAATTTTTTTGACTTTTGTTTTTTTATTATCAATTATTAACTTGGGAAAAAAAGGGGGAGGGGAAAAAACTCTATGTGTATGAGGTTTGATCGAGGACAACGATTGAGGTTTGTATCAATTTTATTTTGATAATTCAAATAATTCATATTATAAAATTCGTTGAGTATATCATCCATATAAAAAATGAGATTAAACAGGCATGTGTAACCCCATGATCGGATCATAATTGTATAAAAAAAAATATATCAAAATTTTGTTAACCATTTTTATTTTTAAACATAAATGTTGTCTTATTATAGGTTATAGATATCTACTTGACTAATTTTTTTTCATGAACTAACGGGTGACACGTGCGATGCGTGTACAATTTAGATAAGTAAGTATAAAAACAAATAATAAATAAACTAATGTCATAACATGTATGTTGTCTAAATGGTAAAAGTGTTATTTGGATTCAAATCTTATTCACACCAAGTCAATACTCACGTATATAATAATATAGATGATCTAATCGATAACACTATAATAGAAATGATTTGAATCAATAAAATTAATTTTAAAAATACCCCAACAAACTCATAACACGATATTGTTCCAGTTTCCATTTGATTGAATAGCTTTCTCTTTCTTGGCAGTTGGCAACTGAAAAAAAAAAGATGTTCCTCCCTTGTGATCTTGTCTAAAAAGCATTGTAGAACTTTATTGATCTTGCCAACCATTTCTTTCCTTTTTTATTTGTTATGTAAATTATTAGTCAATTAGACTAACTCATTTGGCAATTCTTATATTTAAAAATTAAAATTTTAAAAAATTATTATTCCATAAGTTTCACACATGTTAGAAGGTAGATTTCATTGGATTTCTTTTGAATTTATATATATTTTACTTTTTATTTATTTGTTGTTCCCTTAAATTGTAAATTGTGCATCTCGTTTAAAAAATGTAGAATTACATGGCCAACTCAAAAAAATTGTCAAACTCAAAAAAGAACAAGGGGAAATTACCAATGGTAATTTCAAAAACATATTACAAATTTATGAAAAAATTATAAAATTTATCACTTGATTATAATTATTTTTTAAAACTTTTATTGACATGAAATTTTCCCGAAAGAACAATGTTAAATGCACAAAATATTTGTGTACATAATGTCTAGAAACTCTCACATGATGATGGGACCCACATTCATATGAGAGTTTTTGTGCAGATATGGGATTCACCCTCATGCGAGAGTTTATGTGTATTCTGTGCACAAATTTTTTGTTTAAATAATATTTTTCCCCAAAAAAAATTGTTAAGCGCTTATGGAATAATGCTCTATATACCATTTATTAATTGACATTTTTCAAATATTTTTTTAAATAACAATATAAAAGTGATGAGCTCGACTATTTAGATTAATAATTATTAAATTTTAATGTTACATAAAATTATTCAAGAACTGTTAGTAATTTTGCCAAAATTAATGTGTAATTAGTTTTGTGGAGAGTACATTTGTGAGGTGGAATCTACAACTTAAGACTCATTTGGAAATTGATTATTTTAATTTATTTTTTTTATTTTTTTAATTAAAACAATATGTAAAAAAATAAAAAATAATACGACAATTTTTATTGATTTTTTAATTTTATTTTATGGCTACAAACTGGCATATCCAAGGAAGGACTTAATTTTATTTTTGTCGGTGGGATTGGGGGATTCTATTTACACCAAAAAATTATGAAGTATTCCTAATTTCTAAGTACACCTTATTTAATTATTTAAAATTTTATTTTACTCTTATTACATCCTATTATTTTTCCTAAATTACTCTCATGGTAAACCCAAATAATAAATAATAAACAAACTAGAAAAACTAAATTATTTTAAAAAAATTTCAATATAGAAAATAATTCTCAAATACAGAAAAACAAAAAAACAAAAAAAAAACAAACTTATAAGCACATAAGTATTATAAATATATAAAAAAAAAAAAAACAAACTTTTATATAAGCATTATAAAAAATTTCAATACAAAAAAAAAAATTACATTATAAATTATCTACAAGAATGAAAAAGTAAAAACCAAACTTAGGCTCCGTTTGGCAAGGGCTAAATGGGATTTTTTTGGCTATTTTAGCCACAAAAGACAAAATAGGCTATTTTAGCCACAAAAAACAAAATATCACATCCAACCCATAATCATTACATTATTCTCTCACAAAAAAAGTCAAAAAAACAAAAAAATCAAAAAGTCATTCCGAAACCAAACTTTTTAGCCCAGGCTAAAATAGCAAAAAAAACCAAAAAGTCAAAAATCCAACCCACTTATAAGCACATAAACATCAGACACTAACAAGAAATAATAGTTTTCACATAATATATTATTTAAATGATAAAATAATAACAATTCCAATAATATGTTATTGTTAATTTAACTACTGTACCCTTTAATTTTTGTCAAAAAAATAAGATAGAAATAATTGATGGTGCTCTACAAAAATTGTGAAACCCCTTTATATGACTACTTATCTCCTTTTTGATGGGTTGCTTCAAAAAATTATTTTGATTATTATTCTCTTCCATTATTTGATTTTATTCAAACTTTCTTATGGGGATTTAGGGTTTCAAAATAATAAAAAACAATCTATGTGTTTGGTTTGAGTTTTTTGAATTAAGTTTTTTGAAAACTGAATTTTTTGGTTTTCGTATTTTTTTGTTTTTAGTGAATATTTTTAAAATTTTAAACATTTTTTTTACCTTTTTAAATGCACCTTACTTAGATGTATCTAAAAAGTAAAAAAATTATGAAAAATTATTTTTAAAAATTAATAAATACATAAAAATACAAAAAATGTACTGAATTCTCGTATTTTTTTTTGTATTTTTGGTATTTAGTGAATTTTTAAAAGGTTTTTTTAATTTTTTTTTTACTTTTTAGGTATATTTATGTTTGGTATTTAGTGAATTTATATTTAATTCTCGCCTCTCACCACCTTACGCGTGTAAAGGCTTAGTCCTCCCACCAGTACACGCAGAACTGCCTAACGGTATTGAGGCATGCATGGAGCAGATGTCCCTTCCCTCGTGCCATTGGCCCAGGTGGCACACTTGACCGCAGTACCACGACCGGCCTATCTCCCACGAAGAACTATCACTACAGGCACTCAACCGCGCTATGCCCTACCGGACTGCCCCTTGATTAAGAGGGCGGCGGAGTGATGCTCATGGGCCGGGCTGGTATTGACCGGTTTATCGTGGCATACCGGTCGCGAGGCATGCCGGCTTCCGTCCGTTCTACCCTCATTCGAGGTTATCTGGAATCTGCCCATCTCGGCTCACCGGTCAGAGACGTACTATCCCTCACTTGTCCAAAGTTTAGCCCGAGCTACCCGTAGCTCGGTCTCGCCACTTGGCTGTGTGCACTGCCTCGCAGCTCGGCCAGGCTTAGTTCACGCCCGGTCAGCCGGTCTTTTAGACCAAGCAAAACAGATCCGTCCTATCTTGCTCGGTCGTACCAATGGCGCAAATCTCCCCTCTCAATTGCCCCTTAACCCCATCCGACCTAGTCGTGACTGGGGTTACCATCGTGACCGAGCTAACGGATGAGTTGCGCCATCACCAAGCCGAGCATGATTGGGGGCATATCTATCGCCGAGCTGTCCCGTTTGGTCGGCCATTTCCTCCGCAGTCTCATCAAAGGTCGTACAGCCGTACTGACAGTCGCGTTCCCAGTGCCATGTGGCTTCACGCCACTGGGTCGTACAGCCAGCTGTTCTGCACGCGCAAAATTCAAACGGCGCAGCCGTTTAGGGTTCCTTCCCCCCTCTTTTGTATTCCAACGAAGGGCCTAAAACCCTTCACTTTTCACATTCTCTTCCATACGGACCCTAGCTTCCATATTCTCTGATAACTTCCCCTCACTGCCGCTGCGTCTCACCTGCCTCCGCTTCCATTCTTCGTTTCTCGTGAAGTCACAACCAAGTTCAAGAGACCCTGCTCTTGCAACTGGTATTTGGTAAGTCCTCCCACCCTTTCTCCAAACTCTCGCACTTGAGTTCCTCAACTTTTTCACTTTTTTATGCTTTGTATTCTCCATGTTTACACTCGGGGCTATTAGAGTTGCTTTCCCTTGCTTAGGCCTTGCATACCCTTGGGCAAAAAAGAACAGTAGGAATGGATGGGGCTTTCATGCCCCTCGTTTCTCTTGGGCTTGAACGAGTTCGTCCTATTTCTGGGATGAACAGTTTGAATCTGGGTAGAACCAAGCAAAACGCTCGTTTAGATCCATAAATGACACATCGGCTGAGCAAAAACTGGTTTGTGGCTTCTCGTAGAGGCTGTAGCCGAGCCGAGCTTCCAAATAAACCGGTAATAGAACTGAACCGGACAAACTGAACTTTGGGCCTTGACCGAGTTAGTTCGTCTAGTAGAACCAACCGAGCTATAACTTTGACCGAGCGAGCTTCGGAGAGTTAGAACCGAACTAGGAAATAGAGGCTGTAGCCTAGCCGAGGTAAGGGTCAAACCAGCCAAACACTAGTGACCCTTTCATTGAGCTAATTGCAATAAGAGCCGCGCAATTTTTGCCGTGCTAACCCTTGGGAATTATTTTTAATACTGCAGAACATACTAGGACCGTCCAGGCCAGTCCAACCATCATTGGTGGAGCTCAAGGTCCGAGCGAATACACCATCATTTTTGACCGAGATAGTCCATAATCCAAATAAAACCGAGATAAATAGGGAAGTACCGGTTTATGGTTAGTTCGCCCGCGCGCGATGGCGGAGTTTCGAAGGGAGTACAATATCCCAGATGACGTCATCTTAGAGCTCGCCAAAAAGGAAGACACCCCTTGGGAGATCTAGACCGGTGCCCCTTTACGGTCGCATCAATAGTAGAGGGAGGGCTCCGCTTCCCGGTCCAGCCTTTGATCTGTGAGTTTTTGAGGCAGACAAGGCTTTGCCCGACTCAAGTTTCAAATAACACTTACAAAATAATAAACGGGGTCGCCGAACTGAACCGGAGGCTCGATCTCAATCTCGGTTTGGCTGAAATTTTCCATCAATATAGTCTTAGTAGAAATAAGAGCGGGTTTTGCTAGTACCTCAAAGTGAAGAAGGGCCGAGCAAAATTAATAGAGGGTAACCCGGACAAGGAGACAAACGACGACGACTTCTTGTGGGTGTCCGGCAGCTATGAGGACACCGAGGCACCCATACCGGGATGGTATATTAGAAAGGATTTTGGCAGTGCCGGTGAGTCGCTCAGCTGACCGCGCTATTTTCTTTTTGCTTCACTCACTTTCCATGCCGATCTAACACTTGTCTTCTTTTTGCAGATAAGCACCTAACAGCAGACTACTATCGGGCCAACCAAGAGGCCATCAGAGTCCTGTTGCGCCATCCTGCCGAGGAGAGGGAGACTTCGAAATTGCTCGGCTTCGATCAGACCTACCATTACACCGCGCCGCGTAGGAGCCGGGTTACCGATTTTCTGCGTGCGCCAACCCCAGAACCAGATCCAAACCTACCACCGATCAGGCTTATTCCACTTACCGCCGAGCAAGAAATGGTGAAAATTAGGGCCATCAAGTCCCTGATCACCGGGGAAGAAGACGAGTCCCAAAGACAAGAGGCAACCGTGGGGACGTCCTCCACACCCGCCGTGCAGTAAGAGGGGGCAGTACTGGCGCTTGCCAGCGAACAACCGGCTGGTCGGTCCAAGAAACGGCCGAGGAACGAGCAAATCAGGCCGCATCTGGCGGATGAAAACTCTACCGATCGCGCCTCTACCGAGCTCGGGGACCAGACCGAGCAACCACGGACCAGCAAATCCAAGGGCCCAGCCACCCCCCCAGTCTGGGTGCCCGAGTTCAAATACCAGGGCCGTGCAGTTTCTGCTGAAGACTCTGTGTACGCGGACAAAGACTACTCGTTTGGTTTCAATTTGACCAAGGGGTTGATCTTGCCCGCTGATATGAAAAAACAACACAAGCTTTCCGACCTCAAGGTCCTCCGCTCGGCGGCGAAATCCATAGTGCTAGTAAGTTCTATATTGTTTACGTCAAACTGTTTGCTCGGTTTTTGCGCAGTTTTTCGAACACTAACGATCTCTCACTTGTTTTCAGGTCGCGCAAAAGAACTATTTGGTCCACGACCAGATGATTAAAGTGCGGCAGAGCCTGCGGGATGCCATAGCCGAGAATAAGGCTCAAAAGGACGAGATAGCGAAGCTCAAAGCAGCGCAGGAAGCAGTTGAGGCCGAGCGAGATATCCTGAGCCAAAAGGTTGACCGAGCTAACGAGGACAAACTCCGGGCAGTGACGTCGACGAAGGCTCGGTATCTCGCCGAGCTGAGGAAGCTGCGCGATGCGCACAAAGCCGAGAAGGACAAGGCCGTAAATGATGCAGAAGACCGGGGATACGCGCAGGGCGAGAAGACCTACGAATGGCAGGTCCAAGCGACCAAGGACATCTTTTTCCAGTGTGGCTGGAAAGCTGCCGTGGAGAAAGTTGGTCTTGGTCAGGATTCTGCCATGTTCATCAATCCGCCTGCTGCCTATATCCCGGTCTACATGCAGGCGTACTCCAAGGCCACCCAAAACCGGCTCATCACGGACGCAAGGAAAGAGGTTGAGGAAGAAGCCGCCGTCGCGAAACTAGCCGAACAAAATCCCCCCAAAGCATCTCCTGATGCGGAGGAAGAGGCTGATCGGGATGTTGCCGTGGTAGAAGGCACTGACGATGACGCCGAAGAAATCCTGCTCGAGCACAATGCGGAAAAGGCCGAGCAAACTATGCAAGTCGCCGAACAAACGGTTGACGTAGAGCTGGATTGACCCCTCTTTTTTTCTTTTTTCTTTTTTGTGTGATGTAACCGGGCTATGTTCCCCCCGTCTTGTACTTAAATTTCCTTTATCAATGAAGATTTTTGCCTTTTTGCTCTCTCATCTTCTATTTCTGTTTGGTTTGCATCTGCATGGATTCCTTGATTCAATTGTTGACAGTTCACAACTGCCAGGTCGGCTGTGCCTTACAGCTTGCCGAGCTAAAATCACCTCAACGTTATCTAATCAGAACTAGTAGTTCGGTTCCATGAACTTTCGAATGAACTGACGTTTTAACTCTTCCGAGCAAAATCTGTTCGGCCTTAATTAGTTTGTAAATTTCATGCAATTTTGACGTGACCGGGCAAAATTAGTTCGCCTTTTAAGTTAGGCAAGCCGCCAACATTTTTTTTAGGCCGAGCAAATTCAGCTCGGCTTCTTTTCGATCGGACAAAATTCCAACATTCCGAATTCTGCCGAGCAAACTCCGCTCGTTTTCCATATTGGGCAAGACACCAATATGTCCACTGGGCCAAGCAAAATTAGCTCGGCCCTTACACACCAATGTTTCAGTTGAGTTGGTCATGACGCCAACATTTCAACCGGGCGAGCAAAACCATCTCGGAATGCGAATGGGGTCTTACGCCAATTACGTCGTTTGACAGTGCAAACTGTTTGTGCGGTTTGCATTCACTCCGGCGAGAGGAAATCAGTCTGGTCCCATTCAGGTCGGCCTCTTGCCCCTGGTACTCATAATTGCCTTGCATCCTTGCGAATCCATTGTACAAAGATGTAATTCCAAACAACAAGAGGGCTATTTTTCATTACAAAAGCATTGCTATCCTTTACATTAAGTGCCAAAGGGCTAAAGGTCTTAAAAAGCTAAACAACACAAGCAAATTACATCTTAAAAGTAAAAGACCTTAAGGTTGGTCGTATTCCACGGTCTGGGGACAGCCTTGCCATCTATATCTTCCAAATGGTACGCCCCTTTACCGGCAAGACCAATCACTTTGTATGGTCCTTTCCAATTTGCACCGAGCTTTCCTTCACCAGGGACCACTGTGTTGCCAAGCACCTTTCTTAATACCCAGTCCCCAATCTTGAACATCCTGGGGTGCACAGCCTTGTTGTGCTTTTTGGAGAGTTCTTGTTAATAAGCTGCTATGTGGATCAATGCTCGCTCCCTCCTTTGTTCAGCAAGGTCCAACTCCAATGCCAACGCTTCACTATTCAGATCTGGCTAGAAACCTTCAGAGCGGATGGTTGGCATGCCAATTTCCAAAGGGATGACGGCCTCCATGCCGTAGGCCAAAGCAAAAGGTGTTTCCCCGGTTGACCACTTTGGCGTAGTGCGGTATGCCCAGAGCACATTAGGGAGTTCTTCAGCCCACTTGCCCTTAGCCTTCTCAAGTCGTTTCTTCAGCCTGCCCAGGATGGTCTTGTTTGAGGCCTCTGCTTGACCATTTGATTGAGGATAGGCCGGCGTCGAATTGTAGAACTCGATCTTCAACTCTTCGCAAAATTCGCGAAAGAGTTTACCATCAAATTGAGCGCCGTTATCCGAGATGAGGGCCTTGGGAATGCCGAAACGGGTGATCACGTTTTGCCATACAAACTTCTTCACGTCCTTTTCCCTTATGGTCGTTAGTGGCTCGGCCTCAACCCACTTGGTGAAATAGTCGGTGGCGGCGATGAAGAACTTACGATTTCCTGGTGCAGTTGGGAGTGGCCCAACAATATCTAACCCCCAAAGTGCGAACGGCCAAGGACTTGTGAGGGGGAGCAAATCTCTAGCCGGCTGGTGGATCTGGTGGGCGAACTTCTGACACTTCTCGCACCTGCGAACATATTTTTGCGCATCTGCCTGCATGCGCGGCCACCAATAACCGTGAGAAATTGCTCGGTAAGCCAAGGATCTGCCCCCAGTATGGCTGCCGCAAATGCCCTCATGTATCTCATAGAGAAAAGCATCCACCTTGGTGGGGTGGACATATTTCAAATACGGGCCGGTGAAAGATTTCTTGTACAAGGCCCCGGACGGGGAGAGCCAAAACCGCTCTGACTTTGCCCGGATCTTATGTGTCGCCTTCTTTTCTTCTGGTAGAATTCTATCTTTCAGGAAGGCGATGATAAGATCCATCCAAGAAGGGCCCAAGTCGTGCGCAGAGTACCTCGGCTGATTCTGGTTCCTCAATGCTTGGCCGAGGTAAAAATTCTATTATCAAGGGGTTAGGAAAAGCTGTATGAGCAGAAGCAAGTCCGGCCAATTCATCGGCCGCGCTGTTTTCCTCGCGGTCGATTTGTTCCAACCTTATTGCAGCGAACTTCTTGAACTCTGCGCATACCAGCGCCTGATACTCGGCCATTCTCTCGTCCATTGCCTCATACTCCCCTGAGACCTGATTGACCACCAACTTGGAATCACTAAATACCATGAGGGCTGTGGCTTTCATTCTCAGTGCGCTTCTTAGTCCGGCAAGGAGAGCTTCATACTCAGCCTCGTTGTTGGATGCTGGGAAGCCGAGTGTAATTGCCTGCTCGATGATTAACCCGTCCGGCGAGTTCAGCACGATGCCCAGCCCGGCCCCATGTCTGTTGGACGCCCCATCAACGAAGAGCTTCCTCATTTCGCCAATAAACAGCTTCCAGCAATCAGAGGGGTTCTGGGAGCTTCTTATTTCCAAGTCTCTGATCGATTCATTCTGGTCCCTTTCCTTGTCTTGGTTGGGTTCATCATCGTCGGACTTTGTTAGTCCGGTCATGCTTGTCCCTTTTCCTACTTGCGAACCAACGCTCGTTTCTGTTGCCAGAATCATGGGTTGTGCTAAATCCGCACCAACCAAATTAACCGGGCATACTAGATGCATCCCAGGGGCAAATTCCGCCACAAAGTCGGCAAGTGCTTGAGCCTTGATTGCGGTGCACGGTCGGAACTTGATGTCATATTGTCCTAATTCCACGGCCCATTTCAAAATTCTTCCAGTGAAGTCTGCCTTTTCAAAAAGCACTTCAAGCGGGAACTCGGTTAACACAACTATTGTATGGGCATGAAAATAGTGTGCCAGTTTTCTTGACGCCATCATTAGGGCCAGCACCAATTTTTCCAAGGGAAGATACCTCGTTTCGGCTGGGAGAAGAGTCTTGCTTACATAGAAGATCGGTAGGTGCTAGATGCCTTCAGCACGCACCAATACCGCGCTGACTGCATGTTGAGAGACAGCCAAGTAGAGGTACAACTCTTCGCCTGGCTGAGGTGTGACCAAAATAGGGGCTGAAGAGAGATATGCTTTCAGGTCTACTAGTGCGCAGTCGCACTCATCATCCCAGAAGAACTTGGACTTCAGAGTTTTAAAGAAGGGCCTGCAACGATCATAAGACCGGCTGATAAATCTCTTCAACGCGGCTGCCATCCCGGCAAGATGTTGCGCGTCCTTCGTGGAGTTGGGATGCTCCAGGTCTTGTATGGCCTTGATCTGTGACGGGTCAGCTTCAATCCCTCGATTTGTGACCTGAAAACCCAGAAACTTTCCGGTGCCAACTCCGAAGGCGCACTTTGTGGCATTCAAGCGAAGCTTGTGGAGCTTAAGTATGGCGAACATCTCTGCAAGGTCGGCGAGGTGTTGAGACTTCTCCTTACTCTTCACCACCATGTCGTCGATATAGGCCTCCATTGTTCGGCCCAGAAGAGGAGCGAACATCTTCGTTACCATCCTCTGAAAAGTCGCCCCGGCGTTCTTTAGTCCAAACGGCATGACTTTGTAGCAATATAAGCCTCTGGGGGTTGTGAATGACGTGATCTCTCTGTCCGGTTTATACATGGCTATCTGGTGGTAGCCGCGATATGCGTCCAGGAAGCTAAACCTCTGATGGCCAGCGGTTAAGTCCACCAGCTGGTCAATTCGTGGGAGGGGAAAGCTATCCTTGGGGCAAGCTCGGTTGACAGTCTTGTAGTTAACGCAGACTCGCCACTTGCCGTTCTTCTTCGGAACAACCACCGTGTTGGATATCCACCGAGGGTACTGCACCTCCTCTATGGCCCCAGCTTCCAACAAATTCTTTACTTCTTCTGTGACCACTTCAACATGGTGCAAGGCTGAGCGGCGCGTCCTTTGAATGACTGGTCGTGCATTAGGGAGGACATTCAACTGATGACAAATGAAGCTCGGGTCGATGCCAAGCATGTCGCAAGGTGTCCAGGCAAAGGCCTCCAAATTGGAAACCAAGAAGTTTGCATAATCCATCTGCTCGGCGACAAGGATGATCCCAAGAGGAAGAATTTAGTGGGATCGTTCTCGTCAATGCGCACTTCTACCAAATCTTCAACCGACTTTTCCTCAGCTTTTCTTCCTACATCTTCAAGGACCTCTTTACCCTCGGGCCCTTCAATCATTTGGACGAACCCTTTGGCCGCTCGGCTGCCATTTACTGCAACGAAGCATTGTTTCGCCATCACCTGGTCCCCCCAAACTTCCTCTATTTGTCCGCTTGGTGCCGGAAAGCGCATGACTTGGTGGAAGGTCGAAGCCACTGCTTGCATGGCGTGCAGCCAACCCCTGCCTAAGATCAAGTTGTAAGTTGATGGAACTTTAAGCACCCAGAACTCTACTTGCTTTATGATCGATCCCGCTTTGACCGGAAAAATAATCTTTCTAATTGGCCATTCTGGCTACGAGTTGAAGCCGACCAAAGGGGGCGTTGCGGGGGCCAAGTCCCTGTCTTCCAACTTCATTTGTTTAAACGCGTCATAGTACATAATTTCTACCGAACTTCCCTGGTCGATCAAGGTTCTCTTGATGTCAAAGTCTTTGACGCGAAGAGTGACTACTAAAGCATCATTGTGTGGCATCTGAACTCTTTCCAAGTCCTTTGTTGAGAATGAAAGGATATCCCTTTCTTCAGTCTTTCCCTTCTTCACAGCGGGCTGAACAGAAAGCATTTCCCTCATGTGCTCGGCCTTCTTGATTATCCCTCTCAGCTCGCAAACCCTGGCCGGTTCAATGATACCGTGGATGACGTTGATTACACCTTGCGGGGGCGCTTCTAGGGCGGCCAGGCCGTTTGGCTCAGCTTGGTCCGCTGGCGTGGCCTTGATGCCCCCATCTATGTATTGGTCAAGATGCCTCGCCGCCACCAACTCCTCTAAGTGTTGTTTGAGTGGCAAGCAGTCCTCTGTTCGGTGCCCCCGTTCTTCATGAAAGGTGCAGCGATATTTTGAATTGAAGCCCCTCTGCGCACTCCCCAACTTGGCCGGCCAACGGACGAAGGGTTCACCTCGAATCTCGCTCAGAATGCAATTTTAAATACCGTGGTGATCCCAGTCCGCGCCTTCAATTTTCTTTTGGCATCCTCCGCTGCATCACGGGGAGGGTCAACCCGGTCGTTTCGGCGGCCATTGTTTCTGTCATCGCGGTTTGAACCATGGCGCTGGTCTTTCGGCCGGTTGTTTGGGCGGTTATCCTCCTGCCAAACTGAGTGAACTTTCCCCGTAACCCTTCTGTCCCCCGCGACCGGATTAGCCTTCTCGGTCGCGGAGGCGGCATCATCCTCCACACGAATGTGCTCATTGATCCGCTGCATCAATGTCTCCATGGTTGTGGGTTGATGCATCGTGACTGAATCTCGCAGCCTATGTCCGACTGGGAGACCCCGTTTGTACTGAGTGATCGCCAGATTGGTGGGGCAGTCGAGGATCTCATTGTAAGTTTCCCAGTATTTCGCATTATATGCCTTCAACGAACATCCAGACTCCATCTTGACGCCCAGGAGATGGTCGACCTCCTTCGGCGTTCGTGTGTTGGTTTTGAATCTGGTGACGAAGGCTTCTGCTAGTTGCTGCCACCCCTCAATACTCCCCTCCGGGAGCCTTTCAAACCATTTCAAACCCAGCTCTCCCAAGCGTGCTGGGAATATGAGGCACATCAAGGCGTCATTCCGCCGGTGTCCAGCCATTACTTGCCGGTAATGGCTCACATGCATGTATGGATCCATTTTGCCGTCGTACAAAGTGAACTTTGGCTGGTGGAATCCGGCGGGGAGTGGCGTACTCTCAATCTCTGGAGACAGCGGCGTGGCTGTAAGTCGCGCCAGCTCTTTGTCCACCTGCGCAGGGGCCATCACTTTGGGGGCTGGCATCGCCACTTCCTCACTGTAACGAACTGGAGCGCTTAACCTCTGCAATGCCGGCACTCTCCGAGCCTCCCGACGGCGCGCCCTCTCCTCCAATATGTCCCTCAAGTCCCCGGAACGTGTGGAGAAAGAGGATCCCGACGTCGGCGTCGGGCGTGAGGAGCGGTAGGTGCTATCGCGAGGGAGGGACCTACCCTCTCCTTGGTCGGAACCTCCAACTCCATAGTTCCTGGTGATGGAGAGAGAGTAAGTCCTCCCCTGGCGGCGACTGCTACAACGAGGGGACGGGGTGCGCTCACTGAGGTAGCCCTTTCCAGCAACACCCTTCCCTTTAATCTGGCGTTTCAGCAGCTTCATCTCCGCCGCCATCTTGCGAATGACGGCGTCTTGGTCCTTGAGTTGGTGCTCCAGGCACTGCGCATGGGACTCCCCCCGGCATCGGCGACTCTCAGGACTCTGTGAGCGATCAGTACTCCTTCCGCGTTTGTCTCGCACACTTCGCGAAGGAGTCTCTAGGCCCGCCATGGCTGGAATATTCCGAGGACCTTCTCTCAAGCGGACGTACTCAGGTGTGACGCCATCGACGACGGACAGTGGGGCTTCGCCGTTGTCGGCCATGGAAATGGTCGAAGAAGCTCTAAGAACAAGGGTTGAGTATCAAAAAACTTCCCACAGACGGCGCCAATTGTACGGGGGCGAAATATCCTCTGTTTTCCGTACTCCTTGTACTCTAAGCTTCTCTTGACGACGTCTACCTGGCAACATAGAAACGGTGAGCTGCCCGACGGTGGTGTGCCGGATAGACCCTCCAACGATCAAGTCAGTCCACTTGAGGAAGAGGAAGAAGACTGAGAGAGAGAGAGTATTCTCTTTGGGGAAGTTGTTGCATACCTCTAACGTTCGTCCTCCTCCCTATTTCAAGGCTGGCCATGCTGCCTCAAGATTATGCGCGCACTACCTCTGCTGTCCTTCCCAAGACAGGTGGCAGTGCTCGCCTCTCACCATCTTACGCGTGTAAAGGCTTAGTCCTCCCACTAGTACACGCAGAACTGTCTAACGGCATTGAGGCATGCGTGGAGCAGATGTCCCCTCCCTCGTGCCATTGGCCCAGGTGGCACACCTGACCGTAGTACCACGACCGACCTATCTCCCACGAAGAACTATCACTACAGGCACTCAACCGCGCTATGCCCTACCGGACTGCCCCTTGATTAAGAGGGCGGCGGGGTGATGCTCATGGGCCGGGCTGGTATTGACCGGTTTATCGTGGCATACCGGTCGCGAGGCATGCCGGCCTCCGTCCGTTCTACCCTCATCCGAGGTTATCTGGAATCTGCCCATCTCGGCTCACCGGTCAGAGACGTACCATCCCTCACTTGTCCAAAGTTTAGCCCGAGCTACCCGTAGCCCGGTCTCACCACTTAGCTGTGTGCACTGCCTCGCAGCTCGGCCAGGCTTAGTTCACGCCCGGTCAGCCGGTCTTTTAGACCGAGCAAAACAGATCCGTCCTATCTTGCTCGGCCGTACCAACAGCGCAAATCTCCCCTCTCATTTTTATCATTAAATAAGATTTTATTTTAGATCTAATACTTTATATCTTTTTAGATGAACTTTTTACTAATTTTCTTATATATATATATATATATTGTATATTATTTTAAATAAGCAGAAAATATATAAACATAGTCATCAGTTTAGAAAGTTAACTCAGAGCAGTTCCTCACATTTGTCGACATTTATCATGGCTTACTATATTTTTATAGTATTATGGCCTATTTTAAGAATAAGGTTAAAAGTTAGATTGTTGGTTTTTTTAAATTTTTTATATCATATTATCTTTTTATTTTTTTACATGTTTTTTTAAGAAAATAAAAAAATCAAGTTTTAATTCTCAAAATAAATTTATGTATATCGTATGTTAACAATTATTATATTTTTATAGTATTATGTATATCCTACGTCAAATCATAGAGTAAAATTAAATGGTAATAATTAACTGATCATTGTAAGATTAATAATAACAATGACAGTGTTTTGGCAGTTTGGAAGATTCCTTTAGTTAAAATTATACAAAAAAAGATAAAATAAGTTAAAATAGTTAATAAGATAAAATGTTATTATTAAAATGTTATAACCCAAGGGGTTGTGGCATTGTGGTAAAGCCTTGGGGTTTAAGCCCCAAGGTCACAAGTTCAATTCCTTCCCTTGGGCCAATCTCCTGGGCGAAGCACTGTTGGTTAGGAGGTTGGACCTCAAGGATGCCTAATCAGCTACTTGGTGTGGGTTTAATGCTCCCCCGCTGTGCGAGTCCTGACTTAATCGGAACTTGCCTTGGGAGGTTGGGACAAGCGGGAGGATTTCCCTGTAAAAAAAAAAAAAAAAAAATTTAATTTTTTCTTCTATAAATATTTTATCAAATTATAAAAAAATATAACTATCTTTCTAAACATAAAAAATTTAACATATTAAAATAATAAAAAACTAAAATAATTTATTAAAATAACCAAACTTCTAAAACTAGGTGAATATTTTTAAAGAGCAATGCTATGTAACTCGAAGTTATCTGATCGGTCATTCAGTAAAAAAGCTGATAGTTGCGGTCGATAAGGTGACAAAGGGGTGGGCGCAGGTCGGTTGCGGCCACGAAACCTCCAATCCGCCATCCGTCCACCAGATTGTCGGATTGAAGAAAATCAATCCGCATCCGTCGGCCAATCCGGCGGATGTGGATTGAGCGGATTGGCGGTTTGGCAGATAGATGCCAATCGGTTTGGCGGTTTAAAATTTTATAAATTTTCAACATAATTAAACTTGTGCACTTCCTCAAAAACAAAAAAAAAAAAGTATTACAGTCAATGACTTAAAAAAGTGTTACAATCACTGTATGTCTTATCTAAAGAAAGAAAGTTTAAAATTTTATAATATCACGATCACTGCATGCCTCATCTACATATTACAATCACATCATGATTTATCCACGTGAAGTATTACAATCTGTGATTCTTAAAATATAATAACAATTCAAACCACCAAAACCATGAACAGAGCAGTAGTAGAGATTGTATGTCTCTGTATTGTTACATCTATATATATTTTTGAAAACAAAAACCAACCAGCATATATCATATTTTCTATTTATTATTTTTAGAGTTAGATTTAAAAACCAAAAAATATAGATAAATAATACGTTTATTTTTTTCAATTCAAAAAATATATTCAAGTTGAATTTTTTTTTTCAACAGAATATTTAAACTCTTTTTCAATTGAAAATACAAACATAATATTTAAACAAATTGAAAACACAAAGTCTTATAAATTACTAGGGATGCTCGCGGTTTGGCGGTTCGATTGCGGCCAAAGAAATCTCAAATCCGTTATCCGTCCGCCAAATTGGCGAATTGGAGAAAATCAATCCGCAATCGCTCGCTCGTCATCACGCATCCGTCTAAAATGCGACGGATCGCTTCGGTTCGGACGTTTTTGCGGATCGGTATATCCGCTGCTTACCCCATGACAACCGCGATAGACAAGTGCTTCATCCGGTCATTCGAGTGGTCATCCGACCGATCGACCGGCAAACACAAATTTGACCCATTCTAGACAGCTCAATTCGAAACACCAAAGATTCTCTACTTTAAATTAGGCCAATGCTAACCATGTTAGCAAGACCCTTTCAATTAACCATATGTACAACCTTCAATGTGTGTATATATGCTTGCAAAAGATAAGATATGAACTTTATGGCCTAATACTGAGACAAATAGATGTTATTAAAAAATGTTAGAGATTTTAAAAATTTTACCAAATGTCTTACATGGATGTGGGATCCACAGAACTTTTATGGCTTGATACTGAGACAAATAAATGTTATTAAAAAATGTTAGAGATTTTAAAAATTTTACCAAATGTCTTAGATGGATGTGGGACCCATAGACATTTGATAGAAGCCTAGGTATAATTTTTAGGGTCTCTAACAGTACTCAATGTTATTTTTAAATAAACACCACGAGAAACACTATGGTGCAGGGATGGACTGAGGGGAGGCCGGCAGGGGCGACCGCCCCCCAAAGTTTTGAAAAAACCCCCTAGATATAGTAATAAAGTTACAAATATTTTAAAAGTATATAGGTTCGACGTCCCAAAGTTTTTGCACAAAATTTAAGAACCGTCACTCCCTGAATTTTGTACTTTAAAATTTAAAAATTTATTTATTTTTTTGATAAATACTAAAAATAATAATTTATTTTTTAAGTATGATTACTTTTTTATTTTAAATTTAGTAATGTTAAAATAATTGGGAATTTATTTGTTAATATGTTAAAGTCATTTTTGTCTGATTGGAGCCCAAATTTTTTGGTTGTTTGCTTATAACTAAATTTAAAAAAAAAAAAAAATGATTACTCAAGAGTAGTAGGCGCCTACCTAAATCAATCATCTTATATTCAAAACAAAGAAATTTCTCTTCTATCTCTTATTTCCCAACTAGTGAACCCAAATCATCAGAACTAGTGACCCAAATCATCAGAACCAGCTAGTGACCCAAAGCACAATCTCTCTCTCGTGTGTTGTGAGTCTTCCGGCGTTCAAGATCATGATTTCTCCAACAGTACTCAAATAGTCTCTCTCTCTTTCCATGATCTTCGTCTCTCTTTCTTTCTCTCTCTCTCTCTCAAAGAGTTAGGGTATATTATTTGGAAAAAAAATATTGGACTATAAACTTGGTAATGCTGGTAATGGAACCATTTGTGTAATTCTCAGTCAACTATTTATACTTTTGTATTACATTTCTATTGTCAATTATCGAGTACAACTTTAAATGCTTAAGTAGTTATATAGAGCAAATAATTGTTTTTTTGAAAATTAATATGAATTTACTAGTACATATCAAATTGTATTTTGATAATATTTTGTAATTATATACGATGAATGGAAACATCTAATTATATATTTTTGTGATATTTGGATAGAAATTAATATTATATATAACATACTCATTACAATTTTTTTGATTGCATGTACACTCGCCCCCGACATTAGAATCCTTCGTTCGTCCCTGCTACGGTGGATACATTTTTCAAAATATGTGCATTATATGTATCTTATAATTTTAAAAAAAAAAAAGTTTTAATTTTTTGAGTTATAACTAAAAAAAATAAAAATATCATAACTAAATATAATATGAAATATAACTAAAAAACTAATGAGTCATAATTAAAAAAAAAGTAACATTTTCTAAAGAGGTGTATATTAGAATTCCCCTAATACCACATATCAGAGGTTTCCCATCTTGACATATGGCTAGCATCTCAAGGTCCATACATATTTCATTATTTCTCAGATTTTTCTAAATTAGAAAAACCTAAAAATACAAAATTGTAATAAATGTTTTTTTTGCTAAAAAATATATGAGTATTTTAACAATTGCCATCCATAATAAATATTATTTCAATTATTACCCAAATAAATCGAAATCAAATAGTTAAAAAGACTTGAACAACTAAAAGATTTTATTCCTAATTGAAATCAAACATTATGACCATATATTTTTAACTAAAAAATTTAAAAAGTCACTATAAATTCAATTATTATTTTTTTTCATGTATTCTTATAAAAAGTTAAAAAATTCAACTAAAATAACTTATTTCCAAAACAATCCATATTCCTAATATATAATAGAAGCTCGATGTAAACCTCAAACTTATTCAAACTTAACTTGGCTCAATCATGTCCATCCGAATCACAAAAATATAAAAAGCATCACATAAAAAATATCACGTAATCATTTATACATCTAATAATATTTTTAAAATAGTATATTTGCAATGTTGTCATATAACTACTTCTAAACTGAACATACCGTTAAAAGCCAGATAACTATTTAGAAATTTACACACACATCTAATTATATTAAAATAGTATATTTGCAATGTTGTCATATAACTACTAACTTCTTAACTGAACATACCACCAATGTAAAATTATCGAAACATAGATAATTAACTAACCTAGATAATTACTTGGAAACTTACCTTATGCTATGTTTGGTGGAAGAATTTGGAGAGGAATTTAGAAAAGGAAAGAAAAAAAAGTTTGTGAAACTATGTGAAATATAAATATATTTTTTTCATATTTTACCTACTTTTTCTATTTTTTTTTTTAAATTTCTCCTCAAATCCTTCAACCAAACACATCCTTCAACCAAATACAGTATTAATATATGCCTAAAAAGGGTAAACAGTTTAACACACTTTGCTACTTAAACAACTTGTATTAGGGTTGGTTTGGCAAAGGCTCATTGGGCTTTTTTGGCTCAATGAGCCATAAAAGACAGAATAGGCTCATGAACTACAACAGACAAAACATTCTATCTAACCCCATAATCATTACACTATTCTCTCACAAAAAAATCAAAAAAATCAAAAGCCCTTCCCAAACTATACTTTTAAACCCAAACTCATCTAATAAAAAAAAAAATCAAAAAAACCAAAAAGCCAACCAACTCCCAGACGGAGGCTAGTTTGCTCCAATACATACATACATATATGATATATTCCCGCCCAATTTAGCCCTAGCCAGCTATCAAATCACCAAAATAGCAATGGCGGAATCAAAATCATAGTGAATAACAATGACGACGAAGAAGAAGAAGAGAAAGCTTCTCAATTTTCGATTTGGAGTTGTCAATCGTTCGAATTTTCGAGTTTTCAAGTTCTCAATTTTGGGGGTTTTATGTTGTTGGGAGGCTCTGGTACTCTCTAGTTGTGTACATTGCCTGTGGATCAGGCAGAAAATCTCAGTGCAGTCTTTGGCGGTGGAGTGTCTGTGGAGCGAAGCGTTTGACAATGTCTCAATCGCCATTGACGTGGTCACGGAGTTCTGAGGAAGGTATTGCTACTACAACCGCCATTGCAATTGGTACAGACAAGAACAGCCAATTTGCTGTCAAATGGGCCGTGGATAATCTATTGAAGAAGAACTCTATTGTCATTCTTGTCCATGTCAAGACCCAATCATTGAAATACAGTAGGTACCTTGCTCTTTCATCATCACATTGAATCGAATCTATACAAAAAGAAAGAAAAAAAAAATTAAATCACGGTAATTGATGTGTTTCCCATGAAATCAAGGTGGGTTTTGTGTTTCAATTGGTATAAAAATCGTTTCATACTAAGAATATGCAAAACCCAAATTATGTTCTTATCAGTTGGTACATAATACATAAGGGAAAAGTCATTTAGATAATCTGATATTTTATATTTGATATTGAATCTATAAATTTTGAAAAAAGAATTTCTTTTTTGAAGAAATTAGAGAGTTGACCAAAAAAATCAAGTCGCCTGTCATCACAATCAGTGTAAATATATTCGGTATAAGAATAGTTTCATACTTTTGAGAATATGCAAAACTCAAATTATGTTGTCATCAGTTGGTACATAAAAAGGCCTTAGCATGGAATGCCCAAAAATGATTCACAGAAGGAAAAATTCATTTAGAATAATGTGAAAATATCGAATAAATTTGCAATACAGGTTAGGGATATTTGCTTGTGCCCTTCTTGTGCAATTGGGTATGAATGAATCTTCACTGGTGATTGTACTCCAATTGTGATTATCTGTTGTAGTTATTGGTACTGTTGTCAAATTTTTCATTGTCTTAGGTTAAAACTTGGTGTATTAATGTTGAAGGAGCTCATGGGTTTGAACCCGAGGGCAATGACTTTGTGCATATCTCAATTTGTGGATTAAAACTCAGCGTATTAACCATGAGGAGGGAGGTTATGGATAACCTGAGGACAATCATTTTGTGCATATTTATGCCAAAGGTTATGTCTGCACCCGATCTACTTCTCCTAGACCCTCGTCAAATGGAGATTAAACTGGACATACTTTCTTTTTACTTCCTTTCTTCGCAGATTGTTTTATTTGGTTTTGCAGAGGATGATGCCCCTAGAGGAGGCAATGCACCAACTGGAAATGAAATGCAACAGTTATTCCTTCCTTATCGTGGATTCTGTGCTCGCAAAGGGGTAATTCTATGAACCTAACTCCCTAATACGTCTATTAAATAGGCAACAAACTGCTACCTTTTTTCTCTTTTGAAATTGTTGAAGAGTTGCCAATCAAATTCATTTGGAGCAGGACTACACTATGTATGGCCTCTTAGAAATTAGTTTGATTGCATGTTAAATAGCAGGCTGAAGGTTTGAAAAAAATAAACAAAAGCTTTTAGTATCCTATAGAACAATAGAGGTGGCCAAATTTTCCACTAAAACCTGTAAATTTTAGCATTAATGTCAAACATATCCGCAAGGTTTGATTTCATACCCATGATAATTTCAGGTTCTAGCAAACGAGATGGTCCTCCACGATATTGACATTTCAAATGCGCTAGTTGATTTTATCCAGAACAACTCCATCAGCACTATGATCCTTGGTGCTTCCAGCCGCAGCTCTCTAACAAGGTGTCTGTCTGTCTCTCTCTCTCTCTCTCTCACACACACACACACACACACACACACACCATTTATGGGTACATGTCAATTCTTTTTCAAATGATTTTAGTAAACTAATGTCAACCTGTTGGTCAAATATTGCTGTGGGTAGTTATCATCCCTAACTTTTTGGGAGCAAATAATTCATGATCATCTTTTTGCATGTGTAAATTTTGGATTGCATCAGCATCAACTGCATTTCTTTATTAAGAGGTATAATAAGCTAACATATATCAAGCAACCTTTTCTGTCTACAACATTTGTTTTGTTACTCTGAGAAAACACTATGAATCCTAATGTGCAGTGTGTTGGTTCCTAGGTTGCTAGGTCTATAAACTGCCTGTAGGCTACTGGTACTCTTTAGGACTCATTAAGGAGGTTTGAGTTTTCAAAACTTCCCTTTCCTTTTTCCCTCTTACAGTACTATTTTTGTTGTTGCTACACAGGGCATTTAGAAATGTAGACGTGCCAACTAGTTTGTGCAAAATTGCACCAAACTTTTGTTCGGTGTATGTTATATCGAAAGGGAAAGTTCAGAGCATCAGGTCAGCCAGCCAACCTTCTATACCTGGTGGTGCAGTTAGTTCCAAGCGACCATCTCAAACACCATTTTCAGCAGATACCGCAGTGTCTGAAGATTTATGTCAGTAAGTCATAAAATTACATGTTTACTCTTTTGAAGTGTATGATAGTAACTAGAGAATGACACCAATACTGGCTACTCCAACTGTCCATGCTAATTCATGCAGCAAGGGAACTTTTGAAACAAATAATAAATGATGGTCTTTTGACACAAAATGAGAGTGAGGGGACTGACTTTTATGGCATTGGTTAAATAGCTATAACCGTCAAATGCTCCAATTCTTTCATATGTATCCAACTACTTCAATGATTTGAATCAGCAATAGAGCATAATGAAATTCTCGCTCCCTTTGATTGTCAATTATCATATTTGGTTTGATACTTTTAAATCCTCTGCTTTCTCAGCCTCGAGCCTCGAGACAAAGAAGTATGTCATTCAGACTCTAATGTTATGCCTTTTTAGTTTTCTCGTTTCATTTAGAGTAAGAAATTTAAAGAAAAATAAATAAATAAATAAAATCAAGATTATGGTTTGTAGTACTGAAACAAAAAGTCCACCGGCCAAATTTTAAACTAAAGTTCCTAAGTAATCTTTCCAGATTAGAACACTTAGGTTTCTCATTTTTCGATATTTACCTGCTATTACAGAAGTAATAGCTATAGGAGTTGGAAAAGTGGAGGCTCCAGCACAATGTCATTTGACAGGAACAATGATTTGATGCAGTTAACTTCATGTGACAAGCTCTCGACCTCGAACAGCATTGTGCCTTCACCTCAACATTCAACTAGCAGAATGATTTCTTCACTGCAACATCCAATGTGCAATCTTGATCTTTGGTTTCGCTCCAAAGGGAGTTCATCCAATCAAGATTCCGCTATAGACGTCAGTGATTTTTCAGGACCGCCTAGTTTTCAATCAACTGAAATGTCCTGTGAAAATTTGGACTATTCCCTCACATCAGATGTTTCCAGGACTTCTGGCTCTTCCCAAACTTCGGTAAGTTCAATACAGCAGAAATTCTGGGTACAAGATATAATTATTAATCAATGGGATCATAATTATGGATCATCTATCATGATTATCTGATTATAGCTTAATCAACAAATGGAGCACCGTAATTGAATGATCGTGATAAGTAGCCTGATATTATATTTAATTTGTTATGGGTGTGACTTAAATTTGACCCAAGGATGTCTTGTAGTTGGTACTCGCATTCAAATGCTACTCCTGCCACAGTTTCCAAAACCAAATATAAGACATTTTTCATAATTCTAATGTGTATTTCTTTAAATTAGTTTCAAGGAAAGAAAAATAGGTAGCACAATGGACTGATAAACTCATTGCATATGTATTTAAAACAAAATAGACTGAGGTATGTCCAAGCTAGAAAGTTCTGCAGTACTTTCTAGCTTTTAGTGCCTATTAAAGAACTTTGCTGTCACAGGGTGTCATTTCAGTGGCACCGAGCAAGCATCCATCCAATTCACGAGCAAGAAACATTAACTTAAAGCACCAATGAGGGTACTTCGTTCTCTTCATTTGATTGAAGGGATAAAACCCACAATTTTTCGACCCCAGTGGTCAATATGTTTCAGAGTTTGTAAAATACTAACACATATGTTAATTATGAAATTGCCTATGCTCTATGCTTTATTAGCTTTGTTTTCTTTTGCTGGTTGTCAATGAGAAGGCTGAAATTAAACACATTGTTGTGCACAAAAAAGATGAGGTCATGAGCTGTAGTCTTGCAAAGTTTTGTTATAGCAGACTGACTTGCATGCCTTCATTTGAATGACTATATTACAGAATGAACTAGAGGCTGAAATGAGGAGATTAAGAGATCAATTGAAGCAAATGATGGAGATGTACAATTCAGTTTGCAAAGAAACAATTTCTTCCAAAGAGAAGGTAAAAATCTTGACTTGAACTAGATTGATGTTTCCTATCTTCTACATGGAAGTTATCTCACAATAAGTCTTTCCAAATGTGACTACAAATCACTTGTGTTTCCCAGGCAAAGGAGATTGATGAATGGAAGCCAGAGGAGGAACGCAAGGTTCTGGAAGCAAAGCAAGCCCAAGAGGCTGCGATGGCTTTGGCCGAGATGGAAAAACAAAAAACCAAGGTTGCGATTGAAGCAGCACTGATGGCACAACGACTAGCAAAATATGAGATCCAGATGCGAAAGAATGCAGAGATGAAGGCCATACATGAGATAGGAGAGAGGAAGAAGGCTATGGACGCGTTGACTTGCTCTGAAATTCGGTATAGAAAGTACCCCATTGAAGAGATTGAAGTTGCAACAGACTACTTCTCCAATTCATTGAAGATTGGTGAAGGAGGATATGGACCTGTTTATAAAGCCTTTCTTGACCACACAGCTGTTGCCATTAAGGTTCTAAGGCCGGATATGTCACAAGGGAAAAAACAATTTCAACGAGAGGTATTGTATTCCTTGTTTCTGTTGCCAATTTGTAGATGTATACTCGGATCATGTAGAAAACTGTCCTGAACAAACACCATATATGAAGGTTGCAGCTTTAAATAAGCTAATTATGTCTGTGTGTCCAAGCACCAACTTAAGGATCTAACTTTCTGTAAGAATTTATGTATTATTAATTGATTGATGTATTACAAGATGTATTGTATTACAAATCAGAGTGGGTTATTATATAGGAGAGAGTTTGGGTAGTAGGTGAGGAGTAGGTGAGGGTGAATTGGTGGTAGGTGGAGTGTAGTAGGTGAGTGTGAATGGTAAATTCTAACAGCCCCCCGCAAACTCAAGGAGGATAGGAACTAACCAACTGGAGTTTGGAGAGAGTAACAAAACAAGAAAATATATAAAAATAAGAAAATACATAAAAATAAAAATAAAAAAGATAGGGGACACTGTATGGTCGTGTCAGACCGTTGGTGAAGACTCTGAAAGGTGGTGCCATAACGTGGTAGAGGACACTGGATGGGTGTGCCATAACGGTGTAGAGGACACTGGATGGTGGTGTCATAACGTTGTAGAGGACACTGGATGGCGGTGTCATAACGGTGTAGAGGACACTGGATGCTAACCGGAATCAAATGTCGGGACAGTTTATAGGGTCATGTCGGACCGTTGTAAAAGTGGCACCCTCAAAAGGCGTGCCCAATTTTATCAAAAGGCGTGCCATCAAAAGGCGTGCCCAATTTTATCAAAAGACGTGCCAGACATGATGGCGAGGCACGTGGGCGCCTTGGCTTGTGCGCCCGGTTGTCGGCTGGTGGCAAGAGGCGCGCGATGCGCGTGGCTGCCTCGGCTATAAGACAGAGGCTGAGGCTGAGGCAAAAAAAAACTGCGAGAGAAATTCTGAGAGAGATTGTGGAGAGAGATTCTGTAACACTCTGTTTTCTGAGAGAGAGTTCTGAGAGAGATACTGTGTAACACTCTGGTGCCTAGAAAATGGCTTCATCGTCTTCCCGCGGGCTGCTCACCCTCTTTCCCGACCTCAACGAGTCAACGAGAGAGAGAACTGGTGCGGTGGCACTGGAAACTCAACCAAGCGCCCCGGAGTTTGCTCCGTTGAACTTTCCGATGCGGGCTGTGGAGCAAAGAATGGCAGGGCAGTCAGATGTTGAAGCCAATCAATATACACTGAAGTCATGTGTGGAAACCATGACTGCGGTTACAAATTTGTCGAACCGGCTGCAGAGTAGAACAAATGAGGTGCAGCATTTGAACGGCCAACTGGCTCTGCTCCAGCGCATGTATAAGGATGCGCGAACAGAGATAAGCGTGCTGAAGGCGGAAAACAAGGAGCTGAAGCGGAAGGCCACGGTGATGTTCCGATTTGGAGGGCCGCCATATGCTGCTGTGGAGGAGCAGGGAGTAGTGATCGTGCCCAGTGGAGTGGGAAACACGGAGGCAACACCGTCAAGGGCCGCACAGGACGGAGGCAAGAAGAAGAGACCTGCAGCAGAGTAGAGAAGAAAAATCCCACGGTGGATGTGGGTGTTTGGTTTTGGTTTGTGTGTCTTGTTTTTTTTTTTTTTTTTTTTTTTTTTTTTTTTTTTTTTGTAAAATGGTGATCGGGGTGAGCCCCAACAGGAATAAAATGAGTGTGGTGTGCAGTTCTTCTTCTTCTGCTGTTTTTTTTTTTTTTTGTTTTTTTTTATGGGCAAAGAAAGAATAATGAAAACAAGGTTTCGTGACCCACGGTGTTGTGAAAACCGGCAATGGTTTTTTTTTTTTTTTTTTTTTTTTTTAAATAATAATAATAATAATAATAGAATATAGTATAATAGTGTGGGGGAACAAGCCCACGAGGAAAAGTAAGAACATTGAGATGCAAATCAAAAAAATATATATATATTATAGTATAATAAAAAAATAATAATAATAAATAAATAAATAAAGGAATAAAGTGAAAGGAGATAAGAACATGATGATGGCTTTGGTGGGTGGAGGCTGTGGGTGAATTGCAGAAGTGGACGTGGGTGCTGTAGTGAATATAGTATAATAGGCATATATTAAAATAAAAGAAATATTATAGTATAATAAAAAGGGAGATAATAGATATATATAAAAAAAAAGTGGGAAAGGGAATCAAGAAAGAAGAATGGGACACACACATGGACAGCCACGTCTTGGGACACACACATGGAGTAGTAGCTCCACCCGTAAAAGGCAAGCCGCGGAATGCCAAACTTGGATGCTGATTCAAGGGTCCAACCGAGGAAGCCATCAGATATGAGGCAGGTGACAGTGGGGAGAAACTCCAGAGCTTGTTCGAAGTCGGGTTGCATAAGTTTCGTGGCGTTGGCGAATGGCACGAAGAGGGACATGGAAGGGAGTTCATCGGTGCTCTCAACTTCGGCAGGTAATCCGTTGATGTTCTCCGGGAAAGGAAGGTCGACAATGGAGGCACCCGTGTCTGCAAGGGAAGCGGAGAAGAAAGGACGGTTTGCCATGGTGGTGAACATGGTGACGGTGGTCTGTTTCAGATGATGAAGTTGCATCTTGCAGGCATTGCAACTGACCCACAAGACGTCACTTCCAGTATCAATTCGCACATAAAATTCTCGCCGGAGAAATGGGACTTTCTGAGCGTCGGACGGGTGCTTGAGAGGCCGCTTCAGACCTAGAAATTTATGTCGGAACTCTGCCGGAGTAAGGTCGGAGAACTTTGTGACGCCGTGTACGGCGGAGGGGTCGAGAATCTGGAGGCGCTTGGCTCGGCGGAGGTTAGACTTGAAGACCACAAGTCTGTAATCGTGCTCCTCCTGCGTAGCATAGGACTTGCCGTACTTGGTCTTGAAGAGAGAGAAGTGCCGTGGAGAGGAGAGAGAAAGAGCCAGCATCTTGTTTGTTTGTCGGTTTTCGCCGGAAGAGAGAGAGAATTAGAAAATTTGGATTTGTCCGGCGGACGGCCAAGGCGAGGCTGCCGCCCGCCGGTGAAGCGGAAGCACTAAGGTCTTAACCTTGCTCTGATACCATGTAAGAATTTATGTATTATTAATTGATTGATGTATTACAAGATGTATTGTATTACAAATCAGAGTGGGTTATTATATAGGAGAGAGTTTGGGTAGTAGGTGAGGAGTAGGTGAGGGTGAATTGGTGGTAGGTGGAGTGTAGTAGGTGAGTGTGAATGGTAAATTCTAACACTTTCTATTATTGTTCTCACCATGCAGGTTGAGGTACTAAGCTACATAAGACATCCAAACATGGTTCTTCTTCTGGGTGCCTGCCCTGAGTATGGATGCCTTGTTTATGAACACATGGAAAATGGCAGCTTAGAAGACACGCTCTTCCGGAAAAACAACTCTCCTCCATTGCCATGGAAAACACGTTTCAGAATATCTGCTGAGGTCGCCACTGCTCTTCTTTTTCTTCACCGAACAAAGCCAGAGCCTCTAGTGCATCGAGACCTCAAACCCGCAAACATTCTTTTAAACCGAAACTATGTGAGCAAGATCAGCGACGTTGGTTTAGCCAGGTTGGTCCCACCATCTGTCGCTAATGGTGTCACTCAATATCAAATGACCGCAGCGGCTGGGACATTTTGTTACATCGATCCCGAGTACCAACAAACGGGGTTGTTGGGTGTGAAATCTGATGTATATTCATTGGGTGTTATATTGTTACAAATTATTACAGCAAGGCCTCCGATTGGTCTGTCCTACCATGTTGGCAAGGCAATTGAGAGAGGAACATTTTCGGAGATCCTTGATCCGATGGTGCCAGATTGGCCTTTTGAAGAGGCGTTGTCATTTGCTAAATTGGCTTTTCAATGTTGTGAGCTGAGGAGGAGAGACAGACCAGACCTTGGTTCGATCATATTACCTGAACTTCAGCGATTTAGCAATCTTGGTTTTGATAATGGAGCCGGTAACATAGGCGGGATCACATATGGAGCAACTTTTAATGATCCGTGTTTTCAAGTGAGATCACCATTTAGTGAGGTCAGTTACCATTCTGAAACTTCTATCTCTCAGTTTCTTATGTCTAAGCCTTGTCATTAATTCTATCTATTTGTTAACTGAGAAGTGAAGAAAAGCAGAAATTTATGGCAGTGAGTATAGGATTCTACATTATCTCCCCTTCTCTTGCATCTTCTTGGCAACCAAACGGATATAAGAATGCCTATACAAGAAAGCAACCCTGATACCATTTTTCAAATTTATTATTGTTAAAATTTGTGTTAAATATTAGTAGTACTAGTACTGATAGATGGTTACTTTACCATCTTTCATCTTCAAGTGGTATATTCTTTGTAATATTCATTTAAACCTAAAATCCTTTATTTTCGCCTGAGTTTGGCGGGGATGAAAATGGTGGAAAGTGAAGGAAAGGGCAAAAAAAAATATATTCCGAGTTTGTTTAAAATTTGTTCATAAAATGGTTACTTATGATTAGAATTCTAAAAATTTATCTTTCCTTGCAAACTTTTCATCCTAATCAAATGCATATGAGAAAATATATTTTGTTTTCCATTTCTTTTCTTTCACTTTCCTTTCTGCCTGTTTCACTTTCCACCATTTATTTCACTTTTCTAGGGCACGTAAGATATGAATAACCAACCCAGAACAGAAATATAGCAATGCCTCTGCAATCACAATCAGTTATTCTACCTAGATTAGCGAGAGAGCTATTTGTCAGGCACGGACATTCAATTCTATGTTTTGATATGCTTAACCAGGAAGCGAGGAGAAGAAATTGTATTCAGCAGATTGAAATTCAGGAAAGATCGGTGTTGAAAGAAGATGATTGCAGATCGAGTCCCGAACCAGATAGTGAAGTTTGAAACTAGTCGTGGAAAGGATCAAGACAGGTTTGGGAGGCACTTTGTCTAGTGAAATTGAACACTTCTTCCATCTTCATCTAATTGTCAGTTGAAGAAATTGAGGTTGTATTTGTATTTATGGATTTGCTAGCACTCATTCAAGGAAAAAATTATTAGGTGGTTTCGGGGGCACCACGTGACAATGCTCTCACCAAATGCCATGCCCCTGTTCTCCCAACACCCAACGCCAAATCGTGAGTCTTACTTCCTCTACCAATTGCAATGCTTTTGAGGCACCATCTGACCATGCTCCAAAACCACCAAATAACTTCTCCATTCAAGGTGTAGAATTTTAGAGCTAGATTTCAAGAATGGATGGTGAAGATTGTTATTTGAAATCTTCTCATGAATAATTTCACTTGTATGCAAATATTTAATCAAATTTGTCTCCTCTGTCTTTACATCATCTATTGCTTTTAGAATTACCAATTTGCATTAAAAAATTCCAAAAACCCTAGAAGAATAAAAGAAGAAATAAATGGATGAAAAGAATCTTGTAATTTATTTGGATAGTTTTATATATTAATTTTATTGACATAAACTAGTGGTTCGAAGATGAAGTTTTTTCATCAATTTTCATAACAACATTGAAACACCGAGTTTATATGGATAAAGAGGAGAGAAATTGTGAAATGGTTACAAATATAGAGAATAAATAAATTCTTAAAACTCGTATTTTGTTTTTTTATTAAAATGTGTTAATGTAAATTGTAAATAGTAAATCACCACTACCACCAACTCCACCTACCACCTCCACTACCACCTACCACCTCCACTTCACCCCCTACCACCTACACCTACACCTACTACCACCTTCTCTTCTATATATAGGAGTTGTAATACATAACAATACACATCAATCAATAATACAATTAACATACATCAATTAGATACATTATTCTCTCTGCATTTCTCTCTTTTTTACATTGAATTTAACATGGTATCAGAGCAAGGTTAAGAATTTAGTAATTCCACTTTACCGGCGGGCGGCAGCCTCGCCTTGGCCGTCCGCCGGACAAACCCAAATTTTCTACTCCTCTCTCGCTCTCTTCTTCCTCCTTCTCCTCTCCAGTTGTTCCATTCTCTGCAACACTGCTATTCTCAAACCCAACAACACGACGACCCATCATCATAACTCATCCTTCTCTCTCCATCTCTGCAATTCTCACCAAGAAAGGGAAAGAAGAAGACAAACAAACCCATGTGGAATCCTTACCCACACCCTTCAATTTCAAGGCCTACATGGCCGAAAGGGCCAATTCGGTGAACCTTTCAGTACCCAACAACACACAAAACACATCCCCAGATACTCTCTCTCTCTCTCTCTCTCCCTCTCTCTCTCTATATATATAATGGAAAAACATCAAAACCCAATGATGGCACCATCATCTCCAACACCAACGACCTTCGTCCAAGCAGACACCACCACTTTCAGAGAACTGGTCCAGAAGTTAACCGGCGCAACCGGTGACCCCGCGGACAAACTCCCTGTAACATTCCCCACAAGGCTTTCTTCCAGACCCTACAACCCAATCGACGCCACCGGCATTCGCCGGTCACCTTTCAAGCTCCAGGAGAGGAGGCACACCATGAGGAAGCTCGAGATCAAGCTCGGACTCACCTCTCTCCGTAACTCGTCCTCGCCGACGATTCAGAGCCCAGTCACTCCCCTCGGCTGTGACGCCGTGTTCTCCGCCGTCGCCGGCGGCGGAGGAGTCGATTCGCCGTCTTCGCCGGAGCTCTTCTCGGTGCTCCAACAGGTGAGGAAAACAATGGCGTTGTTCCAAAGCCACGAGCAGAAGAAAGAGGCGACCCACTTGGTTGAACTGGACGAGATGTTTCAGACATTCGATGAGTTGATTCAGAGAGCTTCTGAGCTTGTTTTTGGGACTACCCAGATTGAGAGGAGTGTTGATTTGGGTGACCCAGTTGGTGAAATCGGAAGAGAAGGTGTGATTGAGAAAAGGGTTTTTGGAGAATCGGTCTAACTTTTTTATTTTTTTATTACTATTATTATTATATCACATAATCCATGCACTCCTGTTCCTCTCCACTTTCTTTTCTTTTTTTTATATTTGTTTTTAATCCATCTTTTGCAAAGCCACCGAAAGTTTGCACACCCACCATCATTTTCTTTTATTTTATTTTACCCCATCATCCCCTACTTTTTTGCACATACTCATACTTCTTTTTATTTTTTAAACCAATCTTCTTTCTCGTTTTCATTCCCCCGATAATTTATATATTTTATTAACAACACCAAAAAAAAAAAAAAAAAAACACACCAAAACAAATCACACATTCTCATGTCCTTCCTACCATCCGAGTTTGCACAACCCATTTGTTTTATTCATATCAGGGGATCAACCTCGATCACAATTACAAAAAAAAAAAAAAAAAAAAAAACCACAAAACACAAAACACAAACTAACAACAACCCACACAAACACCCACCCACAGGCGGGATTTTTCTTCTCTACTCTGCAGCCGGTCTCTTCTTCTTGCCTCCGTCCTGGGTGGCCCTTGCCGGTGTTGCCTCCGTGTTTCCCACTCCACTAGGTATGATCACTACTCCCTGCTCCTCCACTGCAGCATATGGCGGACCTCCAAATCGGAACATCACGGTGGCCTTCCGCTTCAGCTCTTTATTTTTCGCCTTTAGCACACTTATCTCTGCTCGCGCATCCTTATACATGCGTTGGAGCAGAACCAGTTGGGCGTTTAACTGCTGCACCTCATTTGTCCTACTCTGCAGCCGGTTTGACAAGTTTGTAACCGCAGTCATGGTCTCCACACATGACTTCAAAGTATACTGATTGGCCTCCACATCCGACTGCACTGCCATTCTTTGCTCCACCGACCGCATCGGAAAGTTCAACGGAGCAAACCCAGCGGTGTTTGGTTGAGGTTCACTGGCCACCGCACCAGTTATCTCTCTTGTTGACTCGTTGAGGTCTGGAAAGAGAGTCAGCAGACCATGGGAAGACGAGGCCATTTTCTGGGCAACAAAGTGTTACAGAATATCTCTCGCAACAGAGTGTTACAGACACTCTCTCTCAGTACAACGAAGAGTTTTTCAGAGTTTTTTAGCGGGTTTTCTGCCTCAGCCTCAGCCTCCGCTTCGATTTATAAAGACCTTGACGAAGAGGCAGACACGCGCATCATGCGCCGCTCGGCGCTCGCCGACAACTTGGCACGCCTTTTGATGGCACGTCTTTTTATGAATTGGGCACGCCTTTTGATGGCACGCCTTTTGACAGATTGGGCACACCTTTCGAGGGCGCGACTTTTGAGGGCTCGATATATATATCCATGTATATCTTTTGGGCAGCCTATATACACACTCATACAGTGTCTTCTACACCGGTCAGCTTTATCAATTCCTTTTCAACCTCAAATAGGTTTCTATCTTCACACCTATTTGAGTTTGAGGGGGGGTTATACACAGTATCATGTTCAAGCCACCTCATGGCGCACTCCCTAAGTCGCCCCCTTGGTGCACCACCACAACTTGCTAACTCGGTCCGACATGACCCCATAAACTGTCTTCTACAACGGTCTGACACGACCACACAGTGTCTGCTACAACGGTCCGACATGACCCCATAAACTGTCTTCTACAACGGTCTGACACGACCACACAGTGTCTGCTACAACGGTCCGACATGACCCCATAAACTGTCTTCTACAACGGTCTGACACGACCACACAGTGTCTGCTACAACGGTCCGACATGACCCCATAAACTGTCTTCTACAACGGTCTGACACGACCACACAGTGTCTGCTACAACGGTCCGACATGACCCCGTAAACTGTCTGCTACAACGGTCCGACATGACCCCGTAAACTGTCCTGCTACAACGGTCCGACATGACCCCGTAAACTGTCTCGACATTGATTCCGGTTAGCTTCTACAACGGTCCGACATGACCCCGTAAACTGTCTGCTACAACGGTCCAACACGACCATACCGTGTCTCTACAACGGTCTGACACAACCATACAGTGTCTCCTATCCCATTTTTAATTTTATTTGTCAGCTTATTTTTCTGTTTTGTTAATCTCTCCAAACTCAAGTTGGCTAGTACCTATCCTCCTTGAGTTTGAGGGGGGCTGTTAATGTAAAATGTAAATTGTAAAATGTAAACTACCACCCACTCCACCTACCACCTCCACTACCACCCACTCCACCTACCACCTCCACTACCACCTTCACCTACTCCCAAATCCTCTCCTATATAAATCCTTGTAATATACACAATCAATCAATACACATCAATCAATAATACATCATTATTTAACAAAATGGATTAGATTTGATGAGAAATATAAGCGCATGAATACAAACTTGAAAAAAATTAGTAATGTCTCTACCATAAAAGTCCATTAGATCTGATCCTTCTAAAAATATCTCCAAGGGTGAGTTACTCCAGTTAAAAGTCAAATCCAGGAGGGTGTGGCAATTTGGTTGTGATTTGGCAATAAGTTTTTTAGTTGATTTTTTGATTTTTTTTTATAATTATTTTAGTTTAGTAAAACCTTGAGATATAAATGTTGAAGTCTCAAGTGCGATCGGACTCTCTCTAGGGAAACCTTCTAGGCTTGGGCATCGTATTTAGTATTAGGAGTGTAGATTTAAATTTCTATCAGTGTGCAAGTCTGCGACTTATCGCTACATGATTAAATGATTTTGCTGTGTAGTACTATTTAATGGTAACCTTTAAGATCTCTGATCCTTAAAGTCTAACCTCAGAGGTCACCCTCTGTGATTAAGTGTTTTTTTTTTTTTTTTTTTTGTGTGTATGTAATTGGAAGAGGAGGTTCATATTTTGGGGCAAATGTACACTTATTTGCATTAAAAATAGATAAATAAACAATTTTTTTTATTAGGCATCATAGTCTAAAAGGATCTAAAATGTTTTTAAAAAATCCAAAATCCAACAAAAGCTCATTAAAGATTTTTTTTTAAAAAAAAAATTAATAATTTTTTGTTTTGCTTTCATTGTACTCTTCAATTTTTCTTAATAAACTTTTAAGTTCCATTTTGTAGCTCGAATTTCGTTTACCCGAGTGGTTTGACTACCCAAAACAACGTCGTTTTGGGCAGTGTTTTTTTTTTTTTTTGTGGTCCTTTTCTCTCTACAAAAGAAGAAGAAGAAGAATGAGGAGGAGGAGGAAAGAAGAGGAAGTTGTGTGAGAGATTCATCCTGATTAAAAAAAAAACACCAAATCATCAACACTAACAACAAACAACACCAAGCTGATAAAAAAAAACAACAAACAACATTAAATCAGAGAGATTCATCCTTTGTTTTTTTGAAGATCAAAAATCAAATCTAAAAATCCAAAAATTAAACTCAAAAATCAAAGAGATTCAACCCAAAAATCAGAAATCAAAATCAACACATCATCATCATCATTATATACAGATCTGTACCCAAGCGGCGCCTATAGTGCTCCTTTCTCTCTCTCTTCTTCTTCTCTGTCCTCTCTTCTCTTTCTTCCTTCTCTATTTCAACAACATAAGAGGGAGGGGGGAATCTCAAAACGACATTGTTTTAGATATTCGAACTATTCGGGCCAACTTTTTCTCAAATTAAGGAGGATTATTGTAAAATTTTTAAGTTTACCTAATAATAACAAAAAAAAAACAATTATCAAACTGCTCTAGGTAGGTCATTAAAGTTTGTCACGTGTTACCTTGGTTCATTAATGGTGGCCTCTGTGACTCATAAAAGTGTGTGAAAAAAAAAAATACATTTTACTTTTGACATTTAAAGCATTAATTTCGAGTCGATTTACTTTTATCATTCACATATTTTGACACATTTTTAATATTTTAATTAGAATATATATTTATTTACTAAATTAATAAATATTAACACATAAAATAAAAAATTTACATTTAATTTTTTTTATTAAAAAATTACTTTTAATTTATTAGATTAGAAAAATTTGAAAAAAAATTAATATTTAGATCTTTTAAAATTAAACCGGTAAAACAATTTGGCAAAACACCCTTTGAATATTTTTGAGTAAATTACAAATATATTTCTTAAACTTTATTTAATGGGGCATTTATACACGAATCCTAAATTATAAACTTATATCCTATTAAGTTTTAATTAAGATTTTTTAGAATTTCAAGTTCTATTAATTTTTAATAGTCGGAATTATCCTTCAAATAATGGTTATTCATTATTTATAATTATCTATAAAATAAATAATGATTTGATATTTATTTTAATTTTCAAAACTTTAAAATATTAACTTTCAAGTTGAAAGAACTAAAAAAAAAAATTATGTGCATAAGCAAATATGTTTTTTTGAAAAAATTGAAAAAATGACTTTTTTTTGTGCAAAACTGAAAATTTTGTATCTATAAATGAGCATGATATTGGAACATTAATGTGAAAAATTGGGAAAAAAAACTTAAAAAATGAAAAATGTTCTCAGTTTTAAAAAGGAAAAAAGCTGATAATATTCACGATTTTATTAGATAGTTGAATCAAATCAATAAATAAAAAGATACAAATATTTAATCTCATGCTCTATTTTTTCATCAGTTAATGAAATAATTATATGAAATATTACTATGCAAAATTGATAATGTTATTAATTTTAAAAATTGAAAAAATTGATAATATTATCAGTTTTACTAAATAAGACTTATTGATTTAAAAACTTTTAAATAAGACCTGAACTACCATAAAATTCCTAAGTAGGACTTTTAAGTAATTAACTTTTATTTATAAAATATAAATTTCCCTTATGTGATTCTAGAAATTACACTTCAAATTTCATAACAATTAACTCATTTTATGCATAAATAATTAAGTCAATTAATAATTTTTAATAATATCAAAATTTTATTTTAATTAATAATTTAAGTAATTTTATTTTCGTGTAAGAAAACAGTTAAAAATTTTATTTTATTTTTATTTATAATTTTTTAAGGAAAAATTAGTCTAGGGTCCCTCTCCCACTTTTCGTAATAAAAGAGATCCACAAAATTATTTTTTGATGTCTAAGGTTCTTAAACATATATCAGAGAAATTTGACTCTGTCTCTCCTCTCTCTCTCTCCCTTTTCTCTGCTCCTCTACCCTCCTCTACGACCTCTTCCTCAACACCTTCTCTTCTGACTCCTCCCTCCGCTCCGCCACCGTCACAGACCTCCGCGCCGCCCGGATCTGCGACCCGGCCTGCCTCTCTGTAAATTTCTAATTGAAGAGCTGAACGCAGAGTTCGCCCGCGACACCTTCGATGGCAACCAAGTCTTAGAGCTCAGATACGAAGCTTACTTGCCAATGGCGATTCGCTGCACCAAATCCATCTGTTCATCGGCTTGTTCCTCTTGGAATCTCCACTCCATCGCCGTTGCTCACCGCCTCGGCCCCGTTCCAGTCGCCCACACCAGTGTCTTCAAAAGTAAAAATTGTTCGACTTGCGGCAGAAGTATGAGCATCATGTACTTTTGGCTACTGTTATATATATATATATATATTCTGTCATTGTTTGCGTGTGGTTTTAACTCTCTTCCAATTTATTGCTTTCCATTCCAAGTTTCTTATGCAACAGGTGGGTTTGGCTGAAAAAGAGAAAATACTATCATCTTCAGATTTGTATTGTGATATGGCATATTCATTGCCACACTTTTCGTTTACAACTCCAGAGACAACCACAGGTTAGTGTGTTTCCCCAGGGACTACGATCATTATTTTTTTCTACATAAAAACCAAGAAATAACCCATTTAGTAACCACTTGATTAGAATGCTATGAAATGTGGTGTGTCACTGTAAGAGTGACTAATGTTAACTGAATTAATTGTTAAGCTGAATTTCTCTAGGTTGAAACCAGAGAAATTCTCTGGTTTTTGAACTGAATTTTCTCTGGATTGGTCTAGAGATATTCTTTGGTTTTGAGTTGGAACCTGAAATGCTTAATTTATATAAATCCCATTGCATTTTTCCCCCCCTGTATTTATCTTTTTGATGTGTACAAAGTTGCCCATGATGTTAAAGCAGAGAAATTTGCCTCCATCTCTGGCATCTCAATCACAAAAATTGGAATTTCTCTGGATTGGAGGGGAATAATTTCTCTGGTTTGGGTTGGAGAAGGAGAATTTCTCTGGGTTAAGTGAATTTCTTTGGATTGAAGATGAGAATTTCTCTGAGTTAGAGAGGGAAATTTCTCTGAGTTGAAGTGAATTTCTCTGGAAAGTCCAGAGAAATGTGAGATTTTCTCTGGGAAAAATTTCTCAGGGCTGAAATTTCTCCGGACTGAAATTTCTCTCGATCAATGTTGAGGGACCTTAGACATTATGAAAATATTAGATATCCTTTATACTATAAAGTTTTAATACCAGAGACCTTAAAAAAAAAAATCTCATTTTTTAAACCAAACAATTTGTGTTTGGTAACGTTGACGTTTTCAGTTTATATTTATAAAAATTTTATAAACTGCTTTTTGCTTATTTTTAGAAAAATATAAACTACAAACGCGTTTAGTAATTATCAAAATGTTTAAAATATAAAAAAAAAGTGAGAAATGACAAGTGGTAGCAAGTGGCGGCGGAAGATAATGTGGAAAGTGGTGACGGGTGGGTGGTGGTGACGGGTGGGTGGTGGTGGTGGTGATTGTAGCGGGTGGTGGGTGGTTGTGGCAGGTGAGTGGCGGATGGCGGTTGGTTATGGATGGGTGATGGTGGCGGGTGGTGGTGGTGGATGGGAGGATGACAGTAGCGGGTAATGAATGGTAGCGAGTGAGTGGTGGTGGCGGGTGGTGGGTGGTGGGTGGTGGTGGTGGCAGGTGGGTGGTAGGTGGTGATGGTGGGTGGGTGACGGTGGCAAATGGGTGGTGGTGGTAGCAGTAGCGGATGGTGGGTGGTGGTGGCAGGTGGGTGGTTGTGGTAGCAGTAGCGGGTGGTGGGTGGTAGTGGCAGGTGGGTGGCGGATGGCGGGTTGTGGTGGTGTGGTGATGGTGGGTGGTGGCGGCGGGTGGGTGACAGGTGGCAGATGGTGGTAGGTGGTGGCAGGTGGTGGGTAGTAGCGGGTGGATGACAGGTGGGTGGTGGGTGGTGGTGGTGGTGAGTGGGTAGTGGGTGGTGGTGGCGGTTGGGTGGCGAGTGGTGGTTGCTGGTGGGTGGTGGTGAGTGGTGGTGGCAGGTGGTGGTGGGGGGTGGTGGCGGAAGACGGTGGTGGAAAATGGTGGCAGGTGGTGGCTAATGTTGGGTGGTAAAAAAAAAAAAAAACTCAAAACAGAAATATATTTTTTGTGTTTTTATTTTTTGGCCAAATTAATAAACTGAGATCACTGATTTATAAATAAAAAATTTTACCAAATAAGTTTTTATTTGAATTTTTTAATTTTTTATAAATATAAATAGAAAATTGAAAACGTAAGTGTTACCAAACGACATATTTGTATTTCAACAATGATTCATCCCCCCTTTTCCCCGCACCCCCTTTGACCCCCTCTCTCTCATTGGTTACAATTTCTTTTTCTTTTTCTTTTTTTTTCTGCTCCTCCAATCATCACCCGCCACGTGACAAAGGGGGGGTGAGGGGGTCCCAAGCATAATTCTTTGTATTTAAAAAAAAGCTGTATATTTATAATTTACCCAATATTTTTGGAGATGCTTTTACTTTCGACACGACGTCGCATTCATTGCAAATATCAAACCGGCACCACCTAACTTAACCCTAAACCCGGTCCGATTTTTCTGCGAATCGCAAACTCGGCGTCGACTTTACTCTCTCTCTCTCTCCCCCGCTCTTCATTCGAGAACGAGACCAAAAGCTCAAAACCCCCCAAAACCCTAACCCTAACCCTAACCCTAAACCATGGCGTACAATACAAACCCTTCGAATCCCAACGAAGACCACAATCGTCGACTCTACAACCCTTACCAAGACCTCCAACTCCCAATCCAAACCCTGTACAAGCTCCCAACCTCGCCGGAGTTTCTCTTCTCCGAAGAATCCCTCTCTCAACGCCGGTCTTGGGGCGAAAACCTAACCTACTACACCGGAATCGGATACCTATCGGGGTCTCTCGCCGGCGCCGGAAAAGGACTCGTAGAGGGAATCAAGGCGTCGGAGAATGGTGATTCGGTGAAGCTGAAGGTGAATCGGATGTTGAACGGGTCGGGTCATGCGGGTCGGAGGTTGGGGAGTCGGGCAGGGGTGATGGGGTTGTTGTATGCGGGGATGGAGAGTGGGATGGTGGCGATTAGGGATAGGGATGATGGGGTGAATTGTGTGGTGGCGGGCTTGGGGACTGGGGCGGTTTATAGGGCGGCCGCGGGGGTGAGGTCGGCGGCGGTGGCGGCGGCGATTGGTGGTGTGGTGGTGGGGATGGCGGTGGCGGGGAAGCAGCTTGTGAAGAGATATGTTCCGATTTGAAAGGGCTTGTTTGGTTTGTTAGCTTTAAACTTATTGAATTTTATGCTTTCTAATAGATCTATTTTTCTTTAGTTTGTTTGGGATGAATAATTTTTTAATTTTATTATATCAGTAGAAAAGTTTATATTTTGCCATGGAAAATTTTAGGTTGCATTTAGTAAAACTTTCTAAATATGATTTGAGAGAAAAGTAGTATTTTGAGTCTGTGAGTTTTGAAATTATAATTTGAGTGTGAAAAATTTGTTTGATAAAAAAGTTTTGAAAAGAGTTTTGAATTGAGTGAAGAATTTTTAATGTGACATATGATATTTGATACAAAAACTTACAATTCATAACTAAACATACAATTCAAAATTCTATTAAAACACATAATTTTTTTTAAAAAAATTTGAAAAATATTTTTTTTGAATATATAAAAATTAACATATGTCAATTGTAAAAATAAAATAAAATTTTTGTATTATTCTGATCAACCGGCCGAACGACCGGTGGGACATCCATTGGGACGACCAGCTAGGCTAAATTTCAAAAAAATAAATTTTGAAAATTGCGTCTTTGTGTGAGTTTTTTGCAGAATTTTCTAAATATTATGAAAATATACTTTGAACATCTTATCCAAATATCATATTAAAATGTGGGGTAGAATCATAGTTCGAAAATCGTTCCAAACACAGCCTTACAATCTCTTGTCAAAGAAATATATATTTTTTAGTAATTAATTATTGTCTCGTTAATTTCTGATGATGAGTAAAAATTGTCTTTTTTGCGTGTACCAAAAAAAAAAAAAAAAAAAAAAAAACTGTCTTTTTTGGGGTGTAGGGAATTCTGTAAATTGTTCTTGAGGTTAATTTTGCTGGTATTAGTTGTGAGTTGCTTTTTTTAATTTTTAATTTTATTTTTAATACCTCTCTTATGTTATTTAATATTTCTTAGGGGTGAAAAAATAATGTAATGAACTGCTAGCTAGGAGTGCGAAAATAGTTCATGACCCATGGGCGGCTTGAAGCCTACCAGTGGCCTGAGGTGGGCTCGGCCTGTTTGGGTTCAGGCCTGAGCCCTTGGGTCTGGGCTATCATTTTGAAGCCTGGGCCAGCCCATGGGCTCGGACGGTTTGGCTCGGCCTGGCCTAGCCCGTGGGCTGCCTGAGGCCCAGTGTTTTTTTTTTTTTTTGTGAAAAATAATAAAATTTTGGTAGAAAAAATTAAAAAAACAAAAAAAATGGTCAGGCCCAGGTCTACTGGGCCATCCTGCCGAAGGCCCAAATACCCTTGGGCTTAAATTTTTGAATAAATTATCAATAGATCCTAATAGTTAGACTTAATTCCTATCAAGTCCTATTGAAAATAAGTTCTGATAAAATTGTTATTAAAAATAATTTTTGTGACAATTTTTTACATACATCGCTAAAAATTGACGATTAGTGGCTTTTTTTTGTCATTTTTATAAATTGTCGTTAAAATTTATAATTAGTGACTTTTTTTATGACAACTTTTTTTTCATAGGTCCTATTAGACAATAAGTTCACTAATTAGGATCTACACGTAAATATACCTTAATTTTTTGGCCCGACTGAGCTCGAATTTTAGCGGGAGCCCGCGAGGCCCGACATTGGCCGGGCCGGGCCGGGCTCAAGTGAGCTAGGCCGGACCGAGCTAAATTTACACCCCTACTGCTACCCTATATTCTTTGATTGAAAATTTTGTAGATTTGACTATTTAGGCATCGTTTGGGAACAGGTTATTTTGTAACTTTTTGACTTTTTAGTTAAAATATAAGGTAAAAAAAATTAGTATTTTTGGAATAATTTTTTTATTTTTTATGAAAAGATATGTAAAAAGTAAAGAAAAAAAAGATTTTTTGACTTTTTAATATATGTTATAAACTTTTTAATTTTTTAAGTAATTTTTGACTTTTAAACTAAAGGAGACTCTTTCTAAACGAGCCCTTAGTGTGATCTTTATTTTTTTAACCAAATAATGGATTAGTAAATCTACTGAAGATGAAATGCAATTTCATGCCTCAATCCCGTGTAACAAAAGCACCCATTGTGTTATTGATTGTCAAATGAATTCTTGGAGTAAATCTTGTCCACCAACTCCACCTCCGGCAGCTGCTCTCCCACCTCCCTGCCACCCCTTCCCCACCTTTTTCCACCAGCCACTCCTCTCTGATCCCCGATACCCCCGTCTCCTTCCCTCCTTCCCCTCCAGCAAACTCTCACTTGGGGATGGGCCGAGAAGGTCGCCAGAGTTGTAGTGGTAGGAGTGGCCAGAGTTGTAGTGGTAGGTGATGGTAGAATTAGGATTTGAGAAATTAGAGATGAGAATAAAATGGAAATTTATGATAGGATAAAATTGATAAGAGTCATTTCAATAAGCTCCTCACCTCTATTTGATTGTTTTCTATCAAAAAAAGCTTTTTAGAAGTTTTTTTTTCCCATCAACTTTTTTTTCTACTTAGTTTTACTTTTGCAGGGAAAGAGGAAGGTGGGTCTTTTTTCAAACTAAACCCTTATACTAAACAATTTCCCAAACTAAAGTCGAATTTTCTAAACTAAGTTGAAGCGTGTTTACAAACATACTTTTAGCATATTTCTGGTTTAGGCGGACAAAATAAACAAAATCATGAAAGCGTGGTTAAAAAATACGACTTTAATTAAGAAATCGTTGTCGCTATTAACGTTTTCAAACTTAAATAATAGCACAATTTGAAAACACACTTTTAACAAAAAACGTGATTACAAATCACGCTTTTAAAGAAACATTTGAGAATATCTTGTTCCTATTTATGCATCATGATATGAAGCCTAAAAGCAAGTAACTTGAACCTGTAGTTCGAGAATCCACTTTCTCTCACTTGGCAAGCGGGATCTCAAACCAGAATCTTGAAGAAAGTGGGGTTCAACTGTTGAATTTAAAGCATCATCTGCATGCATGCTAGCAGAGCCACTCTCTGGAAAGTATATAAACACATCACACTTGGTACCATGATGAATAAATATGAACAAGATATTCCCAAATGTTTCTTTAAAAATGTGATTTGTAATCACGTTTTCTGTTCAAAGCGTGCTTTTAAATCACGCTATTATTTAAGTCTGAAAACACTAATAGTAGCAACGATTTCTTAACAAAAGTTGTGTTTTCTAACCACCCTTTCATGATTTTGTTTATTTTGTCCGTCTAGGTCAGAAACATGCTAAAAGCGTATTTTATAAACACGTTTCAGCTTAGTTTGGAAAATTCGGTCAAACTAGGCCTAGTTTGAAAAATAATTTAGTATAGGGACTTAGTTCGGAAAAAGCCCCGAGGAAGATGGGTTACATAGAGAGGTTGGGAGGTTGTTCTTGTACACCCTCAACTGTTAAATACATTATTTTTGGAGGAGCAAATTCGAACTTTTATTAGGATTCTGTGCGCCGAGTGAGTGTGTCGGAGAGGAAATAATGTGTTAGAATATTGTTTTGATCCTTTTCACAATGGTTGGTTGCTTTGTATTGTTTACATAGTTCTGTAAATTTTATTGCTCATTAAGTACAGAAAGTTTCGTTTCTGAATGGGGTTTGGCCAGTAAAATTTTCTCCCTTTTGTTTTGTTTTGTTTTTTTATTTATTTTTTTATAATCAAACCCAAATATATATATATAAATTTTCTTGTTGATAAATGTACTCTATAAAAAGCACTTGTCCGCAAGACTCCCTTAAATATACTCCATAAAAAGCACTTGTACGCAAGACTCCCTTTTTCGAGCCCCAATATCACCCTCCAGGCTCAATATTAGTCTTGAGAAAGGTTTAACCAAAGAGATGTTTAACCATTTGTGACTTCAAAACACGTGGTTAAGAGCGAGTTTCCCAAACCCATATTAAGTTGATTCTAAGGCACACTACAGACAAATTGAACGTCTCTAAGGCATTTGGGCCAATCCCACATCTCAAACTACCCAAGATCAGAAATTTGACCCAACAGTTGAATCAATGACCCTTAAACTAAATTTATGGTTAATCAGTTATAAGGTCCAATGCATCAACCAATTGAAGTTATATTTGATAAAAATAGCTGTGAAATTAAAAAATTGAAATTTTGTCACCCACTAGTATGCGACTTTGGTCCATATCATGGCATCTACAAACACAGCACACTGAAATTGGCTGGCTCCTTGACAGAAAATTAGAGCGCTTTTCTTTCATAGGCCATTTTCACAAACTACCACTAGAAGACAACACATTTTTTCTACCAGCTATCCAGAGGAATGTTGAACCAGATCCTCTGCTTATCCAAATTATATCCAAAACGATGAAGGGGTTTTACACTCTACATGAGCAAAAATCAGTGCATGGTTACATCGCTGCCCCCTTTATTCCATAAAAAACTCTCTTACCCTCTTGCTCCTACAAGGAACACTATTATATGAATGTCAATCAATCCAATACGAAATCAAACCCAAGAAGTCCCTCATCCGGATTGATCATGGGGAAATTTGAATGGACCAAAAAAAAAAGTTGATCAACTTAGAGCAACATTGATTCCGGATTCTCAATGTAACCTTTAAATGCTTTCAGCCATTCTGCACCGATTGCACCTAAACAAACAGAAGCAAAAAAAGAAGGATTAGGGTTTTTCTCTAGGCAAATGAATAAGTTTGCTAGATGTAAATATTCATATTTTGGATGTTTGTTCAGAGCAACCTTACCATCAATAACACGATGATCACAGCTCAATGTTACAGACATGAAGGTTGCAAAATCATATTGCTCTGAGCCCGAACCAGGTACAACCCTCTTCTCAGCTGCTCAAGAATTTTTAGAGATGAAGGATGGTCAAAAGGGAACAAAATAACAAGAAAAAAGGGCGAATAAATGAATGCACCAAATGCATGCATTAGGTGCCCATCTTACCAGAACCAACTGCTAGAATGCCTGCCTGAGGGGGATTAATGATGGCACAAAATTGTTTGATCCCAAACGGCCCTCCCAAATTTGACACAGTGAATGTACCTCCCTGCAAATAGAATACCATAAAATAAGAATTGACAATAGCCCAAGGCATCTGTCTAATAACAAAAAGCATAGTTGTTAAAATCTTGTGATTCACGATTTGATTCACACGATTTGATATGAGTTTCAACCAAAACGATTTAATTTGTCATTGAATCTTAAATTGAGAAAATCAAATGGTTTAATCGAGATTCACTGTGACTCAATCCTATTTGCATAGTGCTTGAAACAACACCGTTTTTACAAAATTTAAAACAAAAAAAAGAAAAAGAATCAAATAATTAATCTTTTATATTGATATACATGAATTTATACATATATACATATATAATTTAGTTATATTGATATTTATTTCATTTTAAACACTTGTGTATTTTCATATGTATATAATACATATATAAAATTATATATTATGCAAAGTAAAGTGAATTGATTCGATACAATCCACGATGTTAACAAAATTATTAACGAATCAATTCGCAATTTGACAACAATCAAAAAGCATTTTCTAACCTCATAGTCTTCTGGCTTTAAGCTGTTCTCCTTGGCTTTTTGGGCCAAAAGTTTGACATCATCAGAAATTTTGGATAAACCTTTCTTGTCAGCGTCCTGCAATTCCAGAGTAGGGTTGTAACACATGTTATATCTGAACTAGTAAGTCTGAGATCATGGAAATCATTCAATAACATCAAACTGTAATGACTCACCTTGATGACGGGGACAAACAATCCATTGTCTGTTTGCACAGCAACATTGATATTCACATTGTTATATCTGGATTATTTGCAAGAAAAAATATCAGAATGAATTTCACAAGGCGACGCGATAATAATCTTTACCACATAAATACTTACTGTCGAATATAGTCATTCGTCCATGAACTATTGCACTGAGGAACTTTTCGAAGAGCCAAAGCAGCAGCCTGCAGTCAGTTTTCACTTCTAAGATCACCACAAATATATGGCCAAAAAATTGGAAAAAAAAAAAAAAATCCCATGTTCATAATTGTCACTTCTTTTTTGAAAACATAACCAATCATTATACTATCACTTCTGGTGGCAATAAAGCCCACTCTCCAGTGAATTTTCTTTTACACATTTCACAATTCTGTTAGGGTTTCGACATGAAAATGATTGCTGATAGAAGAACTCAGATATCCACAAAGTTTACTGTGCCAAGAGAATTAGATACCTTAATTACAAGATCGTTAATAGAGATTCTCTTTCCACCTGAAGCTTCTTGTAATGAATTAAGTTGGCTCCGCAATCTACAGAGGAAGTAGTTATTCAGTGCTCATAAAATCTTTTGATGGGTTTTATCTTTCAAATGAAAATCAACAAATACTCACTCCATCAGTTTGTCAACACATGTATCAACAGTTAAATAGTAATGGGGAATAGTTTGCTTCGACAATAACAACCTTGAAGCTGTGATCTGTAAACATTGCACCAGGGATTAGATTTGGAAATAAAGCTTAAATTAAGCTTAAAAAATTGATCAATTAAGAATTGCAAACATGGATCTGAAATCTCAGAAACTAAGGTATGATGGCCCACATGGAGTGCAACAGGAAAGGATCAGCACATCAAAATTGTTAAAAGAACACCAGGATATGATGCTGACAATTTAATTTACTATATATATTACCTTTCTTATCTGAGAATGAGGGATGTCTGTGTAATCTAAAGATACTGTGTCACCTTTGGGGGCTGCTCTTGAAACTTCCTTCCTTCCAGAAGCTACACCACATGGAGAAAAAAACAAAGGTAATTCAATATTCAGCTGAATGATTATTGAAAAAAATTGCACATTAAAGAGAAAGTGAGACCTATAAATAATACATGAGAACATCATACAGCAGCATTTAGCCTTGAAAATAACTGAAATAAGCAATAAAAGAAGCAAAGCACCAAAATCATGGCACATAAAGTAATTGAAGAAGCAAACATAAAATACCCAAATAATCTTCAATATCAGCCTTCACAATGCGTCCATCAGGACCTGTTCCTTTGATGCTTGAGAGAGGCACCTACAATCAAGGGATGTTATACAAATATCAAAAGATATTCAGCTTGAGTTGTCCTCCAATCCATGGTAAGACAATAGTTGAACAAAATTTAGTGAAAGCATCTTATATAGTTACATTGTGATCTTCAGCCAACTTTTTTGCAAGAGGACTAGCAAAAATGCGATCTTCAGCTGAAGAAGGGGCAGGGGCCTTAGTAACCTTTGGCTCTGGCGAGGTGGCAGGTGCCTCGACTTTTTCTTCTTTGGGTGGGGCGGATTCAGATGCCGCTTTAGCTGCAGGACCGGCACCTGATTTTGAAGGTTCATAATCTTTGAATTTTGCAATATCCTCCTCGTCTTCAACAGTTATGGCGATTACCTACAGGAAGTCATAAACAAACTCTCAACGCTCCAAAAGACTATTCTCTATACTGCTCATCAATTATATATATACAATTATATATATATATATATATATTTATGTATTAAAAAAAAACTCTATGCCAACTAAGACACAATTTCCAATTCATGTAATTAATTTCAGTTATTTACTCTATCAACATTTCAATTCACTAGGCTTGACAAAACATACGATATCAAAAACATGCTCATGGCATATTGAGCGACTGATGGATACGTACCACATTAAATAAAAATATCTATGAGGCCGCTCTAATGCTAGATCAAATTTACGCATAGCTGAGATAAGGATACAAAGTCCAAAGTGTGGCAAGACAAAGGCATGGCTGGAACAAACACTATTTGCTTTAAGTTACATAATTCAACAACTTTATAAAATAAAGGAGGCTGCAACAGCTTAGTTATGTGCAAAGTGCACCCATGAAGTCCCAAAAAGACGGAGAGAATTGAACCAGATAAGAAAATGTGGCTATACTTTGGGAGAAAACGTAGTGGCCTATGAAGTTCTTTACAACATGAACTGAGAAAAATTGCCAAAATTTCCAGATGAAGATTAAAAAAATGCTGACCTACCACAAAATGCTTAGAATCATGTGGTTGTATACTCCGTGAGAGCTGAAAAGCAAAGCTAATGGGATCTACTGCTAGCTTGGGAAATTGTCACGTTCAGCCAAACAAAGGCTAGTGCGCATAAATGGGCCATGAGAATGTTCACAGAAGAGAAATGGATAGACTCTAGTCTCTAGCAAATGGGAACTCTAAAGCAATTATTAGTTTAGATAATTGAAAAACTGATGTCTGGTATTCAAGTACAGTCCTTAGCTTTTTTAGTCATTTAGCAATAAATTAAATAATAAGAAGGCAGACGCAAAGGCCTTTTTCCTAGAATATCCTGAAATCAGTTTGTAGGTGTGGGGGTGGGTGCATAAAGAACAGAGAGTATATGGCAAATATGTTGGTTAGCCATTTCCCAATTGTTTTAAAAAAATTTGAGTTTAATTTTTTTTCCTGCAAACACCATATTTATGTTTTCTGTTCTCTAGTAAAAAATAATAATAAACTACTGAACAAAATATATTCCCAAATATTCTACTGCTCTTATAAAACAGGTTTTGGAGAACTCATTCCTCAAAACTAGACCTAATAGGCCAATAGTATCCAACTTTAATTCATATGTTGATTAATATATACAGAAAAAGATAACCATGAAATAAAAGGAATAGACATATGAAATAATTAGGACCAAAGTGGTCTTAATACAAGACAGAATTAATACCTCACCAACTTTAATTTCTTTCTCTCCATCTCCACGTACTATCTTAGCAAGATATCCTTCCTCCATGCATTCCATCTCAACTGTTGCTTTATCCTTCAATATTGAATGGAAGTGACATACAATGTCAATTTACATGACCAGTCTAACAATAACTTTAAACAATTAGAAAAAATAGAAGAAAAAGCAAGGACCCACTGTTTCAACTTCACAGAGCACTTCACCAGGAGAAACTTTATCACCTTCTTTTTTCAGCCACCTTGCAATATTACCCTGCAATGCAAATATATTTAGAAGGAAAGAGTAGATCTAGTATGGTGTGAATCTCTTTGCTCAAAAATAGTACATGCCTCTGTCATTGTTGGTGAAAGTGAAGGCATCCCAATCTCCTGGTGTGGAGGAAGGCCTGAAGATATCATAACTTATAAGAAACCATACAGTTATGAATTACATGGCCAGATCAAATATGATTTGAACAAGATCATCACACTTGACAACAAAGGAAAAGCTTGTACACTTCTTCAGCACCATCATGTCACAAAAAATAAAATTGAACTATACCTGAATCAGTTGAATAACCTCTCCTTGGGTGCACCTGTGAACTGATAGCACAATATATGAAATCAGGCCCGCGTACATAGTACTTTTTTCACCTTTTAAGCATTTGCATATGACAGTAAAAAATAAAAATAAAGATCTGACAAACTAGTGCAGAATGTACCCTCTGTAGAATACCAAACCAGCCATTGGAGATTCTGATTTCATTGCTTTCCTCAAAGCATTTCCTTCACATACTACTGCTGATGAAGTCTACACAAAATGGAGCACGATAGTTAGCCACTGATCTCAGTTTGGGAGATGCACATGTCTCCACAAGAAACTGTGATGCAAAAAATGAGGCAATCTAAAGAATGAGAACGACGACTAGGAGGATGAGGAGAGGGAGAAAATATTATATGTATCAAAAAGACCTTGAAGATGGCTGAATTTATTGCTTTATAATGAAAGCTATCTGTACTTGAAGTATATCTAGTGGATGACTTGCAAGCCCCATTTCTTTCTCCAGATACATAACCATGTTTGCGGGCCCCCATAATATCTGATAATAAAAAAAGTTAAAAAAACACAATAAAGCTCAAGAACTTCCCAACAACACAACTATCATGCCAAATGGGAAGGTAAGCTTTAGAATATTTATTGTATGAATATAGATGGTAATCAAATCAAGATAAATATCCACATGCCTAGTACATAGAGGGAATGTCACACCATGTGACACGTGTGCCATAATCCAATAAGCACCATAGGAGGTGAAACTTTTGAAATTCAAACTCTTTAATGCTGAAAATATTCTCTGGACTGAACAACAACTTCTACAAGTAAAGGCGAACTCAATGCTAACATTTAATGATTCTCTTCTTCTTTGTCTGTTAAATCATTTATCAAGGATATTCACAGATGACATATTATCCAACTTATGAACAGATATCATTATATGACTATTACTCTTCGAAGGGAATATCAAGGCTAAACTAATTACAATTATCTATTGAAGGGTATGCATATAAAACAAAGGAGTAGTGAGGAGTCCCAAATGAAGAAAAAGAAGAGGATAAATTCCATCAATGAATGTTGTTTGCACAATAATGATAAATGACGAGAGATATTCAAGGATCTACAATATGTTCAAGGTTAGACTCAACCATACCCAAAAAATTGTCAAAGGGCAGGACAATTTGAAATCTTAATTTTCAGAATGAATTGTGCCAGCATGTTCATAATTTTGACACATATGCTTTCACAAGTCAATGAGAAAATAGCGAGTTTGAACACAAAGGGTGCAATGTTCCCTCGGGCGGTAGCTTTGTAGTCCATTGAAAAATAATACAAAAATATATGAAAAAAGTTTTATGCAATATGAAATTAACATAGAATTAGATAGGAGAACGCTGTGGTGAGAAGATGTGAGTTAGTGAGCGTTAAACTCCTAAAACTGGAAGAGGCCGAGGGCAAACTTAAACAGAAATGGTTATAATATCTTAACAAATTTCACATGTTTCAACAATATTTTAGGTTGCATTCATGCATGAACTACAGATAAGAAAAACAAATTTTGATTCTATGCCAAACACATTCAAATCGAAAAGAAAAGAAAACTATATAATTCCATACTATTTACAACAAACTCATTAGAGAACGCTAGCAGGCATCAGACCTGTTACCAGCCGAAAATTAAAAATCCAGAACCAGCTACTTACCATCTCCTATACCAATAGAGGGTCGTGCACCATTTGAAAACCAACGTACTAAAATGGCACGTTCATGCCGCAGTAAGCTGTGAGCATTTCTCAACTGTAGATAGAAAGAACAAAAATTTAACACCAAAACCAAAAACTTATCACCAATCAACAAAAAACTGTATAATATTGAATGCAACAGCACCGAGAAACACAAGTGGAGTTAATGGTATTAGGATAGAACAATAACAAAAGCATCTTGAAGATGGATTCACAAAATGCCAGAACACCTAGTGAAAAAATTGGTTGGATACTGTTTTCATGTTTTCTGAAACAAAAGTCAAAAAAATACCCATCGATGTAATTGTGTGCAAAAACAATTTTCAAAAATTTACAAAACCAACTTCAAAGTCTTTCATAAGAAATAGGATGTTTTCATTTTATTTTTTTATTTTTTTTCCTAAAACAGTTTGCTAAACAAGTTTTCTATTTCAAATTTCAGTTTTCCTATTTTCAATAAAAGAAAATGAAAAATCATACCAAACGCACTTCTCTTGTGTGTTTTCATTATATTTTATTCTTTTCACTTTTAGAAAACAAAAACAGTAAAAGGTTTAAAAACACCTATAGTCTTTTCTTTTTTTTTAAATGAAAACAAAAAAAAAAAGCGGGTTTTAAAAAATAAAATAAAAAATAATGAAAACAGTTTCCAGACCAAACAAGTTTAAGTTTTCTGGAAGACGAAAACAAAATCAAGCAGCCCCCAATACAATAAAAATCCAAACTGAAAACCATGAACATAACATCTTTGATTTCAGATGATACAACAATTTTATTTTCTCATAACTCAAGCTATAAAAATTACAATCAAATACAGAGGAGACCATAGATACACGACATAAATGCATATAATAATAATTATTATGGTGAATATACAGAAAGTTTGAATGAGAAAGGTATGTACCTTTTTAGAGTGAGTGAAGAGGTGAGATGCGTGAGACATGGTAGCTGCTGAGATCGAAGAACTGCGTTCGAATCTGGAAAATCGAACGAGAGAGAGAGAGAGATCTAGGGCTGGATCGCAAAATTCTCAGGACGCCATTTCGGTTGTTTTGGGGGTTAATTTTATATATTTTTTCGGGTTGTGTGTTTGTGTTTGGTGCTTGCCTACCTTTACAGACTTTTCACTTCGTTTTTTTTCTCGTTTTATTGGCTGACCGTCTTTTGGCTGAAAAACTATTCAATGCAGAAAAATACGTATTCGTGTTTCAAAACAAATTTTTAGTTTGAATTTTTTAAATTAAATTTTTTAAAAATTAAATTTTTTAATTTTTATATTTTTAGTGAATATTTTTTAAATTTTAAATATTCTTTTTACTTTTTAAATTCACCTTACTTAGATGTATTTAAAAAGTAAAAAATTTGTGAAAAAATATTTTAAAAAATTAATAAATACATAAAAATATAAAAAATGTATTGAATTCTCATATTTTTCTGTATTTTGGATATTTAGTGAATTTTTAAAAGTTTTTCTTCACAATTTTTTTACTTTTTAGATACATCTAAGTTAGGTATGCCTAAAAATTAAAAAAATTACTTAAAATATTAAAAAAAATCAGTAAAAACAAAAAAACATGAAAAATAAAAAAATAAAATTTTCTGAAAAGCGTTTTTTGAAAAGTGAAATCAAGCATAGTGAATCATTTTACACATTAATCATCATATATTATGATTTTTTTTTATTTTTAATTATTCACTATAAAATTATAGATTTTTTTTTATCAATTATAATATTTTAAATGTTACTCACTATAAAATTATAGATTTTTTTTTATCAATTATAATATTTTAAATGTTAATTTTATAAGATTTTTAGTGTATATTATTAATAAAAAATTAAATTTATTATACTGATAAATTACATACAGATAAAAGTTGAATTTTTTTTTGCAAATACATAGTACAAATGTATTTATAATGAGATGCAAATAAAGGCTGTAGGGATACAAGTACCCCTTCATGTGTTAGTAATTTTTTCCTTTAACTTTCACATGCATGTAGATAGTGTTTGTTAAGGTTTTAAAATTATAATTTGAGTGTGAAAATTTGTTTGGTTAGGAGTTGTAAATTGAGTTTGAATTGAGTGACGTGACATATGATATTTAATAAAAAATTTTACAACTCATAACCAAACATACAACCCAAAATTCTATTCAAAACTCATAAAAAATTAAAAAAAAATTCACAAATATATTTTTTTGTAATATAAAAATAACAGGTAAAAAAAAAACACTGTTCCAGTTATCCAGCCGGACGATCGGTGAGACGACCGGTTAGTCCAAATTTTTTCACATTTGAAAAAGTTTTTAAAAGTGAGTGTAAAATTAATTTTTAAAAATATTAAACAAACACCACACTAAAAAATAAGTATAAAATTATATTTTAAAAGCTCTATCAAACGGAACCGTTTATCTATTATTATTTTATCACATTTATTTCATAAAAAATAAATAACAAATAAATATTTAAAAATAAATCATAATTTTTCTTGGAAGACGAGTCATAAAATAAAAATATATTTATTGTTTATTTTAATTTTTTTTTATAATTATTAAATTGATGTAATTTTATTAATAAACGAAAAAGGAAAAAAATTGTGTGAAAGCCCAACTACTGAGAGGTACTCACAGTCTACAGAAACACAGAATTTCCACAGGAATCAGCCAAGTTTAGCGAGAGAGAGAGAGAGAGATGGGGAATCAGAAGCAGAAGTGGACGACGGAAGAAGAAGAAGCCCTTCGAGCTGGAGTGGCAAAGCACGGCACTGGCAAGTGGAAGAACATCCTCAAAGATCCCGACTTTGCTCTTTCTCTGTCCCAACGCTCCAACATTGACCTTAAGGTTTTCACCCTCTCTTTTGTCTTCATCTTTTTTTTTTTACACTAGAATGTTGAAATTTAGCTTTCTGTTACGCTGTCCGTGTTTCTATTCTAATTTTGATGTAAGAGAAGTGGAATTGTATGAAAAAGCTGAGTCGGACTATTAAATGTTGTTGATTGATTGGAATTCGGTGATGTAGTGTGTCTTGCAAAGTCTTCAATCCATGAAAATATAGAAATCTCATGGGAAAATATCCGAAAGGAAGAATGCATTAATAAGAAAATTAGTATGTTGAAATTGAGCTTTTCTGTTATGGTGTCTGTGTTTTTAGGTTAATTTTGAGGTAAGAGAAGTGGAATTGTACGAAAAAGCTGAGTCGGACAATTCAAAGTTGTTAATTGTTCAGAATTCCGTGATGTAGTGTGTCCTGCAAAGTCTTCAATCCATGAAAATATAGAAATGTCAAGGAAAAATATATGAAAGGAAGAATGCATTAATAAGAAATTACCATGTCAAAATTGAGCTTTTCTGTTATGGTGTCTGTGTTTTTAGGTTAATTTTGAGGTAAGAGAAGTAGAATTGTATGAAAAACTGAGTTGGACAATTCAAAGTTGTTAATTGATCGGAATTCAGTGATGTAGTGTGTCCTGCAAAGTCTTCAATACATGAAAATGTAGGAATCTCGAGGAAAAATCTCCGAAAGGAGAAAAACAATGGACACACCAAGTCACTACATCCATTATTGAATGAAAAATTACGAGCCTCAATGACGTTCGGATTTGTAACCCTTACACGGTTAGCCTAACCCTTTTTCCACAGCCATCCTCATCATTTTGATCCTCCTGGTGTCTTCTGATTGAATAGTATTCTACGAAGCTCCTCGCCCTTATATTTGTATAGAATGACTCTATTACCAACGATCGAGGGTTAAATTTGTCAAGCATTTTTTAGTTGAAAACAATCGACGTAGCATGTGAAATTTTTTGTTTCCAGATCAGGTAAGCGATAGGTTTCAAAAGATCTCCTCTAAGAAAATGAATAGATCTGTCATGAACATTCAAGGGCTGCTCAAGTTTTGCATAAACTCTAAACCAAACCAAGCCTTAAGTCCCATCAAATGAGGTCGGTTAAGCTCTAATAAATAAAAATAAATAAATAAATAGGTTTTGGAATCAGGAAACATGATTTGGCCAAAGTTCCGTACGCCTACTTAGGAGTGGTTTGGGAATTTGCTTTTTAAAAAAAGACGGACAGAAAAGTAGAGTGATTGATCTGACAACTTGTAGTGGTTTGTTGGCTTTTAGGCTAAAATAGCCTATCCCGAAACGGGGCCTTAAGTGGGCTATCGATCGAAGCTCGTAGTAGTTTTGTAGATAGGATCCTGCTTGAGCTTGTAGAGAGTAGAACTCATATTACTTTTGTAGGTTTTTGTAGGTCTGCACACTCGCACTTGAGTAGCCTATTAGGTAGGCTCTCCTGTGGACTCCAAAAGTATTGTATTTTCCCAAAACAAAATTTTCAGTGAAATCCAAACTTATTTTGGTGCCGATAAAAAGAACCGTGCCCCATAGTTAATGCAAATGCTCCTCCTTTTTTTTATTATTTTTTTTATTTGATTGTAATGGAGTGACAACTTTGCACAAGTCACAATCCAATCTTCAAATGGAATCAACAAATTGACAACCCAAATAGCATGCCCAACACACAAATACATGGACTCAATTTTTTTGTTCCACAGAAATTGCCATCCTAACATAAACTTTATGTAACTATTGGCACCATAAATAAATTTTATTATTATTTATGTAATTGCAGGACATATGTCACTCTCCTATTCATTTGGAAGTTATAAGAAGTTATGAAGTGTGAAAAAATGTGGAAAAGATGATGGAGGAAGTGGAAGAACGTGGAGCATATGGAGCCTAAAGTGGAGGAGATAGGAGATCATGGAAGGATACATGGTAAGACAAGAATGAAGATGGGAGAATAGGGTAGTTAGTGGGTAGTTTTTTCCTACACATTTTTACCTATAAATAGCCTTATATGGCTATATTGTAAATCCTTCCAACACAAAGTAAAGACAATTTACTTATCTTTCTTGTCTTTTCTCTTATCTCAGGAGTAGATTTAACTTAGATTTATTTTTTAAACTTCCTTTTCAAAGTATAGGAAAAGAGGTAAATTAATGGTTACTTTGATTGCCCACTCAATCATCTTTTTCATCTCCCTCTTTCTTCTTTTATTTTCTTATTTTCTCTACATTTGGCAATTTTGAAGTTCTCTTCTTTGAGGCAAAAGAACCATCAACACAATCGTCTGATAATTGGCTTGAATTTAATCTATAAGGATTTTCAATCCTTATTGGCACACTCGCATTTATAATACTTCCTTCGAAGGAAAAATAAACCATATAGTAATGGTGTAAGATGTACTTGTCTTTTTTAGTGGCTTTTTAACCATGTTATGCAAGAACCTGGTTTCGATCACATAATAAACGATAACAAGAAGAACAAGCGCACGCACAAACACAAGATATACGTGGTTCGGTGAGATGCCTACGTTCACAGCGGAGAAACGATCAAAATCCCCTATACGCAATAAGGATTACAAGAACACTCCGCAACTTGTTGTCTGATCTCTAACCCTAAAACGTATAAATTGATACAATATATAGGGTAAAGTCTGTAGGCCCGAAACTAATATTACAGGTTCGTAAATATCAATTCCGGTGTGTCGCGCCCCCCCCCCCCCTCTAGTTGGGTGTTCAGTAAATATAAGACACCCCACAACAAGCCACTTGCCAAAGGAAGCCTTAGGCCTTGTTTGTCAACTATATATTTTAGCTAAAAAGTCAAAAAGTCACTATAAGTTGTCACATCAATTTCTCTACTTTTCTGCACATCTTTTCGTAAAAAGTTAAAAAGTTACTAAAATAGCCTATTCCCAAACGAGGCTTTAGTGTAGATAAAAAATCACGACAACCTTGTAAGACCATTGGGGTTAAACCCTATCGTTTGGAGCTGCAATTTTAGATATATTGAGAGCTTTATCTTTTTATTGCTTTATGTTCTATATATTTGTGTTTTACATTAATTTACTTATTTTTGCAACTTATGTTTATATATATTAATGTAGAATATGACGCATGATACAATATGTGCTACATGAATGTGTTACAAATCACAATGATACACAAAATGTATCATGATTGGACCACATTGATCAATAAAAAAAGGGGTTTCTTTATTTCATTAGGTGGAGTTCTGTTTGTAGTTATTGGATTATTAATCATCTTGTGTGGTAAACATGATGTTTAAGTTTTATTGTAACATATTCAAGATCTTTATAAGGTTGATGTCACCGCATCAACTCTCTGCTTCATTTGCTGCTATGATGATAATTTTATTTGCATCTGATTGTGTCTGTTTCTTTTACCAGAAATTTGTTGTATGAATATAGATGGTAATCAAATCAAGATAAATGTCCACAGGCCTAGTACATAGAGTGAACCTCACACCACATGAATTGTGTGCCGTAATCCAATAACCACCATAGGAGGTGAAACCTTAGGAATTCAAACTCTTTAATGCTGAAAATATTCTCTACACTGAACAACAATTTATTCTGTCTGTTGAATCATTTATCAAGGATATTCACAGATGACATACTGTCCAATTAGGAAGTGATATCATTCTATAATTATTAGTCTTTGATTGGAATAATAAAGCTAATCTAATTACAATCGTGTACTGAAGGGTATCCATATAAAAAAAGGAGTAGCGAGTAGTTTATTGATACCCCATTTTGTCCCATCAGAAAAATAAATGTCCCCAACAAATGCAACAAAAAAAGAAAAAAGAAAAAAATATTTGTCTATCAATCTTTTATTATTATTTTACTAGGTGTGATCTTTTAACCAAGGACTTTGATCTAATTGTTGCGTAGCACCACTTTATGGTGTGAGGTTGTGGATTCAACATTTATGAATAAGAGTTTACTCAGAAAATATGAGAA